>NC_140664.1:33210544-33705544 GCF_054131305.1 Coturnix japonica
GTGCAGGCCTAGCAGCCTCATGTTGGTGCCAGGAAAGGTTATGGAGCAGATCCATACCATAGTGAGAACATGCAGCATGCATGGGACAACCAGGGGATCAGGTCCAGAGAGCATGGGCTCAGGAAAGGCAGGTACTGCTTGACCAACCTCACCTCCTTCCGTGACTGAGTGAGCCACCTGGTGGGTGAAGAAAAAGGCTGCTGACGTAGTCTAGGCATCAGCGAAGCTTTGGACTCATCTCCCACAGCGTTCTGGAGAAGCTGGCAGCCTGTGTCCTAGACAGGTACACTCTTTGCGGGGTAAGGAACTGGCTGGCTGTCCAGTCCCAGAGAGTGGTGGTGAATGGAGTTAAATTCAGCTGGTGATCAGTCATGAGTGGTGCTCCCCAGGGGTTGGTACTGAGCCCCATCCTGTTTAGTATCTTTACTGATGACCTGGTTGAGGGCACTGAGTGCACCCTCTTTAAGTTTGCAGATGACACTAAGTTGGGAGAAAGCACCAACCTGCCTGAGGGTAGGAAGGCCCTACGGAGGGATCTGGATAGGCAGGATTGCTGGGCTGAGGTCAATGGGATGAAGTTCAACAAGAACAAGTGCTGGGTACTGAACTTCAGCTGCACCAATCCTAGGCAATGCTACAGACTTCCAGAATACTGGAAGCCTTCCCAGCACCAAGGGCACACTGCTGACTCATTTGTGTCCACAAGGACCCCTTGGCCATTGGGACCAGCCCTCTTTCCAGCTGTATGCCCCTGTCCTGTCTTGCTGTCTGAAGCGCTTCCTCCGCAGATGCAAGCAAACTTTGCAGCTGTTGATCAGGCTTTCCCTGTCCATACCCTACACACACGGGGGTGCTGCCAGAGAGAATCCCCGGCACACCGAGGCACCGGGCTACAGCGCCGCGACCGCCTTCACACCCTCCGCCGTGGGCGGTCGTCCGTGCCCGGCCCCCCGGCGGCGTGCGGCATCGCTCTGCCCTCTCGCACGGTTCCCTCCGCCCCCAGCCCCTGCCCCTGCCCGTCGCCGTACAACGCCAGCCACTCGCGGGGCGGCGGCAGGGCCGGAGCGCAACGCAGCGTCGCCCGTCAGCCGCGCAGCCAGCCCCGGCCCGAGGGGAGCAGCCCCCCATGGCTGACCGGAGCCTGATCGAGGGCGCCGAGCCCTTACCCCGTAGGGAGGAGGCTCCGGAGTGGGGCTACGAGGAAGGTGAGGAGCGGGCGCCGGGCAGCGGCTGCGGAGGGGGAAACTTTCCTTAGGGGCAGAGGAGGTGGTGGTGGTGATGGTGGAGGGTTTACATCGCGGGGGAGCCGGGGAGCCCCGGGGGCGGCAGGTGACGACCACGTCTTTGGAAGGGTCGAGGCGGGGGCTCCGGGGATGGATCGCTACACAACGACTTCTCCCGGCGCTGCAGGGGTCGAGTGGGGGCTGATTTTTCCCGATGCCAACGGGGAGTACCAGTCGCCCATCAACTTGAACTCGAGAGAAGCGAAATACGACCCCTCGCTCCTGGAAGTGCGTCTGTCACCCAACTACGTCGTTTGTCGTGACTGCGAAGTGATTAACGACGGGCACTCCATTCAGATCGCCCTCAAATCCAAATCAGGTACGCTCCGACCACAGCTTACGCTTCTCCGGCGGCGTTCCCTGGGCGTTCGCTGCCTCTCGGGTTGCTTTGTGCTCGTCCTGGGGCATAGGAGGGGCTGCTTCAGCGCTGGCTGCAGCTCGGAGGAGGGGTGGGTGCTGCTGCTTTGGGACTGGCTTTGGGAAGGGAGCGTGTCAGCTCTAAGCTGGATGGGCAGTGAAGCTGCTCCAGAGCACGTTCGGGGACTCTGAGAGCAAGGGTTGGACCCTGTTGTGGTGCTGTCATCGAATGTGCTGACAGTTGTCTGTTAGTGCTGCTTCTATTGCTAGGACAGCATGATGTCAAACTGGAAAAATCTGTCCATTTTCCGAAGTCTGTGCGACTTTAACTAAACTTTTCACATTAATTTGAGTGGACTGTGAATACTAACTAGTCAGTTAACAAAGATACTCCAGTTATACATACCTGTAATATTTATGAAGAGCACGTAGCAAAGCAGACCTCATTTCTGAAAGGGTTTTTCAGGTTCATTCAACAATTAACTAGAAGCTGATAAACAACTTCAAGTTTAGTGAAATGACAGTATCTCATTCAGACCTTTCATGTAAATAAACTATTCTCTACAAAGGAGACAACTGTAAGGGAAGCTGTCTGAGAAAGCTCTTTGTGCTTTCCAGCCCTGTGGTAGTTCTTACCATGTGTTTTGAAGAGTGTCCAAGTTATTCTAACCAGTCTTAGCTAGCAGCTGCCTTCTGGGGGCATTTAAACAGCTGAAGGTTGTCAAACCACGAGACAGCCCAACTTTTGTTTCCTTCTGAGATCCCAGTAGTCCTGCAAGCTGCAGCTGTGTTGGCGGTGAGGGAGTCAGTTCAGTTTTGCGGTGATTTTTTTAAACAGAAGGCTTTGTTCTTTTAATAATTATGTTTGTAACTTGGTAGCAATAGCTAGTAAGATAGGACCAATGCACCCATATGCAAAACCATTCCAGTCTCAGGGAAAGAAAATACTTGTTAAACTACAATGCAGACTGATGTCAGCCTGATGAATGTTGAGATATAAGAAATAGTGAAATATAAGAAAAGTGAAATAGAATGAAGGTTTATGGGAATTAGGATTTAGGAAATCCTGGTTTACTTTCAGTTTCTTCTTAGTTTTGTATTACCTGATTTTTCATTTTTAAACGGGATAATTTTTCTGTGTTTGGAGGGAGAGGACAACATTACTTATCCCTGCAAAGAGAAGAGTTAATAAGCTGTGTTTGACCAAGTATTCTGGCTAATTTTCAGGGATTGCGGAAGCTCCTGCGGATTCTCTTCCTCACAGGGGATCTCTGATGACAAGTCCATTTAGCCGGATTGTTTTAATGGGAACTGTTGAGCACTAAGTGCTTTTGAAACTTTGTCCATTTGATGTGCAAGAGAGTCACATCTACTGTAATGTTGTCAGTCAAAGAAGAACTTCTTTGTTGAAAACATAAACTGATTAAGTACATACTAAAAGTCAATTTGTCCTTTCTGGTGAATTATTTTATCCTTCAATTCAGGACACGCTCCATCTGGAATTCTCCAGTCCTTATTATTTAATTGTAAACATTTTTACAGGCTGCTTTCAATTTGATCATCATACATATGTTATACATTAGGTGGAATAAGCATGACCAACTGTGTTATGGAATTGGATATTGAAAATTGCTTTGGAGGATCCATATAACAGAGACTTCTCTTAAGCCATTAGTAGATTGCAAATCAGATTATTTGTTTTCTACTAAGATCAAAAATTGATGAAAAGTATAGTTAAATGTTTCATGCATTTACAAGGATCAGAATTTGATGAAAGGCAAAGTAAGATAAACATACTTCATGCACTGGAATACTTTTATCATGGGATCAGTATATAAATTAAGCTTCAAAAATGAAGTCTTAGAAGCTCCTGCAGATACAGAGCTTCTTCATATAGAAAACATTTAATCTAGCTACACTTTTAAGGAACAATAATTTAAAACAGGAAATGGTCTACTTTCCAAAGAAGTAACTCTAATTATCATGTAACTTTTTATTCTTCTAGATTTTCCTAAGTACTTTAAGTGGTTGTTTTCCCAAATATTCACTAGATTTGCAGATTTTCCCCTACAGATATAGGTATGAGTAGAATATAGATAAAGAAAGTTTAAGAAGCAAGTTTGAATTCATAGTTACATTTAGGACATTTCCTCTTAGGAACCCTTTTTGGTCAATGTTTTTTGTTTTTGTGCAGTTGCAGTGTGATTCAGTTGCTGAATTGTTTTACAACTACAGTGTATCTTATGGTCCAGACTACTCCGAGGCTACTTAGTTTGTACATCAAAATAACTTCTTTTTTTTTTTAAATTATGGAACTGCTGTTTTCTAAAACTGTACATTATCCAATTAAATAATCCTTATCAATTATCAAAGATTGTTGAAGTTTCAAAGTCAATGAAATGTAAGCCAGAATGTAATGGATTATGAGGAAGATTATAAATTACCTTAAGTAAAACCCAGCCCTGTCTGGAAGCGTGGACTCATCGATTTCAGCATAAAGTTACCTGTAGCGTGCAGAGTAGTATTTGGTGTGAAGCCACTTCACAAATCCATGGGCCAAATGTTTCCACTGATTAATTCTGAAGTAGGTTGGAACTCAAAAAGGTCTGAGCAAAATCACAGAATTACAGAATGGCGGAACTTCCTATGCTGTAGATTCATCCCATTACCCCTAGTCCTGTCCCCATGCACTACTGGAAAGAGACCAGCCTCGCCACTATGGCTCCCACACCTCAGGAGGTGGGAAAAAAGGCTCTATTAATGCAAAGGAATCAAACTTTAATGTGAAGTAGCTGCTTTGTGCAGTAATTATGGGTAAATACTTTTAAGAAGTCCCGGTTACTTTAAAAAACTATGTTAGGAAGAAGCTATGGATGTTTGGAAGCTGTTTATAAGGAAATAAGCGGTGTATGATTGCATATATTGATTATATTTGGCTATGGAGGTGTTCCGTACCTCAAAGGCTGACAGGTGGTTTATGACTTAACTACCTTTAGCTTTGGCAAATGTTGGCAACCAAAATTTTCTGTCAGCTTCTGTGATACATAGCAAATATAGGTGATGAAAATTAAGCATTTGGACTTGTTGAAGGTAGTGACCAGTTCAATTCACAACCTCTGCCATCTGTTTAGAGCATGTGGCTACTGTCTTGATAACAGCAATAAACGTATTCACTCTTCTGATAAAGGTACGGTGTTTTTATTTTGTGTTATGAACCAGCTGTTCTGGCTCATAAAACTAAGAGCGCAGAATGACAGTGTTTTCACTGTTGTTTATAACTGCCTACATTCTGTACCTGCACAGAAGTTCTAAGGTAAAGGTCTCACCTCTGTCAACTTTCCTTTCTAACTCAGTTGACAGTAAGCTTGCAGCAGTGTCCTCATTGTATTTAGAGAATATATCCATTGGCTTATCTCTTACAAAACCGAGTGTGTTACCATTTGTGTTCTTTCCCAGTGTTAATAGGTGGGCCATTACCTCGAGGACATGAGTTTGAACTACATGATGTTCGATTTCACTGGGGGAGAGAAAACCAGCGTGGTTCTGAACACACAGTTAATTTTAAAGCCTTTCCCATGGAGGTAAGAGTGACACTGCATTGCATAAAACCCTTTAAATCCAAAAGATTTCAGTTCTTAGCTTGACTTTGTGGAAGTTCAAAAGATATTTTCTTTTAGCTCAGCATTTTAGTGCTTTATATTTCAGCTGCAAAACTGTCTTCCTGAGGTGTGCATTAGGACAGTAAATTAGGATATACATCTGAAATAGAATGTTTCCAGCACTCACCCCATGTGATTAATTGGTTATAAAATTAACATTCAGAATTATTAACTTTTGTCTTAATAATATTAGTGTTCTAGCAAGATCTGCTGTTTCAACACTTCCTATGTCACCTTGACCAATAGCTATAGATGGGGAGAACTGCAAACTGGAAATGTTTCCTTGGTGAACAGTAACAATTTAGGAAGATTTGGAGGAAATGTATGGTAATTTGTTAATGAAATAGCTTTACATATCTGAAAACTGAAAGTATGTGATACTCTTAGATATGTTCTTTAATATCTGAGTTAATTTCAAAATTTGGAAAGACAACAAAGTAATAATAAGTCTGAAAAAAATCAGCTCTTCATAAGCTGCCAGTTTTGGACTCCTGGCCTGCCCAAATACTGGGACTAATGTCTTCTTCCCTCCAGCAGCCTTTCATCACTCAGTTTCCGCTTTCCCATTGCTTATACTTTTCAAGGAATGTCTTGGAGTATCACTTAGACCATGGGCTACAACACTAATGTATCAGATGCCAAACCTGATGTTTAATGACTTGAGCTTTGCAATTTTTATTTAATTTACTTTTCTCTGTATTAGTTTTAAATAAACTGTCAAGATTTTTCTTCAGAGTTCTTTGAGTTATTTTTGCCTTAAATATCTACCATAATTCCTTAGGAGCCTGAAGCAATATTTCTTGGAAAAGGCATATTGGCTTACACCATCAGTCTAACTTTTAGGGTTGTTTAGATACCTTCTTTTGGGTCAGATGTTAGTTTCTGGTGTTGATTTTGCACAGGTCCATCACAAAAGCCAGGCAGATATAAAGTCATTCATGTAGACTGTATTGGTTGATTTCAGGCAGATCCTGGAAGTTCAGGAGAATTAACTGAGTGGGGAAGACTCACCAATCGAAAAGAAAGTACAGAGAAACCTTTGCATCCTCATTACCTGGCTTAATATAGTTCAGTATGGGTAATAAGACTTCATGCTACTACAGTGTTCCTATAATTCAGGAAATAGTTTGTTCATTATGAAGCAGCTCTGCGTGGTGCTGTTTCTCAGCGTGGATTCAGAATGTGGTGGTCAAGAAATGTTGACAGAAATTATATTGAGAATTGTTCTTGGGAATCCAGTTTCCAGTCTCCTCCTTTATTAAGGATCATTCTGCAAACAGTCTTGGTGGCATGTAGGAACAAACTAATAATATCTGCAAGACTTATGATACACTCTAAATATAGTATTAATGTTGAGTTTTGCAAACAGATCCCTATGCAGATTAATTCTGGCAGAAAGTGACAGTGTAGTTGATACCATCATATCTAAGGTTTGTTGTGCACAGGTGTATTGTTTGAGCCTGTTCATTATCTTCTGTTTCACGCTGCCAAAAAGAAAACTGCAGTCTGCCTGACAGATGAGTTACATGCACTTGCATGAGCACTCTGGGGAAGTTTATGCTTTCTCCCTATTCTGAGTGGTATTTGTTTGAGCACAAATAGATGGCTATAGATATAAATATATAAATACAATGAGCACCAAGCATGTAGTTTGGTACTGCTGCCAGTGGGGCAAGTCTACCAGGATGTTTTTCCTAACAAACTAGAGATGAATTTACAAAGCATTTTAAAGAGTTTTAAACTCTCCTCCCTTTGTGAGAGGAAGACAAGCCAAGCAGATAAGCAGTAATATGGAAACCTAAGAGCTTGATTTAACTGAGTGTGTTAATAACACAACAATCTAGGTGCAGATTGCATGCTTCATTAAACTGTTAGCAATTTGGAGCAGTTCTATTAAAAAAACAATGTAGAAGCTTTGAGTTTAAACAGATCCATCTGAGCTAGCAATTTATTATCTGGCTGCCCTCTTTTTTTCAGGACTGAAGATTGTAAGACTATTTTATTGTTATTTATTGGGCCAGGAAGTTGTAGCTTTAGATTGTCAGTGTAATGATCTTCATAAAGCATGACTTTAAAAAGCATTATTTTTCAAGTCTGGAAGAAGACACTTCTTAAATCTCTTAATCATATAATCGTATAATCATAGAACGGCATGGGTTGGAAGGGACCCAATGGGTCATCAAGTTCCAGCCCTGTTGCCACAGGCAGGGCCACCAACCTCTGCACTTAATACAAGACCGGGCTGCCTAGGGCCCTATCCATCCTGGCCTTAAACACCTTCAGGGGCAGAACATCCACACCCTCCTTGGGCAGCCTCTTTTAGCACCTCACTACTCTCATAGTAATGACCTTCCTCTGACATCCAATCTAAACCTTCCCTTCTTGAGCTAAAACCATTCCTCCTTGTCCTGTTACTGTCTGTTCGAGTAAAAAGTTGATTCACCTCCTTTTTATAACCCCCTTTTAAATACTGCAAGATTGCAAGGACGTCTCCTCATAGCCTTCTCTTCTCCAGGCTGAACAAGCCCAGCTCCTTCAGCCTGTTTTTGTATGGAAGGTGCTCCAGCCCCCTGTTCATCTTTCTGGCCCTCCTCTGGACTGTCTCCAACCTCTCTACATCTTTCCTGTATTGGGACCCCAGACCTGGGTGTCGTACTCCAGATGGGGCCTCACTGGGGTGGAGTAGAGAGGGGTAATCACCTCCCTGCTGGCCACCCCCTCTTATGATTAAGCCCAGGATACCACTGGCCTTCTGAGCTGCAAGAGCACACTGTGTTCAGATTTTCATCCACCAAGACCCCCAGGTCCTTCTCCATAGGTCTGCTCCCAGTCTGTGTACGGATCTGGGATTACTCTGACCCAAGTGCAAAACCTTGCATTTTGCTGTATTGAACCTCATTAAGTTCACATGGTCCCGCCTTTGGAGTTTTTTGAGGTCTCTCTGGATGGCATCCCTTCCTTCTAACATGTCAGAAGTATCACTCAGCTTAGTGTCCTTAGCATACTTGCTGAGGGCGCACTCAAACTCATTAATCTCTGATACCACATCCACTTTTATAGAAATTTAGCAATATCTCATATTAGTTAGGTAATATCCTGTGTCTCTTAGTGCAGCAATCTATTATTTCTGACTCAACAGCTGGACTTCTGCACATGGTTAAGATATATAGGTTCATGGTGAAGTAGATGTGATTACTTAAGTAACTTTTGGAACAGCTTGAAACTGTTCACACTGGAGAAAAAGCATTATTTATGTGAATTGGAGGCTGAGTGCATTGTTATGTTTATTATTGTCTGAAGTTTAGCAAATATGTGTATTCCACCTTTCTTGACTGAAGAAATCAGAATGTTGACAATAATACACAAGCTTGATTGCATTCACTAAAATATCTGTGCATGCAACCAGTCAGGAAAATAAGACATAAGAATAAATAGTTGTCAAAGATATATTCTATAACACATTTATTTTTTAATCAAAGGAAAAATAGAGTGCTGTTACAATAGTCCTGTCTTTATTTCATAAAAAACAGATCAGAAGGGCTGTTCTTGCTTTTTGGGCAGAAACTGGAAGGAGACATGCAACTTTCTCCAGAAACTGTTCTCACTAAGTACTTCTACTGCACATAAATAGTGTTACTTGACCTTTGGCCACCAGTTATGTTATGTTTTCAGTAACTGTCTTAACACTTAGAGACTGTTTCTTGTCAGTAAGTGGAACAGGGTACCAATAGTCAGGACGTACTTTGAAGTACATATTTTCATAGAGCAGTAAAACCCATGCTTGTGCTCTCATGTATATTACCTGAACTTGATTTAGGTTTAAACAAGAGAGGAACTATTCTATATATTTCTCTCTTTCATGCTGAGAGTTTGGATTATAAAACTCTGACGAGGCTCTGCTTTCTTCCTTGTATTTACTGTGTAATAGGGAGACAGATGGAAACAGGAGTAGCAACTGACAGCTCATGTTAGGCATGAACATTTATTCTTATTGCTATAGGAGTAACTAAAAATGGAGTTCCATTGTACCTGATCTCTGTATTGTCTTGGCATATTATTATGCCAGACCTAACCAAATCATAGTCCAAAAAGGACAGGAGAGCAAGAGAAAATGAACCATGGGATGACATCAATGCCTTTTTATGTAAAAAAATTAATATGTTTTAACAGCTTCTGAAATGAAGGAAAATGTAGGGAAAAGTATGCCCTAAAGGTATCTCTTCATATTTACTCAAGTGTTGGTATAACCAAAACCATAATCTGAACATAAGGAAATGGTTGTTTCCAGGCTGCTGTTCTGAAATAAAACTGCAACTAAGGGAATAAAAAGGCTCCTTTCAAGGCTTGTATATGACCAGGAACATAATTCCCTGTAATCCATCCTCTTTAAAATGTAGGATTGTATTAGCCGTGAACCATGTGAAAATTCTCAGTAGAAGAGGATTGACAGAAAACCATTTCAGAGATGCAGGAAGGTTAAAACTTTTATTATTATCTGGTTTTGAAGAAATGAAAGTCCAGTTGCCTGAAGGAGCAGAATCAGTTCTGCCCAGTAAAATCAGTGTTCCTTTCTGTTGTGTAATGAGGAGCAGAGTAATTAATTCTGTCATCTTTCACAGTTACTGAAATATCTGCTAGAATGTACTTTTGTGTAATTAAACATCTCATACCCTCTGTCCAGTTTAAGCTATTAAGTTCACCTCTGTGTTCATGTGAAATGGTGCCTACCTGTGGATTGCATCAAATGGTTTTCAAGCATCAGGCGAGGCTGCCACCAATATACTTCTCAGCTCTCAAATCTTTACAGTCTTTGGCGTGAGGATTTCTCTGTGTTGAGATCTATAATCACAAACATGTGCAGAATGCATTCCTTTCCTGCCATTTCTTCAGTGGAAGTGATTTACTTTCAACATAGAAGTTTGCCAACCTTAAGTATTCTTCACCACTTTCTTTAGTCTTGCTGTCTGTTTTGTTCAGTTACTTATTTGCTTGTTAGCAAATTATTCTGTTTAAAAAGATAAAACATTATTTGTAATTGAAATGGAAGGCATGAGCTTCCCTGTCATTTCCTCTTGACATGGAAATGTATAAATTTCAGTGGGGTTAGGTAGGTGTGAATGGCAAGCAGAACTTGATGCATAATGACAGCAGTTTCTGACACATGAGCTTAGTTTTGAAACCTGTGGATTTCTGCTGGTAGTTTTAATGGGACTGTAATCCTAGTCATAAATTGTAAAAGAAAACGTTTAAACCTGAAGAATAAATCCTATTACCTGAGTAAAGTATGACATAGGAGTGAAGAACATCCAGCTTAGGCAATCTTGATTTAAGAGGAGGCAAACAGAGCAGATTCTGCTACAATTTACATACCTTCATGCTGAGGTTTGGAACACTGCTTAGAAATTTTCCACATTTTCTAATGGAAGGGTAGTTTGTTACTAAGTGGCTTGGAACACTTTCCAAAATTTGAAATCATTGCAGAATAATACTGTCAGCCATGATTAAAGCAGTGCTTCTTAGAAGAAAATGGTTTCATTCGTGTAATTACTGTGATAATGAATGGGATTCTGATAACTGTATCAAACAACATTCTAAAAGATATGGCCAGACATATTATTTAAAAATTTAATTGTTCAAAAAAACAGATAAACAAAAAAACCCACAAAACTGCAACCCTGCAGTGCCTTTGTTAAAAGTCATGATATACATAAGTAAAATCTAAAGTTGTTTGGGGGGGAAGGAGAGGAGAGAAGAGAGTTGGAAGGGATCTTCAAATATCAAGTCAAACTACGTGACTACTTCAGGACTAAAGAAATGTAAAAGTGTATTACTGGGAGCATTATCCAAATGCCTGTTGAATATTGACAGGTATGGGACGTCAACCACCTCTTTATGTCTCTATGAAGCCTGTTCCAGTGTTTGACCACTCTCACGGTAAAAAAAAGTGTTTCCTAATTCCCAATCTGAAATTCCTCTGGCATAGCTTTGTGCTTTTCCCATCCTGTCACTGGATCCTAGGGGGAAGAACTGGCTTTGCCTTCTGCACTTCCACTCCTCAGGAAGCTACAGTGAGCTGTGGAGCTGAATCTTTGACGAGTAGATAAAAGATCAATTACAGTTTAAAAGTAGACATACCCATTGAACATTATCTAATTTTTGAGAACAGAATTGTGGAAAAACTCAGGAAAAACAGACCAAAGCATATGTTTTCAGTTTTGATTTCCAAATCTGCACTGATTTATAGATAATATAGAATCTTCTACACATTATGCGTACACATTATGCCTTTTAGAAGCATAATAAGAATAGTCAGCATTACACTGCGCTCCACAGGCAAAATCAGTCCTAGGACTAATTTCAGGGCTGTCAGTGAATTGTATTATGTGTGATGTTAGCCTCATATGTGCAGGCATTCAAGTATTTTTCTGTATTATTCTATACATCTTACACTCAGTGGTCATCTAATTCAGGTATCTTCTCTTTGATGTTATTATTATTTTTCTTTTCTTTCTTTTCATTAGTAGTATAAAGCTGGGAGGTCTTTGTTCCCTCACAGTATACTAAATGAAAATTGGCAAGAAGATAAAAACAAAATTACCATTGTTGTAAAAACACACAGGGGCAGCTTATGACTCTTAGTATTGGTAGTTGCTAAGCTCTTTCAGTATCATGATTTTATCATGGTTGAAGGATAATTTGATCTAAATGGGCACATGCAGTCTCTGAAGTATACTTTGTTTCTAGGTAATTTGTCAACATGATTGGCTCTTGTATTGCTCACTCACATGTAGTTTTCATTGATCATGGAATATGATCTGTAAGCTTTGTAACATGGGTTTGTGGTTGAGATACGTGTAGAAATGGGCTGTTGTGCTAGAAACATGCATTTAACTTGACTAGCTTCTGAGAAATACCCAATTAAGCTCTGTGGAAGAGCTGTAGACATCTTCAGAGTAAGTGTTATTTCTCCATCTGTAGAAAATCTGTGATTTATTCATTGGATTGTGAAAGACATACAAGCTGCCAGACACCAAGTCAAAGAAGAGTGGCATTAATGGCCAGTACTGATGTTTCTTTATTCTTTAGTTTCTCTTTTAAGAGTTATCTTACTTCCAGCTAGTCATGTGCTTGAGGTTTCATGGATTGAACACATCTAAAATTCTTTTGAGGCGGCAGTTGCAATAGTCTGTGATTTATGACTTCTTCCAGAATGGAGAACTTCAGTACCCTTTTGAGAAAGAAATGGTCCATACTCCAAATGATTGAGTGAAATAGGAATAGCTTTTCTAAGGAGGACATCTCAGGTGAAAAAAGTTTGCTGAATAAGTTTGCCTGTATAATTTTACTGAGATTGGAAAAGTGTTCATTTTTTTTCTTAATTCTTGTTTTGCTTTTATCTCCTGTGCATACCAGTAGAAATAGCACTGCCTGTGCTTTCAAACAGGAAGAAAAAATATATACAGATGAATTACATATTATAGTGTCCTCAGTTTCCCTTGTATCCAGTAGTTTTTTTAAGAAACAAACAAGCTGATGTCACATTTCAGTAACCTCTGTGAGTTGCTGAGATGAAAGTTTGACCTCCTGTTCAAGTCCTGGATGAAAAGGGCATAGTTTGGGTTTGCAGAGCTTTCTGGAGACTGGTCTCCTTCATTCTTCTTCCACACTGGCAGTGTGGTTGCATTAATCATACATTTTATGCCTGTATCTTGCTTCCCTGTTGGTGCTGAGAGACTGCAGTGGTGTTTGGTTGTGTCAGCCTCCTTGTGCCACTTTCTTGTTTCCTAATGTTGGAAATGAAGCCTCTCTGTGACAAGTTGGCCCACCTTTAGTTAGAAGAGAAATGCAAGATTTAACCCATTTTTTGCTGTTTTTCTTAACAACAGAAACAGAAAGAACTCAGATGGATTTTTTAAAATTATTATTATTATTATTATTGCTTCCTTTTCTTTTTATCTTACTGTTTGTAGCTGAAGTATTTTGACTCCCTCAGAAGTTATAATTTTAATTTTGTTTTTTTTAGTGGACCAGCAGTTCTCTTTCTTACGTGAAGTGAGACTACTGCAAGGTATTAGATTCTTCAGAGGGAACACAGAAGCCTGGCTAATGTTAGATGTTGCAATATTTTCATTATTCCTTTTCTATATGGTTTACTAATGTGGTAGATACTTCCATAGCACAAGGAACTTGCCACGGTGACGGCTAGAGCACTTCTGTAGACTTAATAGTTCAGTAGTCCCACTATTCCTTGTCTTTCCAGTGACACGCCTGAAGGTATGTTGCACAATTGCCTGGAACTTCTTCTGTAGTCTATTTTTTTTAGTTCAGGCAATTGGTGCCTGGCTGATTTTGTGGAAAGAACAGATTTTGGAGGGTATATTTGCAACCCTTCCTTATACAGCCTAAGTAAAATAATTTCCCTTACAACCACATTACAGTTCAACCCTCTTTCAAAGGCATTCACAGAGAGGACAGCATAGTAAGGATTCTTCTGGATGAGCTTGATATTGCAAATGAGCATTTATTCTGAATGTTTTAGCTGTGAATTTAGCTTTTGGCCTAAGACACTTTTTATCTCACACGATGGTGCAAAGTTGTCTAAACAGCTCTGTACTCTACTCCATTCTGACTTATTGCTTCCACCTAATTTGACCAATTTTATATTACAGCTCACTTTTGTTTAGGGAATGTCATCTTGTTCTCTTGCATACTCAAGAGCCTGACAGTTAAATGATGGACTAGGCCTAGATCTTTAGACTCTAAATAAATTATAACAAGCAGAGGTTGAGCAGAAGTTGTGCTTTCCCTTCTCCCACATTATACTACTTGGGAGATTTTTTACTCTTAAGCATTATCTGTGTTTCTTGGCACTGCTTCCAGCCTGTCTTAACATTGATCTCAGCATTGCTTTCAAAGATAGGCACAGAATTCCCTTCATGCCTTTGTTTTGACAATAATCTATGTATGAAATGTTAAAGATGATTTAATTCCTACCGAAATTCAGTGGCATTTTGGCAGAAGCATTGAAAAATTCAAGCCTACAAGCATAAACCAAGTACACTGATTAACACTAAGTCTTCTGACTACTGCCTCCTCTTCTTCATATTGCTTTTACCTAGAGTTCGTAATAGAATCATTTATTTTTATTTGTATTTTAAAAGGAGTATATTTTTCCTGACTGAACCATGCAGGCTTTATACTTTATGGATTTTTGCTTCTCTTATTGTGTTCTGAAGTATGTACATATACTCTTGCTTCTCCTAAGACATTTTCCAACAGCCTGTGTATCAATTCCATTAACTTTAATTTCCTAAACCTCTCCTTCAGGCTGTTAATAACTAACTTTCTATTTTTTTAATCACTTTTCTTGAGCCTGTGTGCCCTGGTCATATCCTTGGTTTGGTCCCCTTGTGAGGCTTTGAAGCTTAATTACTGTATGTTATGGTCACTGCCAGCAGCTTAGTCAATTGCTTCCTGAAGCAATTCAGTGCCAAGTCAAGTATCAACTCATAAATTCTTGTGCACACGTATAATAGTAAGGCATTTTTTCCCCCCCACATTTTGTTTTTACGTGATATTGTTGATGGAATGTTTGGTTTGTTGAAATTATGCATCATTGCTATATGGCTGGGTTGTGTTGCCGTCTGTTATTACTAGCTGAAATCCTCAGCTTCATTTCAACCCTCTTAAACCAGGAGAAAGACTGTATGTCAGCTCTTGTTAGGCATCTGGAATTTTCCATCTGTACCATTCCCTCCTCAGCTTTTATGGCATGTTGTGGGTGAAATGGGAATGTACCGGTCTTTAACAAACCTGGGTGAGTCCAGAAGAACAGCTGTTAAGTTCTACAATAGTTAGCAGAGCAGTTGTTTTTATATCAACCATATAAAATCAAACAGGAACAAGTGCTAGACTGTGCACTTGGGAAAGGGCAACGATGGATATACAAATGGACTGGGGGATTGAATCTAAGTCAGCAGTGCACCCTGGCAGCCCAGTTTTGCTCCCTGCAATGATCCACAGAGCAGCCAGTGCCATAGAAGAAAAATGTGCATGTTTTTGTAATGCTTTTTTATTCATAGAAGCTGGCTTCCAGAACTAATAAGTGTACAAGGTCATATAGAGTGACTCCAATTTTTGCCAGCATTTATCATCGCAGTGACTTATTCTGTGTAAAAGGCCTTTTTGTTTCAATATAAGAAATGTTTTCCATGATAGAGAAAGGAACTCATTGAAGTGTGAGGTTTCTGTTTGTTTATTGCATTTAAAGCCCAAAACTCAGGTCCTTACTCAGTTTTGCAGCAGTGTTGATTTGAGATAGGTAACTAGTTAATGTCAGCATCTGTTTTTCCTGAGCAAGGACATCATGACTAGGATCAAAACTCTTCTGGTTGAGTGGGAACCAGGTGAAAATTAAGAGGATCCTCAAAATTTGTTCTATACCAAATAATCCTTCTGAGGCCTGGAATAATTCCTTAATCTTTCCTGTCAGGGAGAATCTCTCTAGCTGTTCCCAAAACATATCAGCTCTAACAGTACTTGGTTGTTATTTACCTTTATGAATTTTCAGTTCATCCAACTTAAAGGATTTTAAGTCACTACAATTCTGTAATTCAATGTAACTCACTGCTACAATTCTGTAATTTACAGCTGGAATATTAAAAGGCTCCAGATAATTTTGGATTTTGGAATGCTAAGGAGTTTCTCACATTCTTCTGGTATTTCTGTAAAAGTACATTATCTAGCATTCCAAGCCAGCTATGACAGTCAGCAGCACAGCTCACTCATTCTGGTTGTATAGAAACAACCTAATTACTGAGTATCAGCATGTTAGCTGGCAACTTGAACAGCTTATCTCCTGCTTTAGTTTTTTTGTACCTATAATGGAGCTCACAATGGTGAGCTGCCAATACACTGCGCTGGTTATTTAAAAAACCCATATGATTGTGTTTGCATCAGAGGCTGGCACCCACTTTTTGTAAGCAGGCACTCTCAAATCTATGTCTCGAATCAATATAGCTGTCAAATCAACGTAATACTAAAGGTTACCAAAACACAGATCATTGATCTAGTAAGTTGCTGTGGCTGCTATGAAGTCATCACTGTATGCAGACATTATATTGATAGTTTCAAGTGAGGTCTTTCCTCTGTGCAAATTTGATTCCTATTAATATTTACAAAAGTTACAGGCCGTGTTGTTTGTGCACCGTCCCTTTTTGAGTTCAGATTTTATGTTTGTAGTCTTTTTGCTATCATTTAAAAAAAAAACTATTTATTTATTTATTTTTTGATGTCATATTTCAAAAACAAAACAAAAACCCTAATAAACAGAAGGCAAAATCATAAAAAATACCTGGGATAAACCACAATTTGGAAGGAACATTTTTCTAAGGACACTTAGGACATTTAGGTCTTACAGCTTTCCTATTTATGTTCTCCTTTTGGAATCCCTTGTTCATTGAATTATCCAGCCTCCACCTGAGCTGCATATTTCCTGTTCTGTAGAAGAATAATTTTGATTTGGCTTCCATGTATTTAAGCGTATGCTGACATCTATTTATTTAAATATGTCCGCACAGGATTATTGGAAAGCAGAAGGTGTGAGGCCTATTGGCTTGTTGTTAGGATATATTTTGGCATTATTATTTTTCATTAGTTTTCCTGTGTAATTTCATCTTGTGTACCTCTAATAACAGAACGTTGTTTATGAAGAGCTATTTCAAAACATGGGAACATAATGAATACCCTACGGGATCAGACCAGTGTTCCATCCAGTATTCCATCTGTAGCTGTGGCAGTAAGAGATGCTGTCTGAGGAGCACCTCAGTCTTACCACTTCCTGTGTTGTACTCCTCAGTTGGACCTAAGGCTACATCTCTGTGTGTTCTTTAATCTGTTGGTGGACATAATTCATCCAACCCATTTATGAACCTGCTGGTACTATGTGACTCCACAAGTGTTTATGGCAACAAGTTTACTACCTGCTGTGTAAAAAACAGACTGCTAATCTACTGTAATTATCATTGCCTCTAAGGCAGTAATGCAGAAGCATTTTTAACGCTGACCAGAAACTTGTTCTACGCTGAGCTACAGAAACTCAGTACAAAATGGTGATTCTTGTTTCAAGGAGACTAAGTTATTTAAGGCATTCTTCAGCAGGATCTCAAAGTGATGGAAATCTTTAGACCAGAAGGTGAAGAGTGTCTGTTTTAGTACCTTCAATAATGTGGATTACTAAATGTGGACTTTGTCAAGTCATACCTACATTAGCCTTAAGCACATCTATTTTTACTCTTTGCATTATTTTCTTTTTGTAGTAGACCAGTCTGACCTCCATTGAGTTGGTGGACAGGAAGGAGGCTCTGAGGGTCTGCAGAGAATCTTTTTTCCCCAAGTAAATAGCAAGGCTTAAAGATACCCATAAAATGGGTAGCTCATACTTAACTTACACTTCTCATGTCCCAGGCGATGTGGGAAGAGGAATATATATATATATATATATATATATATATATATATATATATATATATATATATATACACATACACACACACACCTATATACCTAGCCAATATATATCATTAGTATAGGAACCAGTCTCTGCTCTGATAAGCCTGCTGAGACAGGACAACAGCCTGTTTCTAGGTGCACTGGGGTTATTGCTGGTAAGTGCGAAGTGCTCATTCATTTTCTTTTCTCTGAGGCTGTTTTCCTTTCAAATCTTCAGAAATACAGTTGTCAGAACATGGAGAAACATCAGATTGCAGACTTCACCTCTAAAGGAGCACAGCAAGCTACTGAATGTCATGGCAGCCCTAGCCAGGACCTGCCTGTTGACACAGCCGAAGGAATGCTCCTTTTAAATCTGGCTATCGCTCTCAGCTCTATTGTTCCAGTCACCGAAGGAAAAGCTTGCTTTGACATTTCAAACAAAATGAATAGCGTTGCCATGTAGCATTGTTCTCCCCAGCACCAAGGACGTTGCCATCAGGACTGTAGTCACTGCAACCTTTTTCTTTCTTGTGTGCTCGCCGCCTGCCCGCATCTGGCTCACGTTCCCTCCTGAATGTCAGGGTTTGATTGGGGTGATGGGACTGCATGAGCCCCCTCTGGCGGACGGCTCCTGCACACTCCAGGCTCTCCGGGGAATGCGGTGCACTGGTTTCTTGAGTGGTTGCTGTTCTGAGTTGGCTGAAATTAGAGTTAGAGACTGGGTTGTTATTGCTCGGTCCTTTGTAGTATATATAGTATATAGTATATATATAGTACATTCCTTTAAAAGCCAAAGGCAAATTAAATTTATAGAAAAGCTTGTAATGTACAATAAAATATGACAGCATGTATGTTCAAAACAAATTAGTTCTAACAATTTAAGAGCCCATACTTTTTTTTTTTTTTTTTTTTTTTTTTTTTTTTTTTTTTTAGCTGTTTTATGTGTTTGGAGTGTGCAGCAGTTATTAACAAATGGATTTAAGAGCAGCTGTGCTCAGGATGCTTAAGCTTTGCCCTGTTACCAAATCCAGCTGCAGAGATTACTTTTTAGCATCAGTACTGGAAAAACTTGTGGTTGCAATGTGTATTAGCTCACAGCAGATGGTAGCGTCTCTCCCTGCCTCCCCTTCCTTCCATCCTTCCTTACACCTTTTTGACCTTCCTTCCTGTCTGTTAGTCAGTTTTCCAGCACTTTTCTCAAACATCACTTCCCAGATCTTGCCAGATAGTGCTGACACCTCACTAGAACAGACTTCATGTTTACCATCCGGTGTCTCCTGCCTGACCTGTATCCATTCTTTAAATCCTATAGATCCTACTATCTGTGAAAGAAGGCAGTTGAAGGCCCTTGTTTTCCTCTTCAGAATCTCTTTCCCCACTGTCCCGTAGGTGCTTCTCCAGCTGTTTTCTCTGCTTAACTTTCTCTCTGTTTAATCTTTCTTGATATCACTTCACCTACTCTTATTACTGAGATTTGAATGACTAATCTTACAAGGTGATGTTTGACACAAGTATCGTTGAGATAGAACAGTCAGCCAGTCAAGTCTATCTGGACAGCCTATGTTCGTAATCATAGTCATACCTGGAAGACTGAGAGGCAGTGCCGGCAGGTTGGATTAGCTACATTGGTTATTTCAGTATTCAAAGTAAGAGAGTTACCTACACCTTTGTTACAGACATGTGGTAACTGACCATAAATCACTTCTTCTGCAGGTTTTTTTGTTTTGTTTTGTTTGTTCTTTTTATCCTTGGAATTCCTGATGTTTATAATAGAAATGCATTTATATATACATGCATGGACACAAACATGTACATGCATGCATATGCTCAAGCATATGGAGGCTTTGTAAATTTAAGTTAATTTCTGATGTTTATTTTATTTTAATTGCAAAACTTTTCTGTACTGATCTAATTACACTCCTTTGTTTTAGCTTCATCTAATGCACTGGAACTCCACACTATACAGCAGCATTGATGAAGCAGTAGGGAAGAAGCATGGCATAGCTATCATTGCTTTATTTGTACAGGTAAGTTTCCTGGGTTGCATGTATTAGCATGTCATTTGTGTGAGGAAAATGAGTTCCTTTACATTTTCTTTCATTTTTAATAATTTCATGAAATAAAATAATGTATAACTTGTGGGATTCGACTCAAAAGATACTTCTCTGTTCTGTTCTCTGTGCATATGCTAAATGAGTAAGCCTTGCTTAAATGTTATATTTAATGTACATTAGTTAAAGGAGAGTTAATACATAATCAAGTCATCTTGCTGTAAGTATGCATCTGCTCACCAGGCTTGTGAGGGGACTGTCAGGAGGCGGAGGTGCTTCTCCATCTCCATTCCAGCCTCTGCCTGCTGTGCAGGAATTAACTGGGGAACTGGGAAGTTAGGCCCATAATCTAATTGCTGTTGAAAATTTTTCAAGGGCTGCACCCTATAAAGAAAACTCTCAGTTTCTCATCATCCTCATGAGAAGTGGCAAACTTTTTTATTTAAATGGGTTTGTGGGAAGAAGTTTAGAATTCATGCTTAGATCAAATGGCTTTTCTTTCACAGTGATACTATTAATTTGTCATATTTCATTACAAGTTTGTGAATGCCTTTGAGCTTTACCTCTGTTGGAATGTAAAGGTACATTGGTTATATATCCATTACTGAGATAGAACTTCTAAAAATGTAAGTCAGAAAGTTTTTATTCTTTCAGTTTTGTATCCTAGAGGGCTGTATCATAATTGCTTATGTAAGTCACCTTCTAATTCCAGCAGAGGTAACCTTGGAGATGGTTAGAAAGTTATAGGTAAGTTCTTAAATAAACATAAAACTTAAATGATACATTTTCTTAAAACTTAAATGATATATTTTCTATTTCTGGACTTCCACCTTAATCTGAGTTCTTAAGCATTCCAAAGTGCTTTTTCACTTATGAGGAAGGGGTTCATATAACTAAAATTGACTTAGGTAAAATAGCTTTCATCTATTTATTAAAGGAACAGAGAGAGGAAAATCAGTGACCCTTTTTCCCACTAAGTAATGGAAATGCAATAGTTGTATACCATAGTTCTCAAACACATCATTTTAAGGTTAATAAAAATAGCCTCACTGTCATAACTGGCAGACCTTGGTGCAATTTAGAACCAACATCATAGAATCACAGAATGGCCCAGGTTGGAAGGGACCTCAAGGATCCTGAATCTCCAACCTCCCTGTCACAGGCAGGGCCACCAACCTCCACATTTAATACTAGACCAGGTTGCCCAGGGCCCCATCCAACCCGGCCTTGAACACCTCCAGGGATGGGGCATCCACAACCTCTCTGGGCAACCTGTTCCAGCACCTCACTACTCTCATAGTAAAGAACTTCCTCCTAATGTCCAACCCAGATCTTCCCTCTTTCAACTTAAAACCATTTCCCCTTGTCCTGCTGTTATCTGCCCTTTCAAAGAGTTGACTCCCCTCCTGTTTATAGGCTCCGTTCAGGTACTGAAAGGCCGCAATGAGGTCACCCCACAGCCTTCTTTTCCCCAGGCTGAACAAGCCCAGCTCCCTCAGCCTGTCTTCATAGGGGAGGTGCTCCAGCCCTCTGATTATCTTTGTGGCCCTCCTCTGGACCTACTCCAACAGCTCTCCATCTTTCTTATACTGGGGGCTCCAGACATGTTTGAAATGATTTTAATGTCTTTTATCAATTTGAAGTTTTTTTTTTTTTTTTTTTTTTTTTTTTTTGAAAGAAGAGAAAATTCTCTGTTTTCTAGAAATAAAAGTTGATGTTCAATTATTTCCTTCCACTAACGACTATGTCATTTATAAGGTCCCTTCCAACCCAAACCATTCTGTGATTCAATGCTTCAATAATTCTTTGATTCCATTCCAAAAAGTCCCAAGAAATGGACAGATTTTTCATCATCCAGCTCTTCTGTTCTCACTCACATCTACTTCATACTTCACCTGTGTGTATGCATTGGCTAAAATGAGGAAGGCTGTTCTGAATCTTTTTATTTTGCCAGTGTTGTTCTGAAGGTAAAAGCTGAAGTCTTTGGATGGTGATGTAGATCAGAAGGAACTGAAATCAGCATGCAGAGTAAACAGCATTCATGGAAACTGGTTTCTTTTGAAAGCCCCACCTTAAAGACACTCAGTAAAGATAGTGCTGCAGAGAGCCAGGCTTTTGCCTGCAGAAGCCCAGAGGTGCATGGAGGGGGAGGATCTGCCATTCTGCACTCTGCAGGCAGGGAAAAAATACTCCCTTGAGCCTCAGACAGATTAGCAGCGCCTTAGGAGTAAATTTGAAAAGTGTCCATCATGTTTGTTCATTCTGTTCCTTTATGTGTGCTTTTCTGACAAAAAGCTGTTAAGGACAAATTGTATCCTTGGCATTTATGTGTCACAGCGCTGCATGATTTTGAATTTACTTGCAGTATAAGCTACAAAACAGGCTTAGTCAAAACTTACCAGTCTAAACTGTGGCTCTTCTTTTTTGTTATGTCAGTTTCTGTCTTCATGTTGAAGTTATTTAAATCCTATTTAATTTTGACTGATGCCCGTATAGGGATTTCATTGTTTGGAATTGCTGTGTTTCGGTGTATTTGATTAACATGAGGTTGGGTAGCTTAACTCAAAACAACTTCAGAACTTAGTGTTCAGGTTGACTTCTGTCTTGCCTTATAGGTTCAGAAACAGCAAAAGATCGAATTTCATTTTTGCTTATTTTATTTCAGATAGGAAAAGAGCATGTAGGCCTAAAGGCTGTAACTGAAATTCTCCAGGACATCCAGTACAAGGTAAGAGTTGAGCCAAAGAGATGCTTCCCTCACAAACCAGAGATGAAGTATGTGTGTGAGAAGTGTCTATGAAACACTGAAACTGACAGAATGTTTTCAAACTCCTTTATAATAAGACCATGTGTAAAAATCACAGTTCAGTGGCCTATATCAGAAGCTCAGTATTTTACAGTGTTTTCAGGAATATACAGACTTTGTAGTTAAATTCCTTCTTGTGATGTCTACAAAATTTGATCTGTCACATTAGTAACTGATTTCAAGTACCACCTTTCCAGTGATTATCTGTATGGAGTCAGTATGAATGTAAGCATTGTGACAAAATACTTAGTGAACACGAACACTAGTAATAGCATTTCCAAACTTGTGTGGCTTTTATTTGTAGAGGAAAAAAATAGATGCATTGAACACCTGTATTAGCTTGCAGTGGGAAATCAACAAAGACACAGTGCTGCCTTGTTGGATGGATTATATATACTGAAGAACAGATAAAAGGCATAGCTGTACTTAGAAGCTCTGAGCACTCTCCAGAATGCTAACACTACTACCTTGGGAAAGTTACTTCCATCTCTCTGTCTATATAGCAGAAATAATCATGTTTACTTCTGATTTCCAAGTATTTTGTGCTGTATTAATGAGCAGTTCTATTTTGGCCCGAAAAGACAAGCCTCACTTCAGAGGATGGTGAAGTGCAGAAAAATGAGAGACTTATTAGGAGAGAGTTTAAGATTTTTTAGGAAAATAATATATGGTAAACAGTAATTATATGCAGTATTACAAACTCATTGTTTATTAAGGCAACAGTGAAATCATTAGTGCACAGAACTCTGTAGTTTCATCATTAAAAGCAAAGCTGAGTAGAGGAAGATGGCAAATATCTTTGTCATTGCAAGCATTTTATGCTAGTGACTTTTAGAGGGTCAGCATCAAAAATGCTTCTGCAAACATAAAATTTTATTGCATTAAATAGGTGGAACGAGTATTTAAGAAGTGTTTTCTGTCAGACAAGAAAATGATTGTTTTGTCCCTTGTTTCTAAACTCATTTTATGTGGAAGTCCTGAATTTCATGTAGAGATAGTATTGTAAGGCTGGGACCTGGAGAAGTGCCCAACTACTACAGGCAGTAAGTTAACAAATTTCTGTGATAATCTTAGAAGTAAAATATGTCAAAAATCAAAAAGACAAAACCACAACTGTTGTGTGGTTACAAGGACAAAACAGTGATGATTAAATGATGGTAGTGTTTTCCACAGGAAATCAAGGTTTTGGTTTAGAAAACATGCAGTATTTTACCTTTTCATTCATCATAGCTAGAGATGAGATTGATTTGTATTCATTTTTTCAGGGAAAGTCCAAAACTATACCCTGTTTTAATCCCAACTCTTTATTACCAGGTAGGTGCCTTTACTTACTTTTATGTGGGTGGATTACTAGGTAATTGCAAAGGCTGAAACAGTCCCAAACTAAAGAAGAGTCTAACTGCAATGTTGAGAATATGTCCCATCAGGTGATAATACATTTTTCCATGTAACAGTACTAATAGCAGTAAGGAAGAAGTCCCTGTTGAGCTTGGGATAAATTCACACCTTTGTCACTTGAGTGGGATGTGATATTGCAGTCCATACTCTGCTGGCAACACTGTGTCTGGATTTCTTGATGATTTATTATCTCACCTACAGGGAGAGTGATGTGTAATCCTTTTTCTACTGTAACATGAAATAGGGAGATGATTTATTTAAACAGAAGCCTGCTTTAACTTTGAAATGTAGAAGGTTACCCACTTAACAAGTTAGTGTTTTGGAAGCAGTGACAAGACAATGCCATAATGCAGTAGTAGTTGTATAGGATACAAATGCTAGTGTCAGTGGGAGGCAAATTCAAATTCATATAGCTAAGAAAAACAATTAGGAACACTCTACCTTGCCTTAAAAAAAAAAAACTTAAAAAAAATTCTACAAAATAAATACTTCAAGGAATGCTTCTGAACCAAATTCCGTGCTCCAGTAATAAGATATTTAAACAATTTTTCCAAGTAACCCCATTATTTATTAAACTATATTAATTTTATCAAAGGAATATTATTTAGGTTGCAAGGTCAAGTGCTCAGCATTTAGAAATTGCAGGAATTAAGGCTGCCTGTGCCGTGTCATAAACAAGTATTATAAAACATGCTTTACCAGAAGTTACTTTCACAGGACCCATACTTCGCAGTTCCTGGTTTGATGCTGATCAAGTCACATAAACCAAAATTTCCATAAATGATCTCTAACTGTGTATTCCTCATTTTCTAGGTGCCCGACTTGAGATCAAGGGGTCTGATTTACTGAAGTGCTGAGTGCTTACACCTGCAACTGAAGTCAATGGGAGCAGTGCTCTGACTGCATTAAGTGCTATAGAAAGTTAACTACACTGAGAAATCAGGTTCTAAGCATCTCATATTGAACACTTCAAATGAATAGATGCATTTCAACTTAATCTCTCTGTGCCTCAGTTGCCCAGCTTTAAGAATTGGGGTTAATCTGTCCTTCCTCACCTCACTGAGGTGCTGGAAGGATGAACTAATGTATGTGAAGCACTTGGACGCTGAAGAAATGGGTGCACTAGAAATACAAAATATAAAAAAGAACAATCCTTGTAAAAAGCAAGGTTTGAATAGACCTAGGACCACACATATAGTACTGAAAAAGCCAAATGTTAGCTGCTGCTTTTAAAGATAGAGTCATCCATCTTTGCAAATAAATGATGAAATGTTCTTTGTATGTAATCATGTAATGAGACAGCGCAGTGCATGCACGTGGTGGGCTGATTTAATTCTTGCAATTCTTAATTTTTTGAGTGCTTGACAGTGCAACTTCTTGCTATGAAATTCTGTGAGAAAGCAAATGAGACCAACAAAACAAAATCCATCCACTGAGGAGCACAGGTTTCATTAGTAAGATTTAATTCTACTGAAATTTCTCTTATCTAGTAGCAAAATGGTGGTAACAGGTTAGGTCAACCAAACACATTTATTTCAATTTCCAGCCTTCCCTCAGGTCTCCCATGTCATGAGTGTTCAGTTCCTCTTCAGGTTTGTTTGTTTTTACCCTCTTTTATGGTCAGGCAGAATATTCACTTTCTTCATCTGGGTCAGGAAGTCATTTGTGAATGTGGCCTACAGCAGCAGAGGACAATTTTGTATCATGTGTTTTCGTGAGAGAGAGTGATTTGTTAAGCTTTTTTTCTATGAAGTCCAACTCACTTTTCCAGAGCTAGGAGACAGGATTGCATCTTGAAAAATATGGCACTTGAATTATGAACAGTACAGTTTAGTATGAATGTAGAATTTAGTCACTATTTGATCACCACAGCCTTTCAACCTTCAAAATGGGATGTCTTTTCACAGTAAAGTTGTCTGCCTGTCTTAGAGATAAGTTATTTCAATCTAGCTGTGAACTTTAAGCTCCATGAAGTAGTAAGCTTGAGGTTCTACTTGACCAGAGTGGCAAGAAGAGCTCTCATACCTCCGTTCCTTATCTAAACGTGGAGCTAGGCCCAAAGGAGGGCAAGTCTGACAACAGTTACTGCAGTAGAGGATGTGGAATCAGGAAGCACAGATTTTCCCCAACGTATTATTTATTTATTCTATTAGTTTAAAGGATTAGGCTTAAGTTATTTGCCATTTCTGTAAAGTGGCATTTTCATATTTAAAGTAATCAATCTACAAGGAGGAGTTACTGTTATTTAATGAGTGTGTGCTCACGTGTGTTCACATGAGAAAATAGTTGACAGTATGTAGCAGGTAATAAATTCACCCTTAAGATTGCTGCATACTAACTTCATCATATGAGCAAGCTCATGGCTATCATAAGTCATCATAATTAAAAGGCAAATCCTCTTCCTTAATGTCATTAAAATCTTTTAATTTCAGATCCTCTACTGCGTGACTACTGGGTGTATGAGGGCTCCCTAACAGTTCCACCCTGCAGCGAAGGTGTCACCTGGATTTTATTTCGCTATCCTTTGACTGTGTCCCAAGTGCAGGTAACAGTTGTGCTTAAAGTGACCTTGGAATATGGTTATGAGCTAAAGGTTATAGTGTGCAAATACATATACCAGGGCATTATTCTCCGTGAAGATCCCATTAGATCAATACATGGCTTTTAAAGTAAAGGTCAACCTTTTGAGTCACTGAAGGCAATGCAAAGGTCAGAGATGAAGAACCTTGTTATCATTTATCATCTGCATTTAAAATAATTCTTTATTTAAGTCAATGTGAAAGAAAAGAAAGAAGTCAACAGGCAAAAGAAATTCAGTTCTTTGTAATTGTAAGTTTTCAAATACACTTGCTTTTTGATGTTAGAAGAACAAAAATGCACAGGGAAACACTACATCCTGGAGTATAAAAAATGTTAACTTATTACAGTCTAGCTGTATTGAATTGAACTATACATTGCTTACCTTGCTCTTTTTTTAGTTCTATTTTGTAATAAATGTCAAGTGGAAATGACTCATTTAAATTTAATTTTATATCTATGTATTTTAAAGTATATATTTTTTTATAATATCTAACAATCAAATGAGAGAAATTGCATACTTGTCTTCAGATAAGCCCAGTAAAAACAATGAAAGCTCTTGACAGTTATTCTCCTGCATCCTGTGAATCCCAACTTGAGAAATGCGGATAAAACCTAACTGAAACTATCTAAAATCCCTTATTTTTTGTGGACTGCTCTGGAGGATGTGCAATCAAAAGGAAAAAAAGTATAAAAGATGATATAAAAGTTCATACTATTTCAGTTTTAATGATCTAAAATTCTGCTAGTAATCCCAGCACAATGTTTTAAAGACTTATCATTTTGAACTAGCACTGTTTATTTTCACACAGATAGTGAATACTAGTTCTAATCACAGATAAAAGTGATTGCTCCCAGTAAGCTTATTTCTTTGTTATCTGGAAGTTATATGTATCCTATCAGTCTTGAATCCAGTATTTCCTTGCTTATAAAGAATAAGTTTTACGGCTTCTTACTACTGGGTAGGTGGAAGCATAACTGTATTGGTGATATTACATTCTGAATAACTTTAAAGGCAGTTTGTTTTTAACATGGCAGCTAATTGCCTGGAAATGATATGGGTAAATAAGAGGACTTCACTGGAAGCGTGTAAACTGTACTCATAAGACTAAGTCATTGTATAACAGTCTGTTTCTTGTTACATATTTTGTTTACTCTATTCCTTTTTAATCTATGTCAGTGGACAAAGGAGGGCACAGTTCAAGGTATCTGTGTGTGCTGGGAGACTGTGTGAAGGGTGAATGAGAGAGGAATTGAGCAGAAAAATGCCACTGTAATTAATGTATATTCTCATTTACCACAAGACAAAATGGTGGAATGTGATGTGAAGAGGATAGATCTCCAGAAGAGAAATACTGTGCCATTGTTATTAAAACCCATTATTTGGCATTGTCGTCTTGCTTTAATTATTGAGCACGTCTTGAATGCTTCTTAAACAGAGATCTTCACATAGATAGCTTTATAGGGAAAATACTGGCATTTTGGACTTCACCCAGCTTAATTTGAGGAATAAATGCTTTTTTGTTGCTGAAGTACGTTGATTGGTATGAATCCATACCAGTGTGAGCTTTGCAGTGGTGAAGAGCTTACAAGTCATGGAGGGGCTTGAAGGACTTCACACTGCCACTGACATAGTGTGCAGCTTAGAGGTGGCTCTGGAACAGAGAAAGACTGGATCAGACTCATGCTGTGAACAGCAAAATAATAAATCAAGGCTGCAGCATCAGAGTGTGAATTTCTAGAGTTCATTGCTATTCCTTTAGTACAAGTCATATTCTGTACTGTGAGTCTGCAGTTCCATTAGGGAATAGTTTTTTTGTAAGTAGTTCTGTGAGATCTGGATAAAATGTGAGCAGGCAACTGGAGAGCGGTGTTTTGCAAATACAGTTTCATTACTGAACTTTGTTGGAAAGAGATCGGGCCCTGTGTGAAAAGCTGCATCCTGCAGTGTTCTTTTTGCACATTCTTGCCTTCCTTGTATGTTTTTTATCATCTTAATTTGTCTTACATTACAATATGCAGCACAGGATTAAGTGTGTTGACTGCTTTTATAAGACTCCTTGCTCATGCATATATACTATTGAAATACGATTAAAGAAAATACAAAAATTTCTCCTATCAGGCCTGAAAAGAACAGGCAAAAAATTGAAAAAAAAACCCAACCAAAACCCACTTTCTTATGCTTCTCTCAACTGTATATATTTTTTTAAATAGGACATCATGAATTATGTGCTTTGTGGTATACGGAAGCCCAGAACAAATAGATTGTCTAAGCCAGGCAGGGTAGGGATTGAACACAATGATGCAGTGAGGTGCTGTTGTTCTGCAGTCATTGTCAGAGTTAACTGGTTTTGTATTGAACGGCTAGGTCTCAAGTCCTTTCATCTACTTCATTCATAGTCGAGTCCTCCTAAAGGACAGAAACAGTAGCTAGTATATGGAAATGGAGTGGGAGTTGTGCAGAATTTGTACAGCCTGTGAAATAAAACAATTTGTGAAGTTCACATTATTTTATTCTGGAAAGGTGTACTGAAGGCAAATTCAATGAAGCGTATATTTTCAAACAGAAGGGTAAGGCTTCTGTTTCTCATTTCTGTAAAAGAAATGTTCCTACAGAAAACACACAAATACTCCTCAGCAAATATTTAAGTAAAACAGAATGAAGCAAAATTCAGGATCTGAGTACAGGGGATTGGCAAAAACATTCTTGCAAACCCTGCAAGATGTAAGCTACCTTTATTTCTACTCAGCAGAAGTAGGAATGTTAACATTGTTGCATTATCCTTTCACTTTGATGCTGAGTTTCAGTATGAGCAGGACTGCAGTCTTCTGGGTGTGGGAAAACCTTCTGTAGATGGCTGTTTCTGTTGAAGGTGTGTGAATATCCAAGGAAGTTCATCCGTGTGTCTCTAAAGTAAATTCCTCTTTGGAGTATACTTTATAGCAGTGACATGTAACAGGCTGGGATAAGAAGATGAAGAGGGTGTAGTGAATGATTCCATATTAGATGAAGCAGTATGAGCACAGATATTGTCTTTTCACATGGAAATTAAACATGAAATGTAGCGTCAGTACATCTAAGTGTTCTTTTCTGACAGAACCACTTCTTGAGAATGAAGTAGACTACCATGTGTGTAAGAGGACCTCTGTCATTGGGGTCTGAACCCTGATATGAAGGAGGTCACCAGTCACTGGTGGGCTTAGAAGCTATTATCCATCTAGAGTGAGGCTGCAATTCCTCACTTCCCTTAAGATGGAAGAACAGAAATTAGGATCAGATCAGTCCTACTTTACTGACTGAGGAAAATGGAAGATACTTTGTGAGCAAAACATCCTGGAGAAATATTTCACTGTAGGAACTGTGGCAGAGCATTTGTAGTTGTAGTAGATAACTCACAAATGCTGGCTTTGCCATCTGCTCTTCCCTTCACATGTGTTTAAAGTCTCTAATTCTCAAAAGATAAAACAGAAGCCAAATTCCTGTAAAATGCACCATCCAGAACAGCAATTATTTCAGATTTTCAAGTGTTGGTTCAGTTTGGTGATGGTGACAGACACTACCTTTTCTAATTAATTCAGCAATTTACCAGCGCTTGACTCCTGAAGACATTTTCAGTTCTGTAGTCTGCAGTGAGTTTGTTTTCAGTTTGCTTTTAATAAACAGTAAAAAAATCTTCAAAAGTTGAGATCTGTCTCTAAAAGCACTTTCGAGGAGCTTTATAGTTCTTTCTTCTTTTCATTTTACAGTCTAAGCTATTGACTTGTATCTCAGCTGCCAGAAGCAGAACAGTTGATATCTAAGAACAGTTTTTTGAGGAAAAAACAGCAGAGCAAAGCTAGCTTCTAAATCAACTAAATAAGTTTCTGTCACTTCTGCAATAGAGTGGAACACAACAATGAAGACAGTTGTGTTCCAAGCTATAGTAAGGAAGTATTCTCTATGGGCAGTATAAGAACAAAAATGTCATTACCTGCTGTTTAGTACCTAATTTCCTTTAATCACACTTGCCTTCTCCTTTAATCCTTCATGGAGTGTTTTTCATGAAGAAATTCATTCTTTGTAATGTCTTAGATAATATAAAAATCAGACTCCATTTTACTTTCTGTGTAACTTCTTTTTCAAGTTACAGCTGAGCTGGATAGTGCGGCCATATAGTCTATTAACGTACAGAGCCTCATCCTTGAGAATTCAGACTTCAAAGAGGTTTGATGTATCCAGTTTGACAATATGCCAAAGCAAAAAAAACAAAACAAAACAAAACAAACAAACAAAAAAAACCCCACACATACACAAAACAAACAAACAGACAAACAAACAAAAGAACTGTAACCACCCTTCTGAACAGTAAGGCATAATGTTACTGATAGATGCATTGGTTTTCATAGCCTTTTATCACGTAGAACTTGAAGCTGATACAACAGATGGAGACAGAAGCTCTGAGTCTTCCTACATCAGATTAGAGTGAAAAATCTGAAAAGAATCTGTATACCCAAAATATATTGTTTTGGAAGATCTGAAATGTTTTGTAGTGATTTTTGATTTTATCTTAGAAAGTGTACTAAGCACCCACATCTACAGAACTTTTGAAGTAATATTTTATTTTTATTGTAAAAACATATTTCTATGTATAAAATGTCATGAACCTTTTGCTAAACCTTAAAGCCTTTTATAAATTCTGCTGGCTTAGCAAATAATTTTAATTTAAATGAAGCAACAATTTTAGGCAATATATTTATCACTGGAAGAATAACAAAATGACTTCCAGTTAACTGTGTTATTCCTATGCTTCTTTGAGAGACCAGAATCATTACTTTCATGTCACAACAGAGATTGATTTTGTGGGTTGTAATCTACAGTGAGTAAGAAGGTTAAAGATCCCAAAAGAAATCATGAAAATGCAAAGAGTATGTTTTCCAAACCACATGTATAAAAGTTTTCATTTTTCTCTATTCTGTTAGTGCTAACAACTATTTTTAAATGTTAATAATGGTGTCTGAACACTCCAAAGTTTCAGTACTGCAGAACTGGCAAGGAATGCTGATTTTGATCATTAGTCCCATAATGCCAAATGTATCTCATCTTCATGTCTGTTTTTTGCCTTTCAGATAGAGGAATTTCGTAGACTGAGGACACATGTTAAGGGTGCAGAACTTCTAGAGGGCTCTGATGGAATCCTAGGAGATAACTTCAGACCAACTCAGCCACTTAGTGACAGAGTCATCAGGGCTGCATTTCAGTAGTAGAAGAGGAAAAACAACAATAAATCTTTATTAATGTAAGTAGCAGCTTAGCAGAAAAATCAAAATCTTGAAATAATTCTCATAGGGGAAATTTTGCCAAAAGAGGAAACTTGAGTTAATTATGGCGTAATGTTGTTATATGTTGCCACAGTTGTAAATTTTAACACTGTACTGTTCTATTATATACTATGGTAACAAAGTTGATTTGCCTTTCTGACATACTAATAATTTGATTCTTTAGTTGCTGGAATAGACCATGTGATTTTGTGAACTGAAATCTTTAGTAGACAGTGGTTCAGGCAGTTAGATCATAGTTACATCTTGTAGCTTGAAATTTCTATTACTGCAAAGGACAACAGCTCATTGTGCCTAAAGCTTTGTTATGGATTTCCTTAGTTGTGGAAAACAGCAGTTAATTTCTTAGTGTTATCTCTTAAACAGGGCACTAGCTCTGGAAGAATTCCTCATTTTAAAATTTTATTTATTTTTTATCCCTTCTCCTTTTTTTTTTAGAATTCTGTACCTTCTAAATCAAACAGCGAATCTCGTCAAAACCGGTGCAGATACAAGAGGAGACTAATTAATTAATTTCTCTTATGGCTAATTTTTCACCTTATTTTATTCATCAAACCGGTTGCTACTTCTTGCCCTCAGTGATGGTTTTAGCCTTCATTGGCTCAGAGAGCAAGGATGATTTTGAATTCAGTGCAGAATAGCTACTGCACCTGAGAACCTGAATTATTCACACTTCAGTTAGTAAAACCGTCCATGTAATGCTCCCCTGGCTTCTATCAATTACAACATAAATTCCCTCAGTACTCAACAGTTACACCTAAAGCTCATTGCACTTAGGTAATCAATGCTTTACTATAATGAAAACTCTGGTAATGAGATTCTTAGAGTTAAATTTAAGAAATTTTACTATCAAGGCATCTAGTTAGCTTGAAAGGAGTGAGTCAGAGGCCAGCATTTATGGATGATTTTGTATTAAATGTGGCTCCACCTTGATACTGATAGCATGAAAGCTTATCTAAGAAATGTTCTAAAAAGTGTGAATCTTTTCACATTCTTTCTTTAATAAGTCCTACTACATTTTATCATATTAAAAATATTCTACAATAAAGTATTTAAAAAATAAAAAGCGTAAGGTACTCATGATCACCCTATTTTATTGGTAGAATTAATTATATAGTGGCTTCATTTTTGCTATCTGCCATATGTTCATAAGAGAACTATTTCACCCAGAGTTTCACCTGGAATCATGCTGCTGAAAAGTTCTTAATATACACTGTCACAGAATCACAGATTTGTAGGCGTTGGAAGGGACCTGCAGAGATCATTGAGTCCAACTCCACTGCTAAAGCAGGTTCCCTGGTTTTGAATATATCCATAGAAGGAGTCTCCACAACGTCTCTGGGAAGCTTGTTGCAGTGCTCCATCACTCTGGCAATGAAGTTCTTCCCTGTGTTAGTGTGGAACTATGTTCCAGTTACTGCTCTCCACCTACAAGACTGCCCCAATCAACTTGACTCCTGCATTTGACATATGTATAGATAGTTATGAGATCCCTTCTCAGCCTTCTCTTCTCCAGACTGAAGAGTCCAACCTCCCTCAGACTTTCCTTGTACAGGAAAAGGGCTCCTATCATCTTTGTCGCTCTCTGCTGGACACTTTTTATAACTATCTTTTGCGAACTAAGGAGCCCAGAACTGGACACGGTATTCTAGATGTGGCCTCACTGCGGCAGAGTAGAGGGTCCCTCGACCTGCTAGCTACACTCATTTTAATACATCCCAAGATACCATTGGCCTTCTTGGCCACAAGGGCACACTACTGGCTCACAGTCAACCTTTTACTCACCAGGACAAATAGGTCCTTCTCTATAGTACTCCTCTCCTGCAGATCAGCCCCTAACCTGTACTGATGCATGAAGCTATTCCTTCCCACTCTACACTTGATCTTGCTGAATCTCAATGGTTTTCTCTCTGCCTAAGTTGCTAGTCTGCCTAGGTCTTGCTGAATGGCAACATAACTTTCTTGTGTATCAGTTACTCTTCCCAGCTTTTTATCATCAGCAAACTTGCTGAGGGTGGACTCTGTCCCTTACTCCAGATTATTGATGAAGATGTTGAATAACACTGGACCTAACACCAGCCCCTGGGGAACACTTGCTACAGGTCTAGAACTCTGCACCATTGACCACAACTCTCTGAGGTCTCTCAGACAGTCTCACGCTTTCTTAATGTTCATTACAAGGATGCTGTGGGAGACAACATCAAACAACAAAGCTAAGGCACACAACATCCACTGCTCTCCCCTTGTCTGCCCTGCCAGTGATGACATCGTATGAAGGCTACCAAGTTGGTTGAGCACAACGTCCCCATGTTGGCTACTGATAACTTCATTTGCTTGGAGATGGCACCCAGAAAAAGTTGTTCTATCACTTTTCCAGAGACAGAGGTGAGGCTAATGGGCCTATAGTTTCCCCGATCTTCCTTCCTGCCCTTTTTGAAGACTTGAGTGACACTAGCTATCCTCCAGTCTTCAGGCACCTCTCCCATTTGCCTAGTTCATTCAAAGATGATAGTGGTTCAGCAATCAAAGATGATAGTGGTTCAGCAATCTGTCAGCACACATGGGTGAATATTACTGGGATTCATGAATTTGTGTGTGTTGATTTTGGCTAGGTGCTTTCTGGCCATCTCTTCCTTGTCCCTAGGGAAGACTTCTGTTCCCAGAAGTCTCTCTCTATTACCTCCAGGATCTGGAATGCCAGAGGGGTATTCTTAATATTAAAGACTGAAGCAAAGAAGATGTCTGTATCTCCACTTTCACAGCATCCCTTGTTACAGAGCACACACTTCATTCAGTAGAGGACCCGCATTTTCCCTAGTCCTTCTTTTACTATTGATGTATTTTAAAAAGCCTTAGGGTACAGACAGTTATTTGTACAGTAAATTCATGCCCTATCTTGGTCAATGATGGAAATTCGTAATTCACTTCAGGCTCTGTTGCGGAGTTAAGTCTCTTCAGACAGTGCTCTGGTTCCAGCACCCAACTTCATATAAAGTTAACAAATGATCAGGCAGCAGATAACCCCTAAAAGAGATTAATAATTCAGTACTTCCAAAAATGGATCCATTAAAGCCTAGTGGGAAGATTATCTTTCCTCCTGCATGTGGCAGGTTATTAAATGGTCTGGGACAGTGGCCAACAATTTCATGATCTTTTGATATAGCGTAAGCATTCAATATAATATTTAGTATCAACATACCAGAAGTTAAGCAAAGAAAGCAAAATACTAGTCCTTTTATTTTTACTGTTTTCTCATTCACATATTTGATTTTGGGCATATCCCTGAGCTCAGTTCTCAATTAAATGGTTCTCTACAGTCAGAGAATGTCATCACTTTAATCTTGAAATGGATGATTCAGATTCATCCAGGCTTCTGCATTAAAATTATTTCGGAAAATCATAGCAATATTAAAGTACAATTTTTCTCAGAGAATGAATAATGCCCTCAGGCCAGTGCAGGTAATTCAAGTCTGTAACAGTGAAATTACTTGACACGCTGTCTTTGAATTTTAAGCATGAAATAGTTTCACTTTACAATGTTGGAGCAGAAATGAGAAAATTTCCCTTTTGCTTTCACGTTTGAAAATTTATTAGATTTGTTGATAGTTGCAAAGGATTGTTTTAAACAACAAGTTTTATCTTGGTCATGCTTCACAAAATAATCTGAAGCTTTAATTCCCAAATGATGGAATTTGTCATGTATGTCTTAATTATTGCAATTCCAAACTTACTGGTGGACTTTTCTGACATGATGCTTCTCTTCCAAGGCTGCTAAAACACCTGTCTGAAGAGATTTCAGTATTTTCTCTTTTATTACAAATAATTGTGGATCGGCCTCTTGTAGAACTCTGAGAAACATTCATTTTCTGTGGCCTCTTCGCTCTGTCAAGGAAAGGACACAAATATTTCCATATAGGTGGTGAATACGCAAGAGTAGAGAGAGGTTGTGTAAGAGGTCTAATTAGTTTTGACAGAATCAGAATGCAGGCTTTATGCAGGCCATGCTCATAAATCTTCAGCTTTGATTGAAACCTTAACGGGATTGAACCCTTGTGACTTATGATCAAATAGCATATGTTGATATTCGATGCAATTTGTGGTAGCTTGTTGAATTGAAGGCAGAGATGACACAATCATATATCACAGCATGTAATCTCAGGTAAAGAGGTAAAGAGTTTTGTTGTTGGTGGTGGTTTTTTTGTTTTGTTTTGTTTTGTTTTTTTTAGTGTTTTCTTATCATAAGAGAGACCAGATATCAAAATAACTGCCTCTAGTTCTAGTTGGGTTTTGAATATTTCTATGGATGGAGATCTCACAATATTTTTGGGCAACCTATTCTTTTATTGACTAAAAAAGATTTTCCTAAGCTTAAATGAAATTTTCTGTGTTTAAATTTGTTTCCATTGTCTCATTCATTCACTGGATAACACCGAAGAGTCGCATGCCATTTTTTGTACTTCATCTCTTTTTACACCCCTTGATAAGGTCTATCTCAAGTCATTTCTTCCTGAGGCTAAGCAGTACCAGCTCTGTAACCCTCTCTTATGACATGAATCCCATAATCATCTTTGTGGCCTTTTGCTGGACTGTCACCAGTATGCTGGTATTTCTCTTGAGCTGGGGTAACTAAGAGTAAATATGAAGTATCACTTCTCTTGACTTGATGGAAATGTACTTCCTAGTGCATTCCAGGAGGCTGTTGCCCGTCTGTGCTCCATGGATGCACTGCTGGTTTGTGTTCAACTTACACTCTTGCAGAATCTCCAGATCCTTTTCTGAGAGAAAAGAGAGAAAGAATAGTGATGTGACCCCTCAGTATTACCACTAGATTTTTGGAATTTGATACTTGTAGTCCTTGCTATGGGTATCAGGCTATTTCTTGATAAACCCATGTGATCTTGGAAAAAGGTTTGCCATTCTCACTATTATACCACAAAGCATAAAAATGGGGACAACAAATTCAACCCCTGCTAGAAATCAAATAAAGAAAACCTTAAATCTACCATTTTACTAAAGGTAACTTGGATTCTGATGCACTTTTAAAATACATGAATTGTCAGTATTTTCAAAATTTCTTGTATTTTGGGGCATTACATAGGTACCTTTTCTGCAATTTATTTTTTTCATTAAAGTATTATTTGTGATTTCCAATAGTTTTATTACTCTTTCTGTAATCCTTGTTGCTTTGTATGTAATTGATTCGATAGACATGATTCCATTGCATCAGCGGAATGGCTTAATCTGTGGATGAGCAACATGTCTGTTTTCAAATAGCCGAATATCATTTTGAGTTGACAGTGATACTGAATTCATTGTGGCATGCCTCTATATCTATATCACTTTCTGAACCAGTCTATGCAAGCATGATTCCATACACATTATAGTTAAATGGTTTTGCTCCCATTTACTAAGAGAAGGTCAGATAAGTGCCTAGTAACGAAGTCATAATGAAGATTCTTTGAACAGAAGGTAGTAAGACCTAATTCTAAGAAGTAATTTGCTTAAATGATATGGAAATATTTTCTCTTGAAAGTGATAAACTTTATTTTCAACTGAGCATAACCAGTAAACAAAGTAATTTAATCTCCAATTAAATCGGAGATTTAAACAGATTGGCTATCCTGAATTGACATGTCTCAGACACAGCTTATTTTGTTTTCTATCCATAAATTAAAGATTGTATTCCAGCTACCTATCTACATTACTTTGTTCTCCTGAACATTTTTTTGCACGTCTATTTAGTAGACCACAGACTGACAGTAGCTACGAGTTTATTCAACAGCTGGTAAATGATGGTTGAATGACTTTGGATAAAAGGCTATTATTAATATAATTGCTGTTTTCCTAGTAGTACATTCAAAATTAGAATAAACAAAAAAAAACCAACAAAACAAATGTCATTAAAATACTAAAACTGTGGTAGGTCTGAAGTACAGGAAGGATTTATTTAGTTTGGGATGGACAGAGACTACATGCCTGGTACTAAGGAGACTGTATAATATGAGCAGACAAGCAGAAATTGGCACACCATTAGGTTCACAGTGTAGATTAAGGAGGGAGGACAATGTGGTGACTTCATCCAGTAGATTCTGTGAGTGACTAGCATGAACTGCTCCCTTCCTTAGGGCGCTGAACAAGGGATCAAGGTGGCCAGTTTGTGGTGAGCTATTACTAAAAAAGTAGTGATACATTTCCCCCTTTGCAGCATTGTGCACTGTATCATGGTAATAGAATACAGAATATGATAGACATTCAAATGGAGATTGAGCAGTGGAGCTGTGCCTTGTCTTTGAGAAATGGAGTTGAGAGAGGCCTGATGTTCATATTTCTTTCCCTAAGCATATCTCAGTGAACTTCACATTTGAAAGGAAGTTCTCATTACAGTCAATATGTCTGCTCTCTTACCAGTAGCTTTTGTGGTTTCTCAAGTTCACAAACAAGTTGCTGTGAGGAAGTTCCAACACTAAGAGTTTTACGCTTTCCTGTTACATTGATCCAGAGCTGGGGTGAGCTTTCAGCAGCCATGCATCATTATGCTATTGTGGCCATTCTTCTCTTTTTCCTGATTTAGAAGAAAACAGAAACAAAACCTCCAGAAATTATCAACACAAATTCTTTAGAAATACAAATACTCGTTTCCTAGATGTGATGATATGTAAATATTTATGCTGCCTTTCAGCAAGTGATTTTTCATCTGTCATTATTTGTCTCCAGGAGTTTAAATTTGGTGCTTGAAAGGATTGTTGTAATTGTGAGTTTCAGTCTTTGAAAGTCGCACAGCACACACAGAGTTGTGGCTAATCAAGAATACCAACTATTGTTCTTCTGTAGCGTGCCCAGCAAACTGCTGCCACTTCAGAGCACTTGAGAATGCACTTATGTTGGAGTGCATGACTACAGGACCGAGGGCCAAATACCTTTGGCTTGTGAGCCACTCACAATAATCAGCTACTGGAAGAATGCCATAAACTTCAGAACATTCAGGAGGTGAAGAGGTTCAGGAGTGGCTGAAAGCCACCTACCTTTTCAGGTGGTGGGATTTATGTTGATTTTGCAGGTGAAAGCTGTAATGTCAGCCTAACTTGTTTTCCCATTGCTAGGAATTCTAATTCATAAGCAGCATAATGATTCTGTTGCTTTTGCAGCATGCCTCTGACACAAGAGAAACAATTCGAGGATTCAGTAGCCACAAGCAGTCCATCATGGCAATGATAGTGGCAGTGATTGTGGACTGATCATTGTTGTGGTAAAAAATACATGATGTTTCCAACCCAGAGCTTCAGTAAGGGGAGTGACTAAGCCATAAATAGAGGAATAAAATGATGTTGAGATGTGCCTGTTTTCCAGAGCAAGTATCATATTGCAATGGTCCTATGACTTAGCAGTCATTTTAAGTTTAGTCATTTAGTGGAGGAGTGGAAAAGGGTTGAAATCTCTTAATACACACAAAAAGAAACAAGATATTATGCTTCCTTTTCAAGGATAAACAGAGTCAGAGTAGTCTAGGAATCAAAGCTCTGCTATTTGCTTCAGATAAGATACTCCACATTGACAAAGGCTCCCAAATTTCTTGGTATGCGGCTCTCTATCACCACCACACATTCTTTGCTATCAACAATACACTGTTATCTGCCTTTTTATGAAAAACATTCTGATAGTATAGTTTCCAGCTGTTTACCATAACTCATGTATGGTTTATACACTGCTGTTTGGAAACTGATAATGTAGCCAGGAGCTCCTGTCATAAGAAAAACTTCCTCACAGAGTAATTATTGCCAATTTGAGCACAAAAGCATGGCTCTGAAAGCACACACACAGAGAAACTCTGCTACGTTGTATTCACTTTTACAGGAAAAATGCAGCAGATTGCACTGAGGCAAAGTGGTTAAAAGCATGAATCATTCCTATCTAGACTGCACCTGATTTTTAAAGTGTAGAGATTCTAGATTATGTAACAGCTCTAAAATGTTAATGATATTAGGACATACAAGTACATGTGTATGACTACAGACATAAAGAAGGAAGCCTACAACATATATGCTTTTTTCTACAATGTTGTGGATGTAGGAAGTTTTAATGAGAATGTTTTTACGTTTTTGGAACTGAGATTGCAGGTATTTACAGATAATTATACTTACTAGAATTTGTAATTCTAATCCTATATGGATGAAAACAGTGCAGTGAACACATGCATACAAACTCATGCTTAACAGGCAACAGTATTTTGGAATAAATACAAAACCTTACCAAGTTGCTTGGATTATTGACAATATTTTTGTAACTGATAATTCTCACTCACAGAGTGAGAAATGTGTATCAGAAGTGATTGTTATTAGCTGTATTTTATCACTAGCTCCAAATTTTGTGGCAGGCATTGCTACAAAGCAGAACTTTATGTAATTTTTAAAACCTTTTTATCCAATCCCCAGAGCTCAAGAGAAGCAAAAATACTTTTGTTAGCTTGATATTGTTAAACACCCATGAAGCTAGAAGTACACTTGATAAATTATGAACTTCATGGAAAGATTTATGAATTGTTGTAAGAAACATAGGGGTTTATAAGGTAGTGGGATTTCTTTTCTGAGATGCTCTGAATCCATGCTTGATAATACTTTCAGGTGCTGACTTTAGGAAGGTGTAGAATAATGGTAATGTGTATTCAGTGTTAAAAGTGATTTTGCTACTCATGTCCATTGAAGTTTTTTTTTTTTAACTCTTTATGAACTTTTTAGTTTAACTGTAAGAAGACAAGATGCTTCTAGGAGAAAAACAAACACCATGGAGACACTGTGTAACACAATAGTGGTAAGGAAAATGGTAAGACAAAGGAAGATGAAAAGCTCTCCAGAAAGGAGATTGACTACTTTTAAATAGCAGAAGAAAGGTTTTGATCTTGTATAATGATTTTGGCTTAAGGCTGCTCCAGGCATGGTATCTTATTTCCTCTCTATCAGATGAAAAGGCATATTATCATGCCCATCCTATTTCATTTCTTTGTATTTCATTTATATGCACTTTTCCTACACTTCCAGAAGATGGAAAAGTAATCTTTTTTGCTGAAGTTTTCTTCTATCTTTTCTTTTTCCTAAAATATGTTGTATTACTATGGAAACCTTGGGACCTTCAGTTCTTAAAAGTATACCAAGCTTGGCCCTGATCTTTGCTCCTTCTATGCTCCGTTTTTGAGATAGTTACTGTCTTGCATTTGTTCCAGTTTTCTTCAAGAGAATTCATTCTCTGTGAGGAATCTAAGTACGTAAAATTGACAAATGCAAAAATCAGAAGTAAGTATTCTTAGAAACATGCATATATTTACATTCTCAGAATGATTTGTGGATTTTTATTTACCTTTTTAATATTTCTTTGCTTTAATCATGGGTATTCTGATGATAGACCTCAGATTTTCCAACAGTTTATGCCTTTGAGGATTCCATCAGAAGCATTGGAGCTCTGTTTAAATGTAGTACTCAACCCAAGCAAAGGAGACTTAAGAAACAGAAATGCACTCTATAAACAAGTAAATAATCTAGGCAGTTTTCTGATTATTATATACAAGCATATTTGTGCAGTTTTAGACTAAGTATTACATAGGTCGCTCCAAACATAATGCCTCCTTTCTATTTCCATGGAAACTATAACAGATACAAAAAGCACAATAACACTTGTTGATAGATCACATTGTTAGTTATAAAAACTATTTTTCAGCATAGTCACCACCATTATCTATGCATTTTCACCAATGATGAATGTGAACCTTCATGCAGCTCTTGTAAAAATCTGAATAAGAGGAGGTGACACAGTGTTTAGCAGCTGCTATGATGACATAATTGCTAGTAAAATATTGCCCATGCAGTGCATCTTTCATTGGACTGAACAAATGAAACTCAGAAGGTGCCAAACAGTACTATGCAGTGCATGGAGCCAGAGTTGATGATGTGTTCCACAGTATTCAGACTGGTATGGGGCCAGTTACCGTGTTGCAAGAGAAAAGTTGTCTTCTTCTCTGGCCGAGCTCTGGAAGTTTGAGCCTTCAGCTTAATCATCTTCGAGTTGTAGTGGTCAGAGTTGATGGTTTGTCTGGGGTTGAGAAATCCAGAAGCATCACCCTTTTCCTATTCCAAAAGGCAATGCACATGGCTTTACCAGCTGAGGATTGTGTCTTTAACTTCTTCAATGAGGAATTCACACGCTGACACTCCATGGACTGCTGTTTTGGCTCTGGCTTGGAGTGGTAATATCATGCTGCATATAATGGTGCAATCCAGGAAACTGTCACCTTCAAGCTTGTATTCAGTAGGTCCTCACAAAATTGCGTATAATGTGCTTTATGTTCCTGGGTGAGCATTCATGGGACGCATCTGGCACAAACTTAGATATATTCCAACACTGCCAACTTTGTTTTTAATGCAGTGAAGCCAGTATTTGAATTCGTACAGTTCTGTGGTCATACTCTGCTGATTTGTGTGGATGAGTTGATTGAAACTCTCTTCATTTTGTAGTGGGACAGCTGTGCATGGCCATTTGGAATGTGTCTTGTCTTCCTTGTTCCTGCTGTCACTGCTGAAATGCACCACCCACCACATCACTGTGCTCACATCTGCTGTTTGATCTCCATAAATGTTCAGCAAATGTCTGTTAAAGTCTGTTAGTGAGTACCACTTTTTCTGTGTGGAGGATTTCAGTGACTCTTCTTTTTTTCCTACACGCTTCCATATCGGACTCCATTTTGTCAGACTGCTCTTCTTCTGTTGCCTGACACAGTAACGAAGTATAATAGAATACTGGCAGGGAGATGCAACTTCTACCACCATACCACCAACACTGCCTCTGATGTTGTGGGCCAATATTTTAAAACAGTTGTTGTTACTTACAGAGCAACCTTCACACATTTCTATAAACTCTTCAGAAGAGTAAGAGAAGCAGGTACCTTGATGACTGCATAGTGGATAAGAGTGTGTGACTTGGTTATATGTTTTGCGGAACAGTGCTATTAATTTAGCATGGTAGAAAAAATTAGTCTTAAATGTGAATAAATGGTAAACATGAATAACATCACCAGCAATGTATACAATTAGTCTTTTGTTGGATTACACATTAGGTATATTTGTAACAAACACAACTGAAGTCTTCAGTTTGGCCTGTAATTAGGCTTCTTTCCAAAAGTAATCCAGTAATACAATAGCTGCCAAAATTGCAGTTCAACTTAATTTCACTGACTTTGATTTTTGGACCAAAAGCATTAAGCTTGAACTAGTGAAAAATGTACGAAGTGTGCATTCAATTACGGAGTAATTAGATACTCAATCACCCTTATATCACACTAGGGATTCTCCAAGAAAGAAAAGAGATACTACTTACTGCAGTATATAAAACAGTTTTGTTAATTAGTTTAGCACTAATGGAGATTAAGAAAGTGTCACTTTGTCAAAGCATTCGTTTGCCTATGTAGAACCTTAAGAATGCAGAGTTTTGGTTTCTTTTGAGCTCACTGAGCTTCTGAGCTTACTCAGACTTTTCGTCTGACCCAGTGTCTTCTGTCCACAAGAGAAATCTTTCTTTTCAGGAAGGAGGTTGGTCCCTGCACCATTATGTTAGTAGCCCACTCAAAAACATGTCAGAGTCTGATAATAACTTGCTGTCATTCTGTGTTTTTGTTGTTGTTGTTGTTCTTAATGTTGTACCTTTATACCAAGCCCCAGGAAGAACTGACAGTCCTCTGTGCTATTGCATGAAGTATAACTATGGCTAAAACTAGCTGCGCTGTAAAGGACCTTCAGTCTTTCTTAGAATGTAGCCAGTAGAAGTGGTTCAAAGTTCTTCAGGCTGATCATCAAATGATGCTGCTGCCAAATCTCACGGCTTTGGGGGGTATGTTGTGTATGTAGGGAAAATACAGAAATCATTGCACAGTTTGTCCTGCATGCAGACACCAACTCCTTGACAGTATTGTAGGTGACTGACAGCCTCTATACTCCTCCTGAAGGAAAAGAGTAGGAACTCTCTAGAGATGCACTGACTATTCCTGCAAGTAGTTGTAGCCCCAGGTTATCATTTGCACCCAAGCACTTACGGATTCCTTGTGTATGCATTCTGAGTGCTAAAATAACTTCAGGAAAAATGAGATTGCTAGTACAACAGGATGAAATGATTTGTCATTCTCATACCTACGCTTCTGAAGTGAGGCAAGCCAAAAGCTGATATCCTAAGGTTGTGGTGTAGGACGAGTGTATGTTTGCATGAAGCCAAATATTAGTTTATCTCTACTGCTGATGAATATGAATATTACTGCTATTAGGAGAAACAAAATGTGCCATTGCTTTCAATCTCCTGAGCTCATCTGACACCCATGAGGGCTGTGTACTCAGCACTTTTCTAGGTAGGGCCCCTAGGGTGGAAAATGGTAAAAAATATTCTGTGTAATAGTATATTTTCCTTTCTACTTAAAACTGTGCTCTCCACATTAAAAGCAATTACCTGATTGATTCAGAAAGTCAATTGTAAAACTTTCTTTCAAGCTTGCCCCTGTACTTGGCATTTTTTATCGCCATTTCCTCCACTGCTATTAAATCTTCCAGTGCTGGCTTTACCCTAAAGGAGAAGAATCAGGACTATTATGTCCATGAAGTATATACCCTGGAACTGCCCCCACCTGCTGTCCATGAAACCCCTCCTTTTGGTTTTCCCTGTCTCCATGGCTGGACCTAAACATTCTTTCAGACCCACTGTGGAGGAATTTCAGTAACATAATTGTTCCATTCTCTTTACAGAGAGGAGGAAGACAATGCTCCCACAGTGCCCTTGGATGAGAAATGGAAACTTTTGAGGCTGCTGCTTCAGTTGAACCACAAAGCCTGTATTGTTTGTCTTCATCTAATTCAGCCTTGATAGACAGCTGTGACAGTTGTTCTGTCCACACAGTCTGGTAGAATTCTGGGAATGGGGCTGTACATTAAAAGAAGAAAACATTAAATCTTCCAATTTACACTGTTTGCTATTTTTAAATGGTAACTATCATTGCTTATGTAATTTCTTTGCAGTAGCATTCAATAATGCCTGTGATCCAAATAGCACTAATTTTAAGCTTCGTATGAATGTTAATATATGTAGAAATACTCATTGTTTTGAATGTTACATTTAATTTTATTTTGTAGCATCTCTTGTGCTGTCAGTAACCATCTTTTCTGTAGAGGGGAGGTGTGTTCTGTAAAGCCAATAAAACCATTGGTTGTTCACAAAGTAATATACAAACTCAGAATTCATTTTTGGCAGAAATGAACACTTCTCTGGCAAGCCTTTGCACTTAACATGACCTATCAGAATAAAGCTGAATGGCATTTGCATTATTAGGAAACTTATTTGAATAAAAAACAACTTTGAAATAAGGAAAATTAATTGATATTACAGCAAAAAGAGTCATGGAAGTTTACAAAGAAATGTTCGTTTCAGGCAGAAAATTACCAGCCTTTGTTCTCTTGTGAATTATGACAGTTCATTTGTTTCTGCACATGGCTGGGGATGGTGTTCTGAGACCCTTCTCTGCATGTCCCAAGCTGCTGCACAGCTGCCACACATGACACAGCTCTGACAGAGCAAAAAAGAGAGAGGTAGCCCAAGCTTGCTGAATTAGTTCTTAGCTTACAGTTCCTTCGAAACACATAGCGCTGAAAAACACTGTCATGTGGTGGGAAATAGCTGTGGTCTCCATGGCTTTTGGTGCAGTTCATTTTGCTAGCATGTTTCTGGTGAGACCTGTGTGAGTGCAGGAATGTAGAGGCACAGATGGCAAGTTCCAGGCAGGACACAATGGAGATGCAAACAGGTTCACAAAGCAGAGGTTACTCCCTGGGAACAGATCGGTGAGTCATCAATCACAAAGTCATCACCATGCAGTGGTAAATGTAGTTTCACAAGGTATGAACACTCCATTTCCAGAAGGTCTGGTCCTGAATATTAAGTTACAAAGTGTCTGAGTCATATATGTGTATATTAGGGACAACAGAAACAATAGGAGAAACTCATACTCTGCATATGAGCATGGTGGGAGAGAGTGGATGTAGCTCACCAGTTCATGTGGTTATAACTATGTGTACTGCAGGAATGTGTGAAGAGACATGCAGCTACCCTGGGTATTGCAGTAGAAGTATGTAAGTCCATCATGAAGTCATATGTTTATGAGGATTAGTAGAGTTGTCATTGACAAACTGCTCCTTGAGCCTATCGAAACTCATATTTCTTAGAGTTATGTATAAGAATTTTCCTTTCTATCTTCTGCCCAAATTTAAGCAAAGTTCACACACGTTACTAGTCAGAAGGCTCAAGATAGCAGTGTTGACCAAAAATATGCTTTCTCTCTACAATAGCCCAGCATTATGTCATAGTAACAGCTTCAATGGATGCTGCCCCTTCCATCCGCAGGGACTCAGTGGTCCTTATGTGCCCTTTCCAACTTGGAATATTCAGTGATTCTACAACTCCTCAGACAATTGCAAACAATAACTCAACCCCAGAGCCTGGCCTCCTCTATATTTTGCTGTAGGGGAAGGTGAAGTCTCTGCATAAGGACTGCTGTACATAGTACCTGGTCTACAAAGGCTTGGCCAGGTTGTCTGCAGATATTGGCAGTCACCTGATAGTTTGTAGTTGTCAGGTCCAGCTCTGAAATCTCTAAAAAGAAAAAAATTAAGGAAAATACCTGCCAGTTGAGGGCATCTTCCTATCTCCTTACACCATGTAAGGAAAACCCTCCAAAACTGGAGTGAAGTAGACTATGAACCTGGTGGTTCCTGGCGTGTACATCTAACTCATTCAGAAGATCTTTTCCCTTTGCATGTGATGTATTATTAACTACTGGGTATTAACTGAAAGGAACTGTAATACTAATATGGCAAATATTGACGTTATGATGAAATCTGAAATAGTTTATTCTCGGAATAAACATGTTCCTTATCTTGGAGCTGGCTGATATTATTCTGGCTGTGAAATACAGATACATTGCAAAACAAATGATGTAATGTCTCCACCGAAAAATTGAAGTCCATTACTTCCCTTTCCTGTGCTCTCTTCCTGTGTTTGCTGTTCTTTCCTGCATTGCCTTGGACTTTGAAGCCTGACTCATATAAATCCTACTACTGAGGAAATGAGGCTTGTAAACTTGTCTCAGCATTTGTGAATTTTCTTTTTTTTGAAGGCTTGGCTTGAAAAGAAATGAAAAAAAAACAAAAACCAACACCACAGGTAAAAATGCTTAAAAATACTTACAACTGTATTTTGTCTTTAGAACTGTATCTAATTATAACAAATTCATTCCTGAAAGGCGCTCCTAATTACAGAGCCGTCAACCCACATTTGTGGTGGGGTGGGAAGAATTAAATTAGTCTTTCTGGTTTCAGCAGAAATCCACAGGGAGGAATTTGCAGAAAGGGCTCTCTGTGTATTCCTTCGGTTACACTACACCCATGAGAGGCTCTGTGGAGTGTGGCAAGGCTCTGTTACTCTTCAATTAGAGTTCCATATGCCTGCCTTGTGTTAACATTTTTAAGAAATCATAAAAATTGATAAAGGTGTAAATGGTAATGTAAGGCTTTCAATCAGTAATGTCCTTTTCAAGTCTACAGCCACTAAAATTCACCTAATTAGCTTGCTGTCTGCGCTGGAAGTGTTTTTAAAGGTAATTATTAGTGTCAGTGATGCACCATATAATTTTAAAGACTTATTAGATATGTGAATTAGAGGTTTCCAGGGGGAGTGGAGGCTAGAAGAAATTCACAGGTAGCAGTTACAGACTTGATACAGAAAATCATGATATCATACTTAGAAGAAGCTATGTGCCTTGTAGGCAAAAGCTGGCTCTGCAGCCTTCAGGTAAATTTTAGGATAATACAGAGAATCAGAAACCCAGCTTTTGGGAGAAGACAGGTGAGGTGGGGCAGGATGTCCCCATGTGGTTGACCGTCCCATTGCAGATGATGAGCTCTTTGGATTCCTCTGCAGTTTTCTGAAGCTCTGAAGGAGCACTTGGAGAGCTAGAGCTCTTCACTTGTGTTCAGAGCACTTCGACCTGTGGGCTATGGCCACAGGGCTCCTGCTTGATCAGGTCAGCTCTTTGAGATTTGTTCATCCTTCATACAACATCCCTGCCTGCTGAAATGCCAGGCAGCTGGAGAATCATGCACCATTTCTCTTGAGATTGGACCCCATAGAATGTGTTGGAAGTGTTTAAGTGCACATTTATTTATGAAATCGTAGCTATCTGTGTAGCTATGTATGTTAGCACACATCTCTGTGTGTATTCATATCTTTAGAGTACTATATGTAGAAAAACTGTTCTAAAATGAAGGTTAAAATTTCTAAGTAAAGCTAAGAAATATCACTATGAAGACTACAATGAAGACTACATGCCTAGTGTCAGTTCACCACCACTGTACATGTTCAGTTGGTCTTTGTATGATTGGATGTTTTTCCCTTTTCCTGACGTCCGAGTCCTGCTTACTTCTCTTTTCCCTATTATTTGTTATTTAGTCACAGGTCCTTCACACTGGGTGAGGTTCAAGACTTGTTCTAAAGACGTAATCATTAATTTTCTCTTGGGACTTTTCATCTCTTTATTTGAGTGCTTCAAGTGTATTAATGCCTTTTAACTCATTCTTCAAATACCTTCTCTGTCACCCACCTGAGGGACATTTCTCTGATCACACAGTTGCTACCCGTACAGTGCCAGGCATAAGAAGCAGAGCAGTCAGATACTTTAGAGAGGGAGTGACTCTTCATATGGCCCTGTTACACATGTGGCCCTGGTCAATGAGAACTTATGACTTTATCTGCAAAGTGAACTACCCAGCATTGACTCACTAGTCAGGTTACCTCTTCAGCTTCTCCCTGATGAAGTAATGATTTCAACTGCAAGTTTTGTTTTTCAGTGCTGGGTCATTTCTGTGGCTCTTCTGTCCAGTATCTTCAAATCCTTCTCGCTGGTGTTTTTAACATGCTGTGTACAAAGGCAGTCTCAGCTTTTCATTTCTCCTTGTCTTCCCCAGAGCCTGACCTCATCTTGATTCAAAGAGACCCTGCACCTCCCCAGATATCAGGCAAACAACAGGAGATGGGATCTGAGAAAAGGAAATATTAGGTAAACTTTGAAAGAATTTGCCCTATAAAGTATACAATGAGTTACTTAATCCATGAAAAACAAAGAAAAAGCGTAAAGGTAGCAGAGAGCAAAGACAGCATAAAGAAATTCCCTTTAATTTATATCTATAAATTATATATATATAATATATATTATATATATATATTATAAATATTATTATATTTATATCTAGCCGAGATGTGGTTGGAAATATTCCTTCTCTATTCCTATCTTAACTAAACTAAAACTCATTGAAATTGGCACATTCCAGGTGGAACTGGCCCATTTTGGGTGAAAGTGGCCAATTTTAGGTGACAAACAACTGCCAAATCAATGATTAGAAACCACATGCAGCATGCGTTGTTCCCAGAGTCGGCAGTTCTCATGTCCCTCTCCTACCAGCACCAGGAAAATGGTGACACAGAGCAACCCTTATCCCAAATGTCACCTCTTCACCACGTTCCCTGTGGTTTCCTTTTTGTTTCCCCAGGAAAACAATACAGAACTAAATGCACACTCCACCGTTTTGAAAGGTAGAGCACTTGAGAAAGCTGGCGAATCAAGCACATAAGCATTGTTTAAGACAATGGTCTCAATCTTACATAGACAAACTTCTTGCATCCCTTAGGCTTTAATATAAATATACACCATAAACAGTGTTTTCTGAAGTGCCTCTCATGTAAACATCTGACAGTGGAGAGTGTGAAACAGATGAAAGCTCTGATAAGTCAGAGAAACACATAAACATAAAATAATGCTGGAAAATATATGTTTAACCTCATGTTGTGAAGATACTAGATTTCTGCTCTATAGGTCAGCTGGAAGTGAATTTTATTATCTTGAGTGACAATTAGAAAAATGTTTGATCTCTTTACGTGTATAATCTTATGTGTGGCTGAGCAAAAAGAGAAAAATACAAATGAAAGGTAGCAGAAGGATTTATTCATGGCTTAGAAACATGCAGTAATTCACAGAGATAAGGAGATGTTTACTCAAGAGACAAATCAAAAACAAACACAAAAACCCTGAGAGCTGTGTGCTCTTGGCAGCAAAGCCAGTAATGATTATCAAGTGTGTGAGTCTCAGTGTGAAATTGCAGGCTGCCATTTAGCAGATGTGCTGCAGCATTTTGAACCTTCTTGATTTCTTGGTATTATGCATTTTGTCCACCTAAGCTCCATACAGTTCGAAACAGTATCCTAGAAAAGCATGAGGTTAGAGCATTTCACAATGTCCACATTAGGGCCATACCAAATGGCAAATGGACTTGCAGAGCCAAAGAATCTGCTTTCAGCAGAATCTCTGCTATCTGGCCTTTGGATGATGATATGACTGGACAGAATTTTTACAGGTGTCCCATAAAGATGTTTAATTGCACTATATTATCCAGCCACTAGATGTCTTCATGCTATAGAGCCTGAGGCAGGTTTGGTCCCCAGCAGAAAAGGCAGACAAAGAAAATGCGGTATCTGTGGATGTCTCTCTTTGTATCATAATCTGACATCTGTTTTTTTCTGACCTATGCCTCTTGTTCAAGGAAGGAGAAGAGATACTCTGAAACAAACAAACAAACAAACAAACAAACAACAAAAAACAAAAAACAAAACAAAACAAACAAAAAAAAACCCCATATATTTATGAAAGCCGAGTCTGGCTTCTATTAAAAATGGAAAGGAAACAGTAGATTGAGCTATTTTCAGATTGCATCTTCTACAATAAAATTCACATATAAATGCTGGAAATCAAATAAAACTGCCACACCTGAGTTGGCACAGATTCCAGTAAAGCGGGTTACTCAGCTGCACCGGCAGCAGTAGCCTATAGCACAGACAGCATAAGTCTGGCTGCGGAAGTGATGTGAATGTGGATGCCCTTTCTCCCAGCATTTCCTCAGGGTGCAATGGTCTGCTGCCCTTCCCAAGTGCCAGGAATTGTGTAGGGGAAAAAAAAAGAAGCTTTCAGAGCCTTTGTTGTGGCAAATTGTGAAGGTAATGGATCATTTGCAGTGTCCTGTCCTGTACTCCCTGCATTTGAGCTCTGCCTCTTCTTCCAAGGCCTCTGGATGCCTGTGTGGCATTGATTTCTTTTCCTTGCTCCAAGATAAAACCTCCTTTTGCTGCTCCTGGATGCCACCCCCTGCTGCTGTGGTTTCTTTTTCAAATGCGTGTAGTAGTGTGTGGTTGCAGAGCACGACCACTCTATGTGTTCTACTTGATATGTTAGTATTTACAGTATCCTAGAAAGATCTGAGCCCTGTGTTGTGTTCAGACTTTCCTTGCTTCATCATAGCTCTTGGTTAGTTAATCAAGTAACAGTACCTAAATCCAGTTTATCATGAATGAAATTGATATTTCTAATATTAAGGATTCAGTAGCATTTTAGAGTTGATTACCATAATTGTGGTTAGCGTTCCATCACAATTGACTGTGCTTTTAATCACTAAAAGGCTAGCAAGCACTCCGAAGCTCATTTCAGACAGTTTTCATTTGATAAATGCAGAGAATGAATACCCTTTCAAGGTCTTGTATTTACCAGGTGCAGAAACTTTCTTCCACCGTCCTTAACAAATTGTCAAATTCTGTCTCTGTGGTCTATATACAGAGCATTCTTCTGTTTTTAAGTAGAGGTGTATCATGGAGTTATCTCAGTCAATCTATGTCCTTGACAGGGGGGCAGTAGGTCCATGGGCACTCCGACCTCCCCCCCCAAAAAATGGGAAGGGAAAAAGGGAAGGATGTTGTCATATATGCGAGTTGTGCTCTGCAACATTGCTTCTTAATTCACAGAAATCCTGAAATTATTTGGGGGCAGATGAGTTGCCTCAAGAGAACAGATTATATGCATGATCTTGGGGCCACAAGAGTAAGGTGAAGCACTTTGGGGCAGGGTGAGATGGAGCCCTTTGGTCTTCTTTCTCCCTTTTTGTTCCGTGATTAAAATGTGAATCATTAAAGTGCGAGAAATCTCATCAAATATAAAACTTTTGTTACCGAAGACAAAACTTGGAAGGTCAGACTCCGTGGTTATTTCTTGCATTAGCTGTAGGTAATGGAAGGAAATGTATCTCCCTCTTCTGTTCAAAGAAGGAAAAAGGAATATGGATGCTTACATTGGATTTGTGAGCAAAGTGCTGGAAAGTTTACTGCAGGTGAATTTGGAAATATGTATGCACTTGCAGGCTCAGGATGCTTAATAGGCATTCTTGTTTTACCTTTGTATGTATTCCTTTCATGAGCACAATCAATTTTCTTGGAAGAGGCAATTCTACAGCTTAGGATTTTTATTTTGTTGATAGAAGCATTCAAAGTCTGACTGCGGATAATGCAAAATGAATGTCCTTCCTTTCAAAATCACACAGGAAATGCAACTTCTATAGTCATACCTATCATCTATTAGAAAAGAACCAAGCTGCCCAAACCTAAAGATCTTTCACCAGACTGTTCCATGCTGGTACCTGCCAACAAGGCACACTTCCATACATGTAAAGCTTGCTCCAAAATGCATATTGAGCACCTGACTTCCTTTTGAAAGCTGCTGAAAATAATTGTTTCCTGCTAATTTCACAGATGATGCAGATCAAGAATATAAAGAATATTTTCTATTGAATATTGAAATATGAATATATTTTTTCCTTGTAGAAAACACTGAATGGCTGAAAATAAACTGTTTCAAGAAAGGATTTGTGTTTCAATGAATTGACACATTACACATTGACACCGAGCAGTTATACAGTGTGTCCAGGAAAAGAGAAAGCTACGCTTGTTCTGACACCCTGCTCTGCTGTGGCAAGGAAATCACGAATCCATGCTCAACCAGTATCACTCAGACACAGTGACAGTGGAAAACACTAAGGGATGTATGCCCCAAATGGACCTCTGAAAGTTTCCATCATCCTTGGCTGACTGCTGGGAACTTCTCAGGTTTGAAACCTGCAGGATTTGTCAGGAGGCAGATGAGGTTTGGGACGCCTTGCTCCATGCTGGGTCCTCCCATAACACCCTGATCTGGGACACACTGATATCTGCTCCTTGTCCATTTGGGCAGCCTCTGAAGCCCTCACATGATAGGTCTGCTGGTTTCTTTGCTTTGCCCCCAAGGAATGGAAATACAATTTTGAACACGTTTACTATTTTTTTCTGAACCCAAAGGGACTTTTTCTTTCATGTCAGAAAACCCTACTGTACTGAGATTTCAAATTCCAACCAGTTTTAGTTGTGCTGTACAGAACTTTTATTTTGTTTTATTTTACCTATTCAATTTCTCTGTTCATTTATCCTCTAGTGTCTTCCTGGAACAACCCACTTTCTACCTTTGTTTTTTTAAGTAATTGTTTTTATTTCTCTAGTAGAGAGTATTAAAAAAGAGGAGTGCTCTTTGAGAAAGTATTTGGCAGTTGTCTCATAAATGAAGTGAGAGATAATGTGTGGTTACATTTATTGCGCATAAACATCAGAGACTTTGTGATCCTGAATACACCCCTCCTCGTGCTAATCATCCAGTTAGATAAGAGCAGCCTGTTATTTACTTTGATAATCATTTTTCTGTAGAAAGATATCTGTTATGCCCTGGGTAGTTTGCTTTTACAGATATTTATTTATTTATTAATGGTGCTGCTTTCTTGCCCATTTCTGAGAAGAAAGAACCCAGATATGTTCAGTTTTTCTCATACACCTTGGACTAATTTTATCCCACCTATGCTGCCTCTACCCATCACTGATCTCCCCATCACTTGCTTCACTTTCTCACTGTACATGTGGTATGCTGGTGACCAGGCTGGAAGTTTCCCTCCATTTCCATACACTTGTCCCTCTCCTGAGCAGCCAGAAGGAGAGAACAGAACAAAATCAAGGCATAGCCTCTTTTGCACTGAAGTATTCCAGATGATGGTTAAGCTGTGATGGACATCTACTTCCTGGGGCAGAGCTTCCGTCATCCAAAAATGAAGGAGTCACACCTGTAAGAGATCATTTAGAAAAAAAGGCAAGGAGTTAGAAATCTGTCAAGTCTAAATCTGCTCTCAGGAGTTTTTTCAGTTACTAATTTAATGTGATTGTGTGGTATTTTAATCTCCTTAGTCTCTTAAATTGGCTTTCATTAGGTTTTAATGAGATTTTCTTCTCCTCCTCCAGATAGAGTCATCCCATTTTATTGGTACATACCTCCTGTTTGTTTCCAGATGTACAGAGCTACAGTAAAAGTGTATGGAACTCCATGCGTGCAATCCAGACTGCTTTACTAAAGTGACTTGCAATTGCTTACAATTAACCAACTTGAAAGCACAATGGTTTACTCTGTCTTTTTAACCTTCATAACACAGAACTTCATGCAGTACAGCTCTGTCTAGTCCAGAAATGTGTAGTGACTTCCTGCCTAGACTTGAGTTGTGTTTAGTCTGTGTTCTCAGTGTTTTACACTTGTTATTATGCATAGCCACATTGGCATTACGTACAGTATTATGCATGGCTTTATATAGTTTTTTCACTTGTTTTGTTTTTTTCTTTCTTCTTTTTAATTCAGATCTTGTTATTTATTTATTTATTCATTCATCTATTTATTTATTTATTTATTTATTTATTTATTTATTTATTTTCCTCATCAGCTTCTATTTACAGCTTCTATACCTTTTGCTTTCTTCCTCAGTTCATTCTGTCACGTGCCATTTCTAACATCAACAAGACACGTGCAGGCTGTTTCCACAGCATAATATCTTTCTTCCTCTGGATCACTCTGTGGTACAAATCTCACCCAAGTGAGGCATGGGCACATTTCTGATGAATTAGCAAGAGTACAGGCTATGGATACATGCCAGGCTTTATCCCAACTATGGGTAAACAGATGATGTGTATTCGGCATAAAATCAGAACGGGCAGGATGAGCTAAAAACTGATCTGTCAAGACAGATTGAAGTTGTGCTAAAAATTCAAAATATTTGGAACAAATTTGAACTGACAGACTGAAGTTGTTTTAGTGTTTTGTGTCATCTGGCCACGGGGTTTTTGATCTTGTAATAAGTGTCTTAAAATGGGTTTGCCATCTTGTATAACTCTAACCTTAATGTGAGCAAAATAATAAACTTCCTGATATTAAGAAAAGAAAGAATCCTTTGGGTAATTTTACCTGATCCCTGCAAAACCCTGTCAGTAGAATTTCCTTCATTAATCCACAGTGTTCAATAACCTCCCATTATTCTTTAATGGCAAGGTCCTGTGATACAAAATAAAAGCACCTAGAAAAACAATGTTGTTTGGTCAATGTAGAGTCTAGGAATTGCACTCGCTGTCACTCTTTCACTTTGTGCCTTGGCACACCTCTTTGCTCAGACACAGCACTCCTCATCCTGAGTCTCAGTGCTTCCCAAGCCCTCTCCTCCTGGAGGGTATTTAGCCTTCTGCTGACATCATAGACTGGGCAGGGGGCAAGCAGGATTCTTGGCTTGGCTCAGTAGCCCTTGATGCCAGCAGCTGAACACCTACCAGCAGAATAGAAAGAGGAGCTTAGGCAAGTCCTGTTCTTATCAAGGACAGACAGGCACCCAACATCTGGCTGGTTGTCTATAGCTTGGGGTAAATCATCAACCATGGAGAAGAGGCATCTGGGGCTAGTGTTTTCTATGCTGGATAACTGGGTGATTGCCTGTTGTCCCTCAGCTGAGATCTGTGTTTGGCTGTCAACAGGAGGTCACACTTACAGAGAGTTAGCAGTCTCGGCATATCCAGTGTTCAAGTCTCAGCCAAGGACAATATGGAGATCTCAAGCTGCACCAGGGGAGAATCTCAAGTTGTGCCAGGGGAAATTTAGGTTTCAAATTAGCAAGAATTTCTTTTTATAGAGGATGTTCAGCATTGGAATGGGCTGCCCATAGAAGTGATGGATTCCCCATACCTGGAGTTGAAGAGACCTGTGGATGTGGCATTAAGATACATGGTTTAGTAATGGGTGTCTTGTGCACAAGGTTGGTGGTTGAACTTGAATGTCTTTTCCACCTTAAATAATTGTGTGATTCTATCATATGCAGACTAAGAGAGTGCCACCATCATCAGATAATGCAAAACTGAGCAACCTAAGGAAAAATTCCTCAGGTCTCATCAGGGGAGAAGCATGAGCAATGCTGAACTCTGAATTTTATGAGAAAAAACTATCCTTTCTCATTCATATATTTGCAAACTAAATATACCAACAAGACAGCTGAGTGGCAAGATAAGAAGGAAAACAGGAAACAAATGAATAATAATAATAATAATAAAAACAACACACAAAAACCCAGAATCTTTCCTGTCAGAATAATCAGGTGATTGATGTTATGTGGAGTCAAAAAAGTTGCCGACCACTTTAGACCGGGACAAAAGCATCTTTTTCAAGGTATGCTGGGAATGACAGAGATTTTTTACTTTTGAAAACTCATAACATAGTGATCAAATAGGGGATTGATGATGTATGAATGGCATGTGGTTCTGTGTTTCTTGAGAAAGTGTTTATCCTTGTCAAACCACTTTAAAAACCCTTGATCTGATGGTATGTATGTTGTACTGGACCAAAGCACAACACTTTTCTCAGAAAGTGAACAAGTCACTCGTTAGTCTGGTCCTGCTCAGGACCCATCTCGTACATCATGTCTCAGACAAACCATCTGTGAATACCAGATGACCTAGGAGCTATTTATTGTCTGCTATCATGTTTGTGTTATTCTCGTACGCACTTTCTTCTTGCCAGAGCTGTAGTAAGACATTCCAGTACTCCTGGGAGTATACCACATGCATTGCCATTCCTAATAATGCATTTTGACTAAATATTTTTCTACAAACTTAAATGTTCAAACACTCATTAAATACTGAGGTTTCATGTACTACTTATTTATTGTTTTCAGTAAGATTCTGCAAAATGCTATTAATTCTGCCTAACCCTACTACTTCTACTTCTACTCATTTATTTCAAAGAAGAATTGCCGGTACAGCTGAAAATCAATGGGTCCAATGCCACTTGCAGTCAGATCACTTCTGCTTTGAGAGAGAAAGGCTGAACTACCCCAGTGGCACTGTCAGGCCTCTGCACATCTGAAGTTTCATGTTTGAATTAATGGCACTCAGATTTTGAGATGGAAGGACTTTATGACAGCACTTGTTCCTTCCTGGATCACCAAGAGAGGTCATAAAACGGTAGTCAAAATAATGATGCATTCTTCTTGTGATGGGCCCTGCTTGGGTGAAGTCCAGTGGGAACACCTTCAAGCATGATTTGGAGTGTCTGCTCCTGGAGGATGTCAGTCCTTGCCACGCATTTATTAACAGATGGCTATCTGGGGTAGTAGGGCAGGACTTTTCATGTCCAATCAGGAACTGGTGAGCCCTGGGCACTAGGACAGCCCCAGTCCCTGTCACTGGGCATCTCTGTTGATTCATCCAATCTCCTGCTGATTTGATGCTCTTCTTTCCCTGCCTGTCTGCCTGCATAACATGGCTCACCCTGGAGAACAAATTCACCTCCAGCACAATCATCTCTCTGGGACTGAGAGATCTGCATGGCTTAATTTCACAGACCTCATCAGTGTGCCTTGGGAAGACAGCATCTGATTAAGTAGTAACTAATCTCCCTTTGCTATTAGAGTGAGAAGTAATACAGTGGAACATTTTGTACATTACCTGTCTATCTCCCAAAGTTAGAGAATGAAAAAGGAAAAAAAAAAACAAAAAAAAACCCAACAAAAAAACCCCTTCATTTTGGATAGAATAGAAAACCTCCTGATCAGAAAAAGAACAATTTCAGCATGCTCCTCAGACAATCGTGCACTAGCCAGTTCTGAATTAATATCATTTCACACTAATTTCATAGCTCTTTTTTCATTCTTCATTCACATAATTAATCTGTAATGGACACTGCCCTTCCCCAGCTCCCAGCCCTGCTGCCAAGCACTGCTAGCTGTTTTCCACTTCCTCAGATGGTGTGCCCAGAAAAATGGAGACAGGTGAGGGAACCTCACCTTGCTGCTTCCAAATGGTCATTTGGCCCCTTCTACTAAACTTGGTTTGTACATCCTATTGGGAAGCTGCTTCTGTAATCCTTATGTTGCCCTGTTTACACTAAATGCAGAGAGCCAGAAATGTTTTCTTGTCTGAGTTAGCTCCCACCTAGAGTGGAGTTTTGCCTACAGGGCCTCCATGAATGACAGCACTTCACTGAGCACAGCTGCTGTTTCCCAGGGGAATGGGGTTAAAAGGAACCAGAAGAACAACTACGCAACTTGTCTTCTTTTCCATAAAAACTTTAAGAGTTATGCTCCTTGATTTGAGATGGTCAGACAGTCTGGCAGCATGCAGGCTCGGAGCTGTGGTATGACAGTGCCATCAGCTGTTCCGAGGCCAAATAGCAGATAACCACGAGCTGATATCTCCTGTCTGGCAGCCTGGTGGCTAGGGGTCCCCTGTCCCTCCTGGCTGGTTCCTGGGAATCCCCTTTATAAAGCCAGATGGGCCTACAAGACAGAGAGGCAAATCCAGTACACCAGCGCAGGAACTGGAGAATCAGTTCTCTACGAATCAAACTGATGTTTCCAAATGTTGCCAGCAGAGGATGTACCAAGCACATGTTTTGTTGGATCAACATATAAACAGATCCGATAGCCGAATTTACCAGCAGAGGTAGTGTAACTTCTGTACAGACACAAGAAATTACAGTGTAAACAGCAATTCATGAAAAGAAATAATACACAGAAGGAGACAAGGAAGTTATGTGCTGTTTTCCTCTGATATACTTACCCACTGGCTCTTGACTTATTAACATATTAAATGGTAAATATATTTCTGATTTCTTCAGTGCATCACTAGTACCAGAAATATCTACGTTAGGCCACTTCCAGTATTTAATGCAGTCTCTTGCAAAGACAGCAGCCATTTTGATGGCTGAATATTTTTCATTGCAGTAATTCATCTTCTAGATCTGGGGTAGTCAGCAATTTAGGAACTGGGCAGAGTAAAAAGTGTTCAAGAGACAAGGGTTACCAGGCTGAGGGACTGACTCAGAAGCCATTTGAAAAATGGTTGCTGTAAAAAGGAGTGGTAGGAGCATCAACTGTAGATAACTAGACAGCATTTAAAACTGGTGCTTTAGAGAAAATTCTGTAATTTTCTCAACAAGAAATGTCAAAGCCTACCTAATGGTTACATACTTTATCAGCAAGAAAGTATAAATTTTTAACTGAAAAACCCCAACCCCTGGCAGATTTTCTCACAGCTTTTCCTTTCCTCCATATTATAGGCATTAAATATTTCTAGGAAGCCACAAGAATATTCCAAATATGAATTCTGAAAGTGCATAATATAAAGAAATATTTGGAAACAAGTATTCTGCACTAGTTCTGTTTTCAGATTTCATTAATGGTCTCTCTCTGACCATCCAGCGTCTGGCTCGGTGGCGAACCACCCTCTCCAGTGGAACAGGATCAAGCCTTTAAACATTTATATTCAAATGAATTATTTGTCATAGCCTACTGAAATGAAAACAACTTTTAACAGGCATTTTATCTTCTGTGCATAAACTGAATTATGTGGTTGTGACTCCTTCCTAGAACTGACTGTGACTAGTTAGCTCATGTTTATGTCTCAGTGTTCGTTTAGTCACAAAAGTCTCGTCTAGAAGGAGTTATTAAATTTCTGAAACAACTTGTTTACTCAGTACGTGTTCTTTCTGTATTATGATAAACAAACATAAAATTAGATGGACTGATGAAATAGTCAGTAGTTTATGTTGAAGTCTGCAGAGAAGAGTTATTCTGGATATATAGGAAATTGCAGTTACTGTACATTTGAATGGGCATGTCAGTATAAATATTAGCAGAATAATTTTGACCCAATTACATTCCTCACAACATCTAGAATTGCTGTAGTAAAAAGCAAAGGATGAAAAGATTCATCTTCATTATTGTAAAGACAGCCAGGTTCTTTCAACTGGCAGCGTATTAGGGTTCAGTTTAAAACAATCATACATTTTTCCAGTTATTGGTAATATCACTAGTGGCCTAATTCTGTCACTTTGTGCTCAGTCTGCAAGTGGTAGGAAGCTTGCATGTTGCAGAAAATGTAATTCTTGAGCAGGCAATTATAAAATGAGTGTTTTTGTTACTTCATAATGGCAAAAAGTATTTAACTATCATACTTTTGTCTTCTAATGGTCATCTTTAAGTATCTATCCATGGCTGTGGAGCTCCTAACAGACCCTTAACTCAGAGGGTCCTGCATTCAGAGCAACACAGTGCAGCAGTGAGCATAGCTGGGGAGGTCTGCAGGCCCCTCTCTGTCCTACTCCCTGTACCTGCACCCAAAGAAGAATCTAGTTTATTATACTCAGGATCATTTGGGGCACATCTCTTTTGCCCTTTCATTAGCATGGCATCCACAGTGAGCTGTCATCACTTGTACAAATAGTGGGCAGATAAATTCCTGGAGAGTGAAATAGTGCGATGCCGAAGAAACTCCATCACTCAGGTAAAGAGTGGCAGTCAGAGCTGGTTAAGACAGCTTTTCATCCTGGCAGCACTTTTGCGTGATAGTTTACACATTCGCTCTGAAGACCTTATTTCATTTACAGCTATGATGTCAGAACCCAAAAAGAATTTTTGATTGGCTTGCTATGGGGGATTTCAGTTCTATTTCACATGGTATTCTCTTCTGCAGTGGACAGATGTGAAACCAGTTTCTTCTGTGCAACTTCATTCAAAACCTCACTGTCATCACCAGCACTTCTGAGACTTCTCAGAAAAGGAAGCTGACATGAAACTGTCCAGTTACACGTGTTTTAATGCATCTCTCAGCTAACTCTATGACCCAAGTGAGAAATGTGCTAGAATATGCAAGGACACCATGTGGATTTATGCTGTTTGCTTGAGGACTCTGAAATCATAAACCAATGGATGGATTACAGTGAGATAAATGCAGTGTTTTCTCCTGCCAAATTAAAATCTGTCCCAATATTTTTCATTGCATCAGTTAATTGAAAGCAGCTTCCATTTTGCTCAACCCAGCCATATGAAAATTTAAAAGATAAGCCACGTTTCTTCATTTGAATACACTGTCAAATGTATTTGAAAGTAAAATGCTCAATCACAATAATGTTAAGTGTACTCCTTATGTTTGTGGGTTTGAAATGCTAAACCCAGTAATACTCCTTTAAAACTGTGCCAATCTTGTTTCACTTGAAGTCAGTAGGAATATGGCCAGTGACATACGTGAAAGCAAAGATGTCACCTATAAATTACCTTCAGCATAATATTTTTTTGTTGCACATTGCTGCCATATTTTGATATTTTAAAACAATAGTGATGAACTGGAATGCGCTATGTTTTGTTTTCTGAAGCAGTTGCCTTTGTCCAATATGTGAGCCCCGACCCCAGTCCTGCAGGCATATACTCACAAGGAGAATTGCAAAGCAGGAATACTGTTTGCTGTCTTCAACATGTCTGGGCACAGCCCTCCAGCCCACCTACACAAAGTTAATAGGTATGCAAAGATTTTATGAAGAACTGTATTTTAACAGTTTGTTAAGAAATTGAAGACGCGCTTTTCTATTATGATCTTTAGTATTTTGATTGAATTTTTCAAAAGGAGGGAAAAAGGAAGTTTTAAACACTATAGCCAAATTCTAGCTAAATTGATTCAGTAAACTCTTTCTTAATGTTTACAAAATAGTAATACACTAAGTAAGCAGATGGGAGATGGGCCAGTTACATTCACCCTTACATAAAGAATTGCTCATTCCATATTTGATTCTTTTGATGAATGGTTGACTCAGTTTATGGAAGATATTTTCTGCATTTGGATCATTTGCTCTGTGAAGTAGGCTTTGAGAGCTTTTGAACAATAACACCTCCAGAACACTAATATAAGTTGTCTCTGTGGAATTTTTTCTACAGCAGGGTGTGCATTTGCAAGTTCAGCCTGAAGCGTATTAGAAGTGTATTATTATGTCTTTCTGTGAATTATATGTATGTCTTAATAATTCTATCTCACTTTGGATGGATAGTGATGGATTTTTTTTATTTATCTGGAGAAGATGGAGTTTGGGGTACAATCTAGTGGTTTAATAATTGCCAAGTCACCATAAAGACATTACTCTATTTAATGTGCACAATCTTACATTCAATCAACTGATGATACAAGCCAAGCAGAACTAATCAAAATATTGAAAGTGGGTGCTTGCTGCCAGCATCTATCTCCCATATACTAGACGAGCTATTTACAAACCTAGAATGTGAGCTGCTTAACTGTGAGTGAGCTGCATTTTTAAAATAAAATGTAGCTAAAATTAAATAAAAGTTTTCACTAAGATGAGCTGGGGAGTTACAGATTGGCTACTGATCAGGTTTTCAGTGGAATACCATTCACCAGAGATAATTTCTTCCCTGCATTCTGCCCATTTGTTGAAGACCAACAAATGGATGTTTTCACTGGATTTCCCAGAATCTTAGAAAGCCGTTGAAAATATTGGCCAGAGTTCATCAGTTTCTCCACATAGCAACCTATATCTAAAGTTTCCTAACAAATGTTCGTAGAGCCTGCTGTCATTTGCCTGATGTTCCAGACCCAGTTTCTGTGAGCTGATGTAGATCTATTCAGCTAATTCCTCCAAACCAGTGGTGGAGACTGTCTGTTTAGGCAATCTCATTTGAGAACACAAACAGAAATGCATTTATTTTGGGGATATCATCAGGAGAAGAAGGCAAATATAAAGGAAGCCTGTTTGTTAGTGAAAGTAAAAAACTAAAAGAAAGATCTGTAAATCTGTATTTCTTCAAGTGACAATCTATGGCCTTTTTATTTTAGGCACCCACCTACTGGTCCCTGTATTTGTGACCTCCTGTGGGAGTCACCCTTGGCAGATGTGCCTGCAGGACAGGAGCTCAGGGTACCCAGCAACCTTAGAGCTGCTGTGTAGACTGTGTCCACCTGTCTTGGTTTGATGTCTTGCTACTCATCAAGTCACGTATAAAACAAAAAAGTAGAAACGAATAGTATTAGCCTGGTATTTTGGGCCTGCTGCAGTACACAGCAGCTAAGAGCCTCATAGTTATTTATGAGTCTGAAACACCAGCACAAACACCATTGTCTGCAGTTCAGATGCATGGAACTGGGGTGCCAGAGTGCTGAGAGACCTTTATGAGATCACAAATAACCAAGCTTTCTCAAATCTGTAGTTTTCTGAAACATGTGGATGCCTGCTTGTACACACGTGAGAGAAGTTCTGCTACTTCATTAAAGGAAATACCTTCCTTTGGGCTCTGAAAGCAGTGGCTGCTTGTTCACCTTCTCAGAAGGAAAAACAAATCCAACCTGAATACAAGAGGTAGATTTTTATAGTTACTGAAGCTTCTCTCTGTCATTTGTATAGTCCTTACAGAAGATTTCAGCCAAGATCATTTCCAGACAATGTATTATTCTTTCACGGTCGCTTATTTGTTAAGTACTCAGCTATGTAACAAGACTATTTATTTACCTTTTTATTATCTTCTTACATATATGACAGTAAATGTGAAAAAGAAAATAAGGAGGTACTTTTGTGATTTCTTGATTATTTGGTAGGAAATTTTCCTTCAAGAAGTAAATAGAAAAGCTTTATTTAAATTCTGTCCCGAGAAATTTAAGCAACTTCCAAGTACAAGTTAATTAATAACTATCCTTTAGATGAATAGATGCCAAAATATAGTCCTAATTTTATCTTGATTTCTTAACAATAATAATAGATGTTACTGGTGTCACAGCAGATGATCTGGTTATTCATCAGACCTATAAGGTTACACAGTATGTTTATTTATTATGAGCTTAAATAGTAGCCCCCTACTTTGGTGAAATAGTGCCTCAAGCTTTATTTTGCAGTGATATCTACTGGGATGAATACTTCCCTAATGCCATACTCTCCTCTGAAGCCATTCTACATAGCCAGAAGAAACTGAGATATGTTTTTAGTATTTCCTTTCTCTCAGTTCATCTACTTATTTCTGTAGAGTGTAAGAAAACCATAGGCTTCTAAGAGGTCTAATGAGTGTTTTGTAAGCACCTATCACTTCTCAGTACATGATGGCAACCTGTCATCTTCCTTTACAGCTGCTGCATACTGAATCAAGAAAGTAAATAAAAATTAGCCACATGTCCTGTTCATCCAGTCCTTAAGTATCAGTTTCATACCCTCTTAAGCTTTCAGCATTCTTCTGTGCTGGATTAGACATCCTGAAATTGTTGACTTTCCTATTTATTTATTTATTTATTTATTTATTTATTTATTTAGTGTGGTTTAACGCTGGTTTAGATTTCTGTGCAGTAATTGCCAGTCAAAAGCATTTACAGATTTAATGAATCGCAAAAGTTGGAAAATAACTGGGAAATCATCTAGTCCAACCATCCACCTACCACCAGTATTGCCCACTAAACCATGTTCCTTCTTATCACATTACAGAATCACAGAATCATCAAGGTTGGAAAAGGCTGGAAATGTGTTAATTCGGTTAGATAAAAAAATAGATATTTTGATTATAAAGTGAATGTTCAACATAGATATTAAAAAGAATGCTTCGTAATCTAGTATTATGTACTTCAGTGGTAAATTGTAATTCACAGACTCTGTGATATCTACAAAAGTATTGGTCTTAGCTTTAAAATCTTCTGAGTGCTTAAGTATGGAATCTAGTATTGAGTTATAATTTTATCCAGAATATGTTCTCTAATAAAAATTTATTTTAAATATGCCTTTGGTGATAAGAGTTAGAAAATAGCTTTTATCTGTATAAAAAAATATGTCAGGGAAATAGATGATGGGATAGAAATGCAGCAGTATTCCAATACCTCTACATATTTTTGACTCAATAGAACTTTGTACAATTTATACATGAATCTTATTTGTTTATTATTATAACCAGAAATAGGCTACATAAAGGAGGAATTTCATCTGCACTGGATGACCATTGTGGTGACTGGTACTCTGAAATTCATTGTTCCTATGCTGGGGAAACCAGGACAGTTTGTGGGCTCCTAGAAGTGTGTGATCCCAGTCTGTGTCCTAAGTTCAGCTAAGTCAGCAAAGCTGGAGACAATGGCATGTGAACTGTGATTGACCTATGTCATGCACTGGCTTGGTTAGAAGGAGATACTCACCTGCATGTGTGCTCTTCTTTTGACTGTAGTTAAAGTTCTCAATGCAAGCTCATTAATATTTTATTTGGATTAAAATGTATTTAAGATTGCATCAGATTTTAAATCTAAGTAAGTTCATCTGCTTGAGTGAGCAAAAAAATAAATTCTTGCTGTTGTGTGTCAGCTTTCTTTAACTAATTCATAGCAAACATTTAAAGCCATATGAACAATATTTTCTGATCTATTTTGATCTATTATGTTTATATTTACCATCCACTCAATTAATTGCTATTTCTTCATAGCCAGCAATAAATATTGCATTACTTAAAGGATGACCTGTAATGAATATTGAACAGGTGATCTGGACAGTCTCAGCTGAGACTTTTAGTGGGAGAAAATGAATTCTTGCTAGGAAGGACAAACATAGAGTCATGAATAAGTATTTACCTAAGCATAATAAAAGCCATGCAGATATTTTTAGGTGAGAAAAGTAAAGAAGGAATCCAAAATATGTTGTCACAATAAATCTATTCTTCTCATCTGCTCCTGGTTTAACATTTTCTCTTGACAGATTAAGAGAGATGTGTAGCATATGGATTGCTCTGCTATGAATTATTGCATGTGGTATTCAGGCCTAAAGTGCATAACTCTTTTTAAAATGATCTACAATGGAAAATTGTTAATAAATTTTTCCTGCTCAGATCAATGCTAGCATTAGTGACAGGAAAATCGATTTAAGATTCAGCTAGACTGGAATTTTCTTGAAATTCATAAATGTGTGTTTAATTTTATTCATTTAAGTCTTCTACTTTTTTTCTGATGCTCCAGGTTATAATTCACACCAAAAAGAAAAGAAAGAACAAAAAAGAAAAAGAAGGTACCAAAAGTTACAGAACCCATCCCCAACCCATCAAGAATGGTTTATCACATTCTGTTTATGGCTAAAACTGCACTGAAATGTATTTTCAATTAGACACAGATGCACACTGACAACAGTATGATGACAATTCAATTACCATAATACATTCAGCATAGACTATACTTGTGAATTTGTGACACGTACTTTTTTTTTTCTTTAAAAAAAAAAAAACCCTGCTGAGAGGTTCCATAACTCTAAACAGTGTTTACCCAAGGTCCTGAAGAGCATTTTACTGGTGATTTTAAACACAGTGAGTGAAATCCAGGCCTTGTGAAGTAAATGCAACTTTTACTATATAGGTTATAGGACTAATATTTACATATTCTGATTCTCTCAGTAGATTGTAAAGCAACACTTTAATATCATGTGAGATAATTGAGTAATGTCACTAACACAACTGAGGGAGTCCTTTCTACCTTTCACATTAATACTTTAATTCTTCGTCTCAAAAATCTATTCAACAGGGATGTGGCCTTCTGTCCCATATCAAACAATCTTGAATGACTGCAAAAAAAAGATGAAGTTGGGTTTTTATTTGAACTCTCATTGACATCTTGTCTTTCAGCATTACCCTTTCATTTTGCTAATTTCTGAATTCCACTTCATGTTTATTTTAAGCTGAAAACTAATAATATCTGTTGAGTGGGAGGTTGGAGCTATGTTACAAGAATTTTTCAAGCAAAGACTATATTTAAAATGAAGTATCTATAATTCAGCTGAAGAGAATGAATTTCATAGCTTTGAAAAAAATCCTTTTCTGATATGATTCATGCGTTTGATGGCAATTACAGTTGTCAAATATACTTGCGGCAGATATGGGCATATACCTAAATCTATTTGCCAGTTAACCTTATAATTAATATCTTCCCATTTGCATCTGCAGTATTTTTAATATTTTCAAGCAAAATTTTTAAAATGCTATTTTGTTGATACAGACTGGGTTTAAAAAACTATGATCAAAAATCAGGGTAGACCTGAAAGTATATGTTGCTGGACCACATAATTTTTTATCTGATTAGAACAAATTGTCTTACTTCACAGACACAGAACCCATAAATACTCATGTGTCTAGAAGCACCTGATTACTGCGAATAACACAGTTTCACTGCAGAAGTGAAATATGTAACAGCTCCTTCTGAGCATCCAGACCAGATGAAAAAGAACAAAAGGATGCATACATAGGCATTTGTTTGAATACAAGCTGACAATGCATATAGAATGTTTTTTTGGAAAACCTTAGCTACAGAAATGCCTCTAGCTGAGTAGGGAAAACGTTATGTGAATAAAAATTTTTATGTACACGAGTTGCTCTGAGACTAATATCTGCTATTTATTTCCGTGGAAACCACAACAGGCACAAAAAACACAATAACACTATTTAATATATCAAACTCTCAGCCACATAACACATAGTCACCACCATTAAGTATGCAGTTTTGCTATCGGTAAACAAGAACCTGCACACTGCACATTTAAAAATATGTAACAACAGAAGTTACCCACTGTTTCACAGCTGCTATGATAGTGTCATTGCTGAAATGCACCACCCACTGCCTCTCTGTGCTCACATCCACTGTTTGGTCTCCATAGACATCTCCATATGCATCAATGGGTATCAGTAAGTGCAATGTTTTCCACGTTGAGAAATTCAGTGACGTTCCATCGCTTCATATGCTCTTCCTTGTCAGATGCCGTTGTGTCAGACTGCCCCTCTGCTGCCATCTGTCACAGAGCAACAACATGTAATGGAGTACTGTCAGGAAGGTTCAGCCTCTACTGCTGTACCATCAACATCCACCTCTGGTTTTATGGGCCAATATAAGATAGGAGGCATTTCTTTCAGAGCAGCACTTGTAGTATAAAAATATGTAGTATAAAAATAGTATGGTTGAGTTAATGTGCTAAGAATTCTGGTATTATATTTTTTCACCACTTTCTAGTAAGATTTAATTTCAACACCTGTTTCTTAGATGTAGTATCTGTCTGTAAAAATGGATTTTGGACTATATAACAAAAGATTTTTAGCTTAAGCCAACACTAGTCTTTTGAAGTGTTACTTGAAGTTGTTAACTACTTATCAATATCGTGTTCATCTGTTGCATCTGAAGTGTGTTGCATTCCAAACTTTGGAAATCACATCACCTCAGCCATACAAAGCATTTACTTTTCTTTCCCCTAAAATAAGGAACTCTGCTCTGATAGGTTCTTTTAGCCATGTATATCTTCCTTGCAATAGGGAAAATTGGTATTTTTTTCACCAGTGCTGGTATTTGCCATCTATGACAACAATTTTTCCTTTCTTTTTACAAATTCCTTCCACAGGCCTCATTGCTCTTCTATGGATAGACATATTGCCCATGTCTGACATCAGCAGATGCAGTGCTTTCAGACTCTATAGAAAGTAATGGTGCCTGACATTTCTAGGGTGAAAGCCTCTCTTTGGTTTTAGTGCTAATAGAAACAATTTTCATCTTGAAAATCCAAAGCCAGAATGTAAATGGCTATGTAGTAAACAGAAGAGATTTTTTTTCTTGCATTCCCAGAGAATAAAGAAAAAAGTAAAAAATTCTCATATTGTGAAGTTATACCAGAGTTCTGAAATAAAAACCCCTACATTCTTCCCAGAGCTTACTTTCCTTAATATCTATTAGATATCCATTATACAGAGAAATATCCATTATACAGAGAACAGCTACGGGTTTCTGTATTTTACACATAAGGAAATTTGAAATTTGCATACATAACATCAGTGGCAAAGTATTTACGAATGAGAGCAAACCTCGGACAGATTGGCCATAGTGATTCACAGAACCATTTTATGCCAGGATGTGGTGTTCAGATGGCTTAAACTAAATGAAAATCTCAGTCACTTTGAATTAGTCCTACAGCAGTTCTGAAGACTGGAAGCTCTATTTAGTGAAAGAATTCTGATAAATAGCATTTTATTTTTGTTCACAGCAATGAAGTATCCACTGCAACAATTTTTTTTTGTGATCCAAAACAGGTAAAGAAAGGTATGAGGTATTTTAGAATATAGTTTGAAGGACAGAGAGATTTTATAGCAGAAGGTTTACTGACAGCGGTTACTGCCTGTGGAGGCATAGCACCTGGAAAGTGCTATTTCTTGAAGAAAAGTATTGAACAATGATCCTTGGATATAGTCTAATTTATAAAGCATATTTTTGGTGTATAGAACAGATCCTTTCAAATTCAAGCTTCGGGCCTGAAAAGCTTCAATATTCTCAGTGTTTGACAGCCATCATATTTACACTAGCCTGAAATAGGTTCCTAAAAGACTGCTATTTCTCAAACCACTAAAGTCTTAACATACCGACATAAAATTCTGATGCACCAGGTTAACAAACATGTGACTGAATATAATGGTATCCATTACACTTAACGTTAACTGCAAATTTCAGTCTTTACCAGACAATGGCTAAAGTCCATAGGAGTCATCAGTAGTCAAAATTATAAGCTGACCATTAATCCTCAGGTTTTTGAGAGGGATTGTATTTTGCATAATGCATTCAGCATTGCGTCACTGAGATACTGCCTGTCTTTGTCAGCTGGATACATTATTGTTTTATGGGGATTTAGTTATTTGGGAGATTTCATTCATTAGGAGAAAGAGGGTTTCAGAGAACTCTGATAAGCAATGTACAAGAAATTTTAAAGCCTAATTTAAAAAAGTTTTTAAATGAAATGTTTTAGGATCCTTGATTCAATGAAATATTTCAATCTGGGCAAAGCAATTGACAAGTCTCATTGGAACTGGAAGACATAAAATCTAATTGAAATTTCCCTGTGGAACACGTTCATTTGCAAAAGCTGTGTATTCCATCAGAAAACTGCTCTGATGAAAAAAAAAAAAAGTGCAGGACTATTTGAAACTTTATTTTAGGTGATAGAGTCTGACTACAAATTATCTCTGTACTGGTTTTGACCATGCAAGAATGTTGGTATAACCATCACTACATGGCTAAATATACCTAAAGACATCAAACTTTTGAACACAATCACAGACGCAGAATTCTGACACCCCCGTAGTTCTTAGTTTTGAGCTGAGTTATACTGGCCATTTAATTGGTTTGAACTGACTTGGAAAGTTTTCCTTTGAGAGACTGTTTGTTTGCAATGGCCTGGTTCCATCAAGGAATTTCCTATTTCAATTTTCTGTTATCATCTGAGTACAGACTTCTTTAAAGTCAACAACCGTCAGTGAGGCGTAGTTATTTCAGAGCTCATCACTAGCGGTGATTCCAGAAGGTGTCATGTTTTTACTATAAAATGAAGATTCAAAGCCAAAATGAAAAGTTACAACTGGAAATGAACTCACAGCTTAGAAATGAGAGATGCACTGACAGGTATGTATTCCCTAAATGATCACACCAACTTTGTGAAATCTGGACCAATGGAGTATGTAATATCATTGTAAAGCTATGCTTTGTCTGAAAATATCTTCTCCAACTCTTGACAGTTTTCTTTTGTATAAAATTACCTTCAGTGGCCCCTGTGTAATTTGATTACAAAATACTCTCTAAATCCATCTAGGATGTGATCCTACAGGAGCTGTGCAAGTACACTTCTCTTTTCACTTTGATATTATGTCTGCTTGTCCCATTTATGTGTCTCCTACCCTGAGACATCCAAAATAACACTAGAAGCTTCTGTAGAGCACCAAATACAACAGGAGATTAAGCTGATCTGTTAATACCTCGTCTTCCTCTATTCTTTTAGAACATGAATTCAAAACAGACTGGCATTTTGTTTTTCTGTCCTGTAATATCAAACACACAAATCTACACAGAGAAGCCATTAATCTTACTCTTGGAAATTTGAAGGAAACTCTGTGATTTTTCTGCTGTTTTTGAAATATTTTTAATGGCTTTATTCTGTGCTACAAAGGTATGTTCATGTCAACAGCATGCAATTACTTTAAAGCTCTGTAGAGTCAATACTCATATAAACTTAAAGTGGACATGAATTTGAATCTGCTTGATTCCAGCCTTAATTTTCATCTTCCATGCCCAAAGAAAAATCCATAGGTAGCTAGCTAACCAACAGAGTGAAGATTAAGCAATGGAAACATTATTTTCCTGCTGCACTTTATATTATGAAGATGTAAGTACAGGCCCTACTTATTGTCAGACATGAATGAAGACAGAAGCAGTGGATCCAGGGCTTTCTGGCTGTTTTTCTAGGTAATGGGTTCTCTTAGTGCAATAATGAAAAGCAAACATATCGTTAAGAAAGAGCTCCTTAAAACTGTCTGTCATATATCTTAAGCTTCATTAGTTTAGATTAACGACTTTCTTGATATACATGACAATAGATGAAGCAAATCTTTGCTTATTTATTGACAATTCAATGTAACTCTGACATGCATAAGCTGGCTTCCCCCTGATTAGTTCCATGTTTTAAAGTAACTTTGTATTATAAAGCTTGTTAACTACTGTATCATCTTATTGAACTCTGCTCTGTGAATGATGTGATCTGCACTGAAAGGCGTCAATATTGCAGCCATTCCTGGCAGGCACTGGAGCATTATGCACACAGACTGGAGTAGATATTTCACTGTACAAATCCATGGACTTAGAAAATGTCCAGTTATTGAGACTGCACAGAAAAGACAATGTTCTATTCATAGAATTTGCAGCAGAAGGTCAGAGAATGAAATTGGAAATAAGTGAAAGGTTCAAATTAGTTTCAGGGTTTTGCAGAGGACCCCCCTGAAAAGACTCTGAAAGTATTATTTATTTCCCAGAAATCCCTGTCACATGTTCATTGCACACAGTATAACATTAGTATATATAATAGGTGGGAATTGTTTCCAGTGTGAATCATAGACTCATAGAATTCTTGGAGTTGGAAGGGATATTTAGAGGTCATCTATTTCAACTCCCTTGCCACAAACAGGGACACCCCAGCTAGATTGGGTTGCCCAGGGCCTGATCCAACCTCACCTCAGGACTCTCCATGGACAGGGCATCAACCACATCACTGGGCAACCTGTGCCAGTGCCTCACTGTCCTCACTGTGAAAGACTTTTTCCTTATATGCAATCTAAATCTACCCTCTTTAAGCTTGAAGTCATTTCCTCTTGTTCTGTCACCACAGACCCTGCTAAAGAGTCTGTCCCCTTCTTTCCTATATCTCTCCTCTAGATACTGAAAAGCAGTAATCAGGTCACCTTGGAGCCTTGTCTTCTCCAGGTGGAACAGCTCCAGCTCTCTCAGCCTATTCTCATAGGAGAGATGTTCCATCCCCTGGATTATTTTTGTGGCTCTTCTCTGGATGCACTCTAACAGGTCTATTTCTCTTCATTTTCTTTGTCAGAATCCCTGGATGTGTTTAAAAACTGTTTGGATGTGGTGTTCAGGGACATGATTTAGTGGAGGGTCGTTAGAGTTAGGGTAGTATGGTTAGGTTTTGGTTGGACTTGATGATCTCGAAGGTCTTTTTCAGCCTGAGTGACTCTATGATTCTATGAATCTGTAAAGCTCAGAGAGAGATGTATATGTCTGAGTTGCTCTATTCCTTCATAACAGAGTAGCTGTTTTTTGAAAAGGTTGGAGAGTGATCATACAGAGATGTTTAATTTTGACTTTTTTGTTTGTTTGTTTGTATGAAATAACTTACATTTAATTTACTTAATAGTTAAAAGTTGAGATCTGTCTAGAATGCCTGCCTCTGTGTTCCATAATATGACTGATATCCCTTGCTCCTGATATGAGTCTACCCATGATCCTGAGAATACGTAATTATATATTGATTTCATGAACAGTTTTCTATGTCATTAACAGATTTTAGTTTGAACTAGTATTATTGTTTCTGAATTTGCCAGTGTCTGGGCTGATATTTTACATACTGACTGTAGCCTTTGTGTTGAAGTTCTTGGAAAATGCCAACCAGAACTGTCCGAATAAGACAGCGAATGAATCAAAGGTTAAGGTCAAAGAAGGGAGGAATGGGAAAAAGAGTCTTTGATCAGTATAAATACACACTGCCATGGGAATCTAAGCATCCTGAGTCTTGCTAGTGTTCTGCTACTGGTAAATACAAAAGTGCAATGGAATACTTTTACACAGTGCTCTGTATCTGGCCTCCAAGATCTCAGTACTGCTGTCTGCTTTCTGCTTAAAGCTCTAAAGTTTAGCTCCAGCTCTGTAGTTTGTTATCACAGGACAGATTTCTCCTTTGAAGAAACCAAGAGATCACACATAAAAATGCACAGTAGGAAAGCTAATAAGGTATCAAAATTAAAATCATTTATTTATCCCAAAATGGGAATAAAAATCTTTCAAGAACATCTATGGGTCAAATAGTCAACCGAATTGTGAAAGGAGCATTCATTAAGGTGATGTTATTGGAAAAAAAAAAATCAAAATTAATTCTTTATATGAATTCCAGAAGAACTTCCTACCCTAGAACCATTATTTTCCAGAGGATAAACCTACAGGATTATTTCCTTCAAAAATACTAAAACAACTGAAACAATTAAAGGCAAGCAGTACTGTCATTTAAATGAGCTGGGTCATGTGAAGGAAGGAAGGTGGCAAATAGGGCACCGATATTTCATAAGATTTATAGATAAGTCAGACAATTGCAAACTGATAAACTATATTTTAATTAGTGACAATCTGTTTTATTCTGCAACTTCAAACTGAGTAATAAAACAGCAAAATATGGTATGTTATGGAAGACCCAATGTAGCCCTTGCAAATGGAAGTCACGGCTCATATATCAGCTGGAAAACTCTAGAAGAGTCACTGAACACACACTTCAGATGTCATATTTCCAAAGATCTTTTGAGAAAGTCTCATTGGAAAGTCTCTGGAAGACACTACATTGTCATGGGAAGTAAGAGGATGTCTCATAGTGCATGAAGAAGCGGTTAAAACATAAGAAGAAGGTTGTAGGAGCAAGTAGTCAGTTTTCAGAAAGAAGGAAGTTCAAATAAATTCTTCATATTAAAAATGTGCCATTGAACATGTACAAAAATGGATAACTTCAATGATAAGGAGGTTATATCTGAAAATAGTACAGAATAATTTGCAATAATCTAAAACTAATTGTGAGAAGTTGTCAAGGAGCTCAGACTTTTAAGGAGATGTTAAAATGTAGATGAAATTAAATGTTACTAAATAGAATGTAAAGCTTAGCAAAAGAAATAACCTAAAAGTAATATAACATATGATGGGCTTCAGATTAGTATCCATCATTTAGGAAAGAGATTTTCAAGTCTCTGCAAGCTGTTTTTCAGAGCAACAGCTCAGAGTTCAGCTGTGTCTATAAATACAACCGGAATTTAAAGAATAATTAGGAAAATAATTAAGAGCTTTACAGAATCATGTCTCAGTGTATGTTCATCATCTATTCATATTTCAAGTTTTCTTTATTCCATGTTTAAGAAAGGTAACTTGGCTTTAAGCATGCTATGGAAGAAAAAGATACAACAGGATTACTAAGGATCCAGAAATAGGCAATGAAAATATGCACAGATATGGATATACATTTTCTTTCATACAACTGGAAAGCAAACTTAAAAAAAAAAGTAAAAATCTGAATTTTCACAAAAAGGTGACAACATGAGAGAATTTGTAGAGCGGAAATGACAATAGCAAACAGCTCTTCTTGCAGTACATGATGTAATGCCACCAAATGAAATTGTAGAGTAGACCTTGAATGACATAAAAGGTATGCTCGTATGCACTTCATATACAAGAGGTAAATTTTTCTTAATGAATTTAGAAAGGGATCAGAGAAATTCATGAAGGCCAGATACACTGGTGGTCAATACACGTGATGATCTGTGACATCGTAAAGAAGCAACTCGATGATTGTTGGATGTTAGATTGCCCTCAGTACATACTTCTCAATGGAGACATGGGGCTAGGCTTATGTATGCTGTCACCTGTTCCAGCAACACTTGCATTCAACATTGACAACTGAGGAAAATGGAAAACAAATATTTGCCATTCAACCTTAGTTAGTTAAAAAAAACCTATTGATTAAGTATTGTGACACTACTCTGTTCTGCCCTTTTTATTTCCTGCATTGCCCTACTATTTTCAGTATAAGTTCAGGAACTGTCTGGGGAGGGAGCGATGCTGTATTCAAATGTGACTCCAGCACACTGGTGTGTTTGTGCTTCACGCATGCAGATGTCCATAAACCTCTACCTACCTCTCTCTAAACTGTGTAATGTCAGCATCATAATTGCAGCCAGTTGATGACAGTTAAATGACAGAATGGTTTTGGAATTTCCATGCCATCTTCACTGTTGCGAGCTCAGTCCCTTTTCGAAGAGGAACTTAGCTGCATATTGCATGGACAGATTTAAGCTGTCAAGTTAGAGGAAATAAAGCCATAAAACAAAGAGGGCTGAAACAGATTTGAGTTTTCACAGTTTACCATTAATTTTTACTGCAGTACCGTGGGATTTGTTTTACAGAAGTACCAGGAACTCGTAACTTTGGCTGGAGTCAATAAAATTACATAAACTGTTACATGACGTTAAGTGCTCTGAGAAGTCTGATCTTATCATGTCTGAAATTCTGCCTGCTAATCAGCAAAAATATTTGTTTGCACATATGTGTTCAGTTGCACTGGCTGTAAAATAAAATTAATCCCACTCTTCATCTCACAGAAATATGAAAATAAATTAATATTTATGTGTCACTCAATTGTGGAAGTGAAGAGTGACACTGAAAATAATAATTCATTTTTCTGTCTTTAAATCTACATTTTAGCAACAAATATGGCCTGAAGCTGCAGACCGATCAAAAAGGAAAAAACAAAATGTGCATTAAACGTTCATTAAGACCATTTTGCACATTGAGTGAGGTGGGTGGTTTGTGAGGAATTATTTTATGATTGTGTAATTAAAGACAATAATAGAAAAAATGTGTGCAGAAGCTCATGATGACATTAATTCTGACATTTTGTAACTACCAAGGAATTGCTTTAAAAGCTTGCTTTTTTTTTCAAATGCATGTTTTATATGTATGTAATATAAACCGCAAAGTTTATGTTGGCATTGATGATTAGAAATTTCATATGTATGTATATCATCCTGTACTTTTACTGTAACTTTTTATATATATTGAAAATAAACACATTCTAAGGCAATTTAAAAAACGTTCACACTTTATGGTTTACGCAGTCCAGAGTAGTGCTAGATTTCTGCATAATAATATCATTGCATTTGTAGAAAATAGAGAGTTTGATGGTAGATAGGCTATTGCAGATCAGTGAAAATAGAAAGATTGGTTTTCCCCTTCATATAAGGCCTATACTTAGCAGAGTGTGACCATGTCATTGCACCACATGGGGAAAATGATAAAAGCAAGGCCCTACATGCAGGCCACTTATCTTAAAAATAATTTAGTTTCTATTATACTAAAGTGGTGAGAATAATGTTGTCTGGGGATTTTTAATATTTGTAGACTATACTTTCATTTCCAGTCTCTTGGGCAGGAAGAATATACACTCTGTTTCAACAGGTAGATTTTGAATAATATTATTTGTATTTGTATTTTAATAACAGAGATACTAAACCAATACAATACCCCAGAGGGAAAACCTCAAACTTGGTTTATAATTCACTGCTATCCACAATAGATTAGCTTCCTTCTTTGATACTCTAAAGGACTCTGGTCCAAGGTTGCAAGAAAAAGAATTCAAGATGGAGAGATTTCAAAAACTCTTCAGCATCCAGATGCAGAGAGTGATCATTTTCTGCCTTTACTGCATTCATTTCATGTTGATCTGGAAAACTTTGAGTTCTTAGTACCTTTACAATTCTGAAGGCAGCATAGGAAAAAAAATCCATGTTTTTCTATCCTTCAGATGATGGTTCTGAAGGAAATTGGCTTATCCCAGTGATGAATTTGATGAAGGGGAAGTGGGCATGAATTTTTATGTACTGGGGGTAGGTTATTTTCCCCTTAAATTAATAACTGCAATTTATCCTTTCTATCTCTAGCACTTTTTATGTGGTTGCTAGCTATTTTGTATCACAAGCATCCAGAAGATGAATGCTCTGAGAATGAATTATTACCTTCATCCCACATCCATGCAGCAGATCATACAAAACCAGGTTAATGTTAACAAAATAATCTGTAGGTATACTCAAGGAAACAATCAGAAGGAAGCAGTTTCAGGTCAGAAAATGATAGGTTCGATTTTCCTTGAAATTTTTTGTATGGCGAAGCACTTTCAGCTGTGTGGGTTGGGCACAATAGTCTTGTCTCTTTAAAGCCACACTGATTACTGCCCAAATCTGATGTGTCTTTTGCTATATTGATGCCCTCCTTTGAGGTGAAATCTGAGCAAATCTGTGCTGCTGGTATTGTCTCCAGCAGATAACACCAACAACAGGAAGGCACAGAGATCCTCACATAGCAGCAGGGCAGTCTCTCTGCTCAGAGGAAAACATCTCTTTCTAACTCTGACAGCTACAAATTTGCTGATCATGGAGAAGTAATGTTGTAACTTAAAACAAATCCTTTGTAACGTAAAACAAATCCTGTTTAACTGAATTTAAAGCATGCTTACTGCCTGTATAAATGCATGATCCTTTTCAAATCCTACTAAATCACTGGTCTCAGCGATCTCCCTAGCATAGGAAGAACAAGGGGAAGCTCATTGCAGATTGTGATATGGAGCCTTGACTTTAAAAGAATGACTTCTGGAACCAGACAATCGAGATTGTAGTATATTAAAAGGTCCATCTCCTTTCCTTATCTGGTTTGAGAATAGTCCTGTTCTGGTGTGGTACACAAGGAGTGATTTAGACATAGCTAAATGCCTAAGACTTCTCTCTTGAAATGTTGATAAACAGATGCTCTGCCCTAGGTGGCACAGTTCCAGATGAGTGAATCAATTTTTCTTCAACTTGATATCTACATGTGACCAGACATCTATGAATATCTGTTACCCCAAAGAGAACAAGCAGACTGGAAAGTCAAGCTTCATAGAGGTGCAGGTGTACAGTGAGACTCTGAAGACCAGCTTTTCACTGGTCTAAATCAGTGTAACATCAGTGCTTTCAAGGAAATTTGTCATTTACCATAGCTGAAGGCATAGAGCTAGTGATACTGGGATGGATTTTTTACCATCAGTCAATTTAGTGATTAATGAGCCACCACCACCCAAAGGGGGATGGAAAATCTAAAGCTGATCCTGCTGTGCCAAACTGTTGCCCAAAGGAACCTGTTTCCATTCCTGCATCAGGTGTTTAGGGAGGCTGATCCTCTGTGTAGGATACAGTATGTACCTAATGTTGGTGGGGTTAACAGTTTTTAACTGGTATGTTATGTAATCTCATTGGTCAAACTGGATTAAAAAAAAAACAACAGCCAAAGAGAGACCCAATCTTATGGACCGTAATCACATAAATAATCATGCTGAAACCCACAGAGTGCTGCAAAATGGCCTGCTGGATGAAAACCATTGTGTTTAATAAGTTTGATATATATTTTTTGCCATTGACAAAGAACAATAAAACATATCTAATTCATTTCAGTTTGGAAATGAAAGAATGACTCAGAAGCCACAAACTGATTAGCACACAGGAAATGGAGAAAGACCTCTGAGTTGTAATTTTGAGACAATGTTCTGCAGTTTATCTGTTTGAAAAATAATGGAATCTGACTTTAATATTAAACTGTCATTGCACTGCAAAAGGTTCTAGAGAGAACAGTAAGTACTATCATTGAAATTAATCTAATGGCATTTTATTGTTGCTGCAGACAATATAAATTCAGAGATTCAGCAGACAAAAGGAAACTATACTAGATTTTCTTACTAAATTATACAATTGCAACACTTTTATGAGTCTCAATATGTAACGTAAAAATCGTGTCATTTCAAATTTAAAAGCCCAATTTTCATAAAAGCCCTTTCTAGCTTGGTCATGTGATCTCTCTTTGCTGCCAGAATAGAATTCAGCTTCATTCTTTTCGAACAGGACACTCAGTACTTTTCACTACACTGGAACACTGGCGTGTAAGAGGTCTGAGACTCTCAGACCCTATTCCAAGGCTTTTTTAGACCCCTCTTTCATTATATTGAGTTTATCTTTATTAAAAAATGTAACGTTTCCTTTATAAAACAGCATTTAGTGTCTTACTCTAAATTACTGTCTGCAAATAGGGTGCTATAATAATATAGCATTCCACTGAGATCGTGAGTAAAAACAAGTATCAGAAAATCTCAGAACAAATCTCAGAACAAGTATTATCCCGTGAATAAGTCTTCTGAACTGATCTATTATTTCACAGCTTGAAATGTGCCACTATTGTACTTCCACCTGATTATGAGTCTTGCTGCCAATTCCTCCAGTTGATCCAGATTGAGCGCTTCTGACATTTGTGAAACTATTACCCATGTAGTCTGCTGTTCAGCAGGAGAAGCCTTGTTAATGAAGAAATAACAAGCAAAAGAATCTAAAAAACAATAAAATTATTTCATTGTAAAAAGAGGTACAGTTGTTGGTATTCAAATACTGAAACTGGAAAAGAAAACCCACCAACCTACTGTAACATACTTGCTTGTGTCCTCTGGAAAGGGGTGCTGATAGTGTTTCTTTCTGTGCCACAGGACACTTTCATTTCCTGATTCTATTATGTACTAAGTGGCCACCTGAACCTGCCAATGAACTTGTTCTATTGTATTTTTCTATTTTTAATCCAAAGGAGTAAACATATTTCTCATCAGATGTGTCACACACTGCTCCATATTGGTAAGATTTATGAAGGTGTCACCAAGTTATTACAGAGCCATTCATTTATAAATAGGTATCTATTCTTCAAGAAATCATAAATGATAGGAGTTCTTCCACCATTTCACAAAATCTGCTTTGTAAGAAGGATGCCCATTTGTGTTTCTTTGTTACTACCCTGCACTGGTTTTATCTGTTGGTCTTCTTTTATTCCTCTCCCCTCTCCTTTACTTCAAGGCTTACTTTCTTCTTTGTGATGATGGTGAGCCAGATTCATGCACTGGATAGCTAACATCAGTACAGCAAAGAATGTAGTGTCTATTTTAGAAACAACTTGGTGATGTAGAAGTTCCCTTTGTAGGTATTCTTCATTAAGCACCCCATGAGACTGCCCAGGAATGAATATGAATGCAGCTGTAGCCATCTGACAGTGACAAATCTTATGATCCCTTGTGGTATTTCTCTTATGTATAATTAGTGACAATTTGAAATAACCTGAGAAAAAACTTTTATTGCCAATCATAAAGAAAACTAGTCTAATAGATGGATAGCTCCACAAAAGCGATTAGTAAAAGCAATTTGTAGACAGCATTGTATGTGTTATAGAGAGCTCAAGGAAAAAAAAAGAGAAAAAAAAGGAGAAAAAAATAAAGTATCAGTATCCTCTAGATTTCAAGATTTACAGTTCTTCTAAATGTTAAATAGGATACTATGGCAAGGTAATTCAGTCACATTAAAAAAGACTGGAGTGCCATTTCCTGCCTTATTAATCTTTCTTTAACATTCATTTGGCATATTACACATACTGTTATGTTTTTCACTGTTCAGATCTTATTTTGGCAATCTGCAGAACTGTAACCCAGTAGAAAAATGCATTTGCTTAGTGTGTTGGATGACACCAGCCGATGGGTATGTAACCCAACTATCTAAACAAAAATGAAGAGTCACATTCCACAGCTGCTTTCTTTTTTCTTCAGTTTTCAGCCAATGGGCCAGAATATACCTGCAATCACTTTAGATGTCATCTAATTTCCATTTAAAAACAGCTAAATAGGATGGTCTGAATGTTTTCAACTCCCCACATTTGATTTTCATTTGATACAGAGGCATAACAAAGGCTGCTTTTACTAATGGATGTCTGTCATCCTCGGGTATGTTCTCAGCAGTGTTAAGATTTTGCTCTGACAACAGGAGCTTTGTTCCACTTTTGAAGTCCTTTTTCTTGTTTGTAGTACATTTTGTTAGAAAAACAAATGCCTTCAACCTGGCACTAACTTTGACATCCAAGAATTAATGTCAATATCCCTGTACTCACTCCAAATAGCAAATGGGACTGACTGACATATGTTTGAAGTATATACTGTTCTGCACTGTTCCTGGTTTACACGTCCAGCTGAAGAAAAACCCACAAGTGTAAAGCTCCTCTGAGCTCCAAGGGGAGGATTGTCCCTGCTTTTGTGGTGTGTGAGATGTTCACCACTGCAAAGTACGTCCCTTAGACATAGAGGGGATCACTGATCCTTACGTTAGTCTGTAATTATAAATCACCGCAAGTGTTGTGTTGGCAGAAAGACTTAACACATAAATAAGCTCTGTGTATTTTCTGTAATCCTACGGATTACAGAGGTTCCACAGGCTGTCTAATGCCCCACTACCTTGAGGTGTAAAGCCCTCACTTAGTCAAATAGATTTAGTAAAAGTTAAGAAGGATTTTTTATTTTTTTATTTTTTTTCAGGAGCTTTCATGAAGCCCCTCACATATTTTAGTCCTTTCCAGCCTTATGCATGAAAAGCTACCTTTTCTCTGTTCAACATTTTCTGCATTATTTAGCAGAACCATCATTCTGTTACAGCTTATTAGCCATTAAAGACTGCAATGGCATAACTCAGCTTCAGTGTTTGGTCAGCATCAAAGAAAGAAACACCACTATGGTTGGAATCTCCCTTTTTCTCATTAATTGACAACAAAACTATAGTAAGAATACCAGAAAAAAAAAAAAACAAAACACAAAAACATGAAATACAAAACAAACAACCAAAAAACTACACAATATCTAAAACCAAGAATGTTCCTAAGCATCACTGCATTAAAAAAGTAAGTCACTAGTGTCTATAGCCTTAAATCCAGCTCTTAATTGTTTCATGTTGTAGTAGAGGTTTTAATAATATCTAGATCTACTATTTGCTTTTCCAGTGAAACATAGACCAAGCTCCTTGGGGCAACGACAAATTTCTTGTTTTGTATAGATCAGCTCAGTAAGAAAATAGCAAATGGTTCAACACAAAAGCATTAGTGGCAATCAATGCTACCCTCAGTTTAATGAGATAATATCAGCTATGTTGTTGTATCAGCTTTGATCAAAACATACCTGTGAAAAAGGAGATTTTTTTATTATTTATTTATTTATTTATTAATTTTGGTGTAGAGAACATTGTGACATATCTGATTTTTGTCTGTGCTGTAGTTGAATAACTGGCACCAGATTTACTAGAGTCAAACACCAAAGACATTTATATGCATTCACTGCATTTGCTGTTCCTTCTTCCATTCCAACATATAGCAGTAGTTCGCATCGCGTGACAAGGTGGTGATGCCGGGTTTTGCATTTGTTTTTTCCCTCCTGACCTTTGGATTTCTTAGAAAAGCATATTGCTTCCCTTCATTTTATGGATTAATACCCTCCTAACAGACATGAACTCTCCAGAGAGCAGGAGGTGCTGATAACAGCCCTGTCCAGTTTTCATGCTGTGGTGCTGAGCTCTGAATAGGGTGTTTTAGTTATTATAGCAGCATACAAAATCAATGGCCTGAGTGCAATAGCTGTGACCCTTAGAATGTAGTGGCGAAGAATTTTTCCAGAATGCAGTGAAAAGACTGGCTAACAGTGTCTTACTTTCTGTACCTGTGGGCACACATTGGACCTCACTGGTGTAACTGCTATCAGAGCTAGTCCAGAGATTGGAGAACTGATCCAGATAATTAGAGAGCATGATGCTTTCTGCTATGCCACATTCCACCGTGCAGCAGGAAAAATGATATTTTAATGGATTACCTGTGAGAACAGGATCCACATTCCAAAGTATTGCCTATCATTCTTTTCAGTTTATGCTCGACGTATTCAGGTATCATGTGATGCATGATGCATGCAGAATGATGGCCTTGACATTTTCGGATCCCTGTCTGGAGACACAAACCTGCAAAATAAGGAGCATCCGTGTCAGCACTGATGATACCATGCCCTGGTCCAATACCACTGGCAGTGGGTTGTCCCTTTGCACCTGCAGAAATCGCATAAGGAGGGTTACAGACCATCTGACTGCTTGGCTTTTTACCTCATTTTTGCAGCCTTAGACATTAAATCTGACATGTGATTGAATGAACAGAGGATTTTTAACCTGGTGTGAATTTGGCTCACATGGAAGAAATGATGGCATAGTTTCTGCTTGCAGACTTTTGCAGCCACGCTGAAAAGGCAGCAGAAGTGAATGGGTCACAAACTAACTGCAGGTCTCAGCCCCAGGTCTAGTTGTATAGAGCACATATTTTCTGCTGCTAAGTGTCCCCAGAGGATACTAAAGCATCACAGACTCTGTGTGACTCACCTGGTGCTTATGGACATCTGAACTGTGCACATTTTAATTTATTGAGGAAGTTAACCATGCAGGATACCGCAAAAGAAAAAAGTCCATTATAGAAAGCTTGGACTTGAAGAGCACTGGGACTGAGTCTGAGCAGACAGCTGGCAAGATAATCGAGTGTGTAGCTCCTTAGGTCATCCACAATTCAGTGTGCAGAAGTCTACAGAAAGTTATGTTCTGCAGGAGTAATATATACTGTAAATAAATCAAGCTAGAATAAATTATTTAGTCTCTATCTGATATTTAGGAGCATGTTGCCCATGAAATTTAGTGGAAACAGCAATTGCTCAGCCTTGGAAAAGTCTGACTCGTCTGTAGTTCAGCCATGAGAGTAGCTGTATCTGAATTTATATTTATAAATAAAGACAACATGCAGTTGTGGTTTTGAGTTTTTTTCTTTTTTTTTTTTCTTTTTTCTTTTTCTTTTTCTTTTTTCTTTTTTCTTTTTTCTTTCTTATTTCCTAAGGAAATAGTCCCCCCTGTATGTAAGATGCATCTTCAACTGAAATTCCTGAGTCAGGTACTGCAGACCACTTAACATCACCACTAAGCCTCTGTCTGGTTGGGAGTTCAGCTGGGCACACCAGGAAGCTCCTTCCAGGCCCTTTGCCCAGCAAGCCACATGCTCCATGGTGTAGGGGCAGAGCCAGTCATGACTCTCTTCAACCTGAGTTCTGATAAAGTGGGCTCTGTGGGGGCAAAGAGAGCAGTGATAGCAGGCTAACATCTACTGACTGCTGCTCACAGTATCCTCAATATGTCATCGAGGGGAAAGCCAAAAGGTGACAGCTGAAGGGATCAGGGAGCGGTGCTGCACTGCATCATCTTTAAATTTAATTATTGGAGAGCTCATTCCTGCAGGCACTAAGAGAATCTGAATATGCAGAATATTGGGATTCTTTCTTCTTTTTCTTTTCTTCCTTTCTTTTTAAGAATGGCTTAAATACAGTTTCCATGGCAGTTAATCCAACTTTGACCCAAATTAAATTTCAACGTCAAAAAATTCATTCAGACAGAGAAGGACAATGTTGAGCCCCTCTGAACCAGGCACAGAGCTGTGTGAGGCCATTTCTCCTCCCCTCTTTTGCACTTTGCAGGAGGATCCCATGTAACCATGAAGATATCTGCTTCTGTGACACTTGTGTGGGTGCTGAGGCAGCCCAGGGACCTTCCTTGCTACAGCAATTTTCCCCTCAACACAACCCACTCATGGCAATGGGTTTGGTGCATACCACAGTCCCAAAAAGGAAGAATATGAAAGGCAACCTGTCAAAAATACCTTACTGCTTTAAGAGACTTCTGTGTTCAAAAAGAAGATGAATCCATTTTGTGTTCTTCAGAGAAATTAATAGCCTCATTGATGTTCACTCTCATAAAACACTTTGTGTTTTATGGCACTATCAGTACAAAACAAGTCATTTAGATATTATAACTGAATTTTATAAGCTACCTGGTATCAAAGTCTCTCATTGTAATGGCGGTGAAGCACAGTAGAGGTTTTATAACAAAAAAAGATCTTTCCCTATGTGTTATCATTCTGGCAGGAACATAGTCCCAGTCTCAGTCCTGCCTGTAGTGGCAAATTACTTTTAACATACTATATATTTCAATGATATCTAGTTAAGATTTCATTATGGCATCTCAGTATAAAATATAATGTACAATTTCCACTGTGTTTTCCTAAAACATTACTGTGGGTGAGATTTTCACATTAACCACAATTGCAGAAATGACTGATGTTTAAATCTAAAGACAATTTTAGTCATTATTAAACTTCATTATAAAATAAAGTACGTGGGTGGAATTGTGGCTTGATGCTTTCGTAATTTGCTCTACCTTTTCAGTGTACTTTTCAGTTACATTAACAGAATCATTTCATCTTATAGATGCAAAGATGAAGGAGAAGAACAAAAACATGCCCATTAACTGAAGCAGTGCAAATGTGCATAGTTAATGGAAACCATTTTGACATTTTGTATTTGATTCCATGGTGTGTCTACTCAAACAGTTTCAATGGCATATTAGAACAAAATGCTACATTGTACTCTTCACTAAGAATGCAAGTAATAGACTTCAAAAATTACCTTTCGACTGAAAGTATTATCTGTTGGAAATGAAGAAATGTTTTACATTATGAAAGGCTAATAGCGGTAAGGGGGAGCAATGGGCTGTAATGAGAATTCAGGCAGAGAGGGTTTTTTGACCCCGTGTATCCCAAATGCGTGTGTTTTCACAAGTTGTGGCAGAATTGCTTAGATAGTGACATAAACTCCAGTGTTTAATGGCAATTAGTTTACTGTGTTACAATTAAGGCTTCTTAATGCAAGATCATGTTAAATATTGTGGCAATAATTTCACTGTCACAGAACAGATAATCAATTGCTTTTCCAAAACCATTTTTTTTTTTTTTTTCTTCTCCAGTGATTACACCAATTCAAGCTCCAGATGCAGTCCAAAATATATTTCCACTCTGATTCTAAAGTAAGCTTTACCTATTAAACAAATTCTGCATTTCACCACGGGGTAATTTATCTGTTGGTAAGCATATCGTAAATAATTTTTACATGCGTTTAAGCTTGATTGATGAAAGCATTTCCATTTCTTGCCATTTTCAGGCTAGCTGGAAATTGCTGTATCTTAAATTTCACATTTGAAATTTCATAGAGGTACCATTCTTCTGATCCCCTCACAAATATTACTGTATAACCACTTCTCTGTGGCAACACACTCAGTACACTTAAGAAAAGCTGGACTATAACACTGGAATGAAACTAGAAAAACAAAAATCTCTCCATATACATTTCAGTTAAGTGCTGGTTTTGGCATTTCAGTGAAATGTTTGGCTACAGAATTTTGCCTCATTCAAATTCACGATTGAGTGTTTGGCTGATGGATAGACTGCAACCCTCTATGAGCCAATTCAGCTTAACAAGAGCTTAAGCTATGCTTGCCTTCCTTCTGTCCCCTTGCCTGCTTTTCCGTGTCAGGTTTTCTTTCCAGGTGATGTCTGGAAATTCCACAACTGGCATCAAAAACTTGTTATAATTTCTAGTTGTTATCCTCGATTCACTCCAGGGAAGAAGGTTGTCACTTTTTGGCTTCACTTGATTGCTCTACCATATACGCACCACTTCTGGTGACTATTGCAATCTTTCGCTAGAATGAGATATCAGAATTTCAGCACTACTTATGCATTTCAAAAGGGAACTGAACCTCATTCCTCCCCCAACATTTTTTTTTCTCAGTGTTTCATAGTTCACTGTTTCTCAGTCTTTGCTTTGTACATAACCTGTGCTTGAAAGACTCCAAAAGTGAAAATGCTGGGGAAAAAAAAAAAAAAAAAAAAAAAAGATCCCACATACATTTACTGCTATTCAATAAGGAAAATAAGCAATCTGATTGAAAGAAAACAGAAGTAAGAGACCAACATTCAGCATTCAGGCTGGTTCTTACTGTAGTTGTGCCTACAGAAGGGTATAGGTAGGATAGGAGTCACAGACATCTACCAGTGCCTTCCTGCAGGCAGAGATGCCTACCTTATAAATTAATTATTTATTACTGTATACTGCATTACTCCTAATGCTTGCACAGCTATTAGTATTTTTACTATGAAATATCTAAGTGGAAGAGTGGAATTAATACCTTGAAAGAAAAGGGGAAGTTACTTCTTACAAAGCTAAGCGTGCTATTTACCTTTTTCTGTCCCATTACCATCAGCAGTGGATTGAAATACTGTCTACTAATTTTTTCTCTGAAAATGTAGACAGTCCTCTCATTAATTAAAGACCTATCTCTATTTTGACTCGATGTTTGCTTCTTTTAAACAGCTTATAAACCTATGGAAGACATCATCACAAAGCGACATATCACATACTCAGAAGATTAAAGCAGTGCACCAATGTCATCCATGCATTGCAGATTTTTATTTTTTTTCTTTTCTTTTTTTCTTTTTCCTTAACATGTCTGTGTAAGGCAATGGAAACAGTAGAAATCCCATGTCTTGAAGTTTAAGTATCTTGATTACAAAAATATTTTGAAAATTGGAAAGTTCCTTACTAATGCATCTGCCCAGAGGGGATGTAATCTGAAAGACTAATTCAGTGTGGTGTTTGTTATTCTTGCATGTAACTGAAATCCTGTTGACATAAAGCTGGGCTGAAACCAGGAAAATTAGGTCCTCAAACTCTTTTGAAAGAAGCTGAGCTGATTTGTTGAGTTATCTTTCTATCCCGAGCATAAAATATGTATGAATAAGGTAGTTTCTGTTGAGTCACTGTGGCAAAAAAAATCCTGTTAAGTCAGCCAGAATGAAGATTTGCAATGTTTCCTTGATGAATGTGGAACTTGAGGTCAGGACACAGGTGGACCTACGGGAAAAGGCTACAAGACAATTCTTGTGGGAGGGGGTGGAAATCTTGCTTTTTGTACTTGTTGTTTCTGAAATAAACAGGAAACCAAAATTAAAGTAATGTGACCAAAACAATGATCACAATATAGGAAAGTAGTTAACGTTACATTAATCTTACTAGGAATAACTGCTGTCCAAACCTCAGACACAAAGTTGCAAAGAAGGCTCAGTACACCTAAAGATGTAAAGTTCAGTGCTAGGAAAAGACCTTCAGTTTAGAGCTATTCCCTCATCATCTAATCCTCAGTCTAAAGCAGTTTCAATACAAGGGCGGCTGGCATAGGAAATAAGCTGATTCCTCAATCAGCCTCTGTGCCAATTATTTCTAATGTTTAGTCTATTTTTTCTTTTTTTCCTTTTTCTTTTCTTTTTTTTCTTTTTTAAACTTAGCTTTATCCTGAAATTGTGGTCAGTCTTAACTAGCAGAGGGAAAATGTTATTTGCAGCTTCAGCTCCTGCCAACAACTACGTTATATTATTTTCTCTACTTACAGCCATAGGTATTAAATTCTTTGCTTTTAAAGTATTCCGATGTTCTTAACCAGTGCATCTACAAAAGTTTGCTGGCTCTGGTGTTCTTTCTGTTGCTTTGTTTTTGTTTTCTCTTTGATGCTTTTTGATTTAAGTCCAGCTTTTGTTTTTAGATGCTGTCAGATTTTATTTATTTATTTTTGTGACAGATAGTATAATGTGGCTTGAGATGTGACTTTTTCTAGTTGTTGCTGAAGGCCAGGTAGGGCAGAAGGGTTAACTATCACAATGATAATATCACTGAGTTTGTAATCAAGTTCCCAGTAGCCAGTGCACATATATATATATATTCATAGGTCACTTGAGAAGTAATATCTTTTATGGATTTCCATGGAAACAATAGCAGATACAAAGAACACAATAACACCGTTTGATAGAGCAAATTATCAGCTACAAAATACTATTTTTCAACATTGTCACAACAGTCAATTCACATGGATGAGCTGATTGAATTGCTCTTCATGGTTTCATGGTATTACAGCTGTACATGGCTGTCTGGAATGTGTCTGGTCTTTCACATTCCTGTTGCCACTGCTGAAACACACCACCCACCACCTTACTGTGCTCCACCCACCGCCTTACTGTGCTAACATCCACTATTTAGTCTCCATAACTGTTCATCAAGCATTGATGAATGTCACTGGGTGCCATTTTTTCCACATGAAGGAATTCAATGACGCACCATTTCTTCATATGCATTTCCACATTACGTGCCATTTTGTCAGACTACCACTCTGTTGCCATCTGTCACTCTGCAACAACATGTAATAGAATGTTGGTGGGAAGGTTCAACCACTGTTGCCATATCACCAACACCTGCCTCTGACATCATGAACCAGCATAAGAAAATAGGAGGCATTACTTTCAGAGTAGTTCTCGTACAACTAAGCACTGCCCAGACTCTAACCATCCACTCACTTATTGAATACTCATCAGACTAACATAGACACTCTCAGACACTCACAGAGGCAGGAAATTCAAGATTACACCCAGCTTGTTACTAGCTTGGTCATTAACCCTTATAATTGATTAAATTATATATTTACTTGTTGAATTTTATCCTGCATTTAATTTCACAAGAAAAGAAAGTAAAATATTAATCATTTTAGAAAACTACTAAATTTAATGTTTGCTTCCAAATTCCTTCTAAAATTATATGTATATGTTTTATAAATAACCAATATTTTTGGAATTCTGAATTTTTTGTTTTCCATTTTCATGTGCCTAAAATTGATTTGTTTTCATGGTTTCATCATTATGCAAAGCTATTCCATGAATGAACCTCTCCATAGTACAAAATACCCAGGGGCTACCCAAAATTTATCATGTCACCACTTTAAGGAAGAGATAAACTTTTAGAAGATCCAGGTTTTGGGGCTTTCTGTGGAAAAATGTCATTCTTCTATAGTGTTATACTTGAATAATATTGCCAGTGAGTCAGAGCTTTTATTAGCAAAAAAGGAGAGCAGACATTTTTCTTTCACTCTTCCTTTAAAGCTCACTGTTTGTTGCTTTGTCTGTTAAAGAGTCACTTAGTTTCAAGCTCCAACAGAGATTTCTCATTAGCCAGCACATCAGAACACTACAATGGTGTAGCTTCCATATCATTAAATCTATGATGCATCTGACAAGTCTATCGATACCACCTGTCATAACTGTGAAGAAGATATTTGTTCATGGAAAATTTGAATAGCACTGTGAATTTCTGTCATGCAGGTCCTTTTACAACCATTGCTTTTGGACATCATCAAAGTCAGGTCAAATAGAACGCTAGATGTAAAACCTCATAGCCTGATACATTTACTGGAAATCCAAACTGAGGTTAAACTATAACTCTGCATATCAAAATACCTGTCTGGCTATGCCCACCACTCGTTTGAATCAGAAGGAAATATGTGTTCTAATTTAAACTGCAGCACCAGCAATTGCGTGGACTGGGATTTATTCTATGTCCTGTTATAGTTCTTCAACTAGGTACCTGATTCTTTTCTGTCTAACATTTTCAAAGTAAGTTATGAAGTACATTAAGCAGATTAAGTAGCATGCTTTCATATTTGTAACTGTTTAAATAAAGAGTAAACTCTGCCTATCTCTCTTTTAATTGTTGGGTTCCAGGCTTGTGGAAAAGCAGTATTTTATTTCTATTAAGTTATACATGTTGATTTGTGACAGATTTTGAAGTGTCCTGAGATAGCCCCAGAGGCAATGTAATAGCCATGCAATTAATTACCTCTCAGATAATTTTCAGAACATGAAAAATGAGAGAACATTGGAAAGATCTGCATTCTAATTATGATTTGCAGGATGTCTACCTTTATCTAGTACTTACCTGGAATATTCTGTTGTTGAAAAGACCATGCAAATTACATACTGGACAATGGAGTTAGATCCGCAGAAATATGCTATTGAAACAAAGGAACAAATTCACTAACTTCAGCATTTGTAGAAAAACCAATGACCTCACTGTGACATACATTATAGAAGAACCAAGGCAAACAACAATGTAACATCATTTTGAGGAAAGCAAAAGAGTGCAAGAAAGGCTGTGCTGGGAAGTGCTTTTACGTCTTAGAGACTAAATCTATGTCCACCTAGAAACCCTCTGGAATATGTTTGCAAGGATTCTTTATAAGACATGCAGGCAACTTCCACACACAAATATAAGATTTTAATATATTAGGGACATGAATTTACATATATCAATCTTAATTGCATATTTAGGGTGGAGTTAAAGTTTGAAGACATCTAAACCCCTTTGTAATTTTTTCAGTAACTCATTTGTTCTTTACCCAATGATTAATTTGGTAAGATTATTCCAACTATGCAACCCACAAAACAAACTTCTGCCAATTAGAACAGTAATGTTGTGCAGAAATAATATTTCTTCATGTTAGAAAATGACACTTTCCACATCCTCCTCCCAGAGGTCCATTTGCCTACAGTTAAGAATTGATTCAGAATTAGTCATATCTTTTTTGTATCTCTTAAATTTCACAAATCAAACTGAATAGGTTTCTAAAAAGAGTTGCTTGAGACAGCTTAATGTAGTTGTTAGATTAGCACTACTATTTGTAGAGTCATACCTGGAAGACATACAATAGGAGTGCCAAATTAATTCTGCTGTTTTGATTCTGATTCTCAAATTTTCTTGTAGTTTATATCCTTGTATGACAGTTCATTGTTGCCAGGTAAATACCCTCTCAGTGATTAAGAGCTAAATACATGGAGATGCTTAAACACCTAACTATCAGCATGTCTAAACTTTAATGATCAAAACCCCCAGGAAACTGCCTCCAGTCCACAGGCACCTATATTCCTAGCTTTAAATTCTACTACGTTTCTGTCACTCAGAGATATTCTTATCATGCTGATGACAGGAAAGGTGTCTTTACCTTTGAGAAACTCACAGGAGGAAATGTCCAATATATGTCCCTCTAATTTCTTCTTCGACTGATTTGCAGCTGGGAATGGAGCACAGTTCCTATGAAAGCATGTTAACAACTAGATACTTATAAGATGGCTCTTTTATTCCTCTCCCTACTGAAGTAGCACTATTTTGTATATAATGTCATTATCAAAATATTAGAAACTATAATTAGTATCATAGACAATTAAAAAGAAAAAAAAATCAAAGTTACAATGTAGAATACTCATTTGGCTCTTGGAAACAATATGTGAGTAATAAAATGGAAATTAAAATAAGTTACCTTTTATTAATTTAGGGGTGCAGAAAGGTAGAAGAAGAAAATTAATTTTAATAGTATAGATAAGAAGACTGTGAAGAAGTAAGCTTTAAGAAAAGATTATCATAACACTGAACTCTATTCAAACTGGAGAGAGATCAGCTCCTAAGAATCAGCAGGGTGATTTTGGTGTTCAGAAGTAGTGTTCTAAGCAATTCTTGTCTCAGCCTCTACTTTTCTTCTGGAGGTAAGTACCACAGAATACCAGAATAACCAAGAATCCCTTTTATTTTCTTCATTATACAAATGTTGCTGTGATTTACTTTATGGAACTCAGAGCTGGATCTAACATGTATGAAGTCTGTAGCAGATCTTTAATTTATACATTTTGGACTTGATTTTTAGAGACCATAGTTATAGGCAAAGTAAATATAGGCCTGAATTAATCTATGCACAAGTCTTTCATATGGCATGTGTTATCAGTAGCCCATGAAAAATCTCACTGCCTTTCCTCCCCTACTCTTCACATATTCCATCAGATGTTAAAATCCATTAGTTTCTTCTTTCCCAGTACCATTCAGCAAAGGATTATTTGATTCCCCTGCTTTGTGCACCGCTCCAGTTGCCTTGACAGCTGCTCTGACTTCTTTAGTTACAGGTCCCAGATATTTTTTCATACCTCTTATATAAATTTATAGATAATGTGAATAATAATTACTTTGATAAAACTCAACAGTTGTTATAAATTTGCTCTTGTGAATTCTAATTCATTTTTGTAGAGAATAAAATCTGACTAACTTTTCTTAAATGGACAGAATTATCATCATGCATTACAGTCCACCACATATAGCATCCAGCTCCTACAAAATATCACATAGATTCTCATGATTTTATATCATATATTATACTTTTATGGAATTTTAAAGGAACTATAACTAAAAGCATACAGGACCTGCAAAGAGCTAAGTGGAAGAAAGGACTTACCTGTGAAAAGTTACAAGAGACTGAAGAGCCCAGCTGTTCTCAGACTGCTGAGAAAAATTTTTTATCTCCTCCTGACATCTCCTCTTTGTCAGCTGATAAATGGGAAAAGACTCAAGTTTTCTGTCTGGTTTTGATAGTAGTTTTTTCACTTGTGATTTTTAGTACAAGAAATATTGGTATTGTTTTGTTGGCTTATTTTATTTTTCCATTTATCTTGAAAGACTCTACTCCATATAAACACTCTGGAGGAAGGTGGAAAATGCCTTGTAATCCAGATCTAAACATCAAGTTTCCCAGAGAGTTTTACTCTACGTGTAACACGTTCTTTTCTTTTGGCCTGAATAATTGGGTGACTGCCCATAAAGGAAGAGAATGAACTCTTCTTGGATCCTCCTGAAAAAGTTTCTATAGCGGATTGAAAGAAAAGCCTTTCCATATAAAATGATTGGTGTATCTAAAATGTTAATGCCAATGCTTATCTGAACATCGAAATGCTACTCCCCTACCCCTACCCTGCCCCCTCCCAAGGCTGTACCACACTGATCACACTTCAGGCTTTCTCAATAAACCAAGATTTTCTGATTTCTTAAATTTAGGGGAGCTGTAGGAGATGTCAGTTACAGATTCCATATCACATGATTGATGGGTAAATACATAGTCTGGAAGGATCCATAGGAACAGTTTCAAACCATTTCTCAACTTCACCTATGGGAGTGACTATACACCACAAGAATTAGCTCCATGAACTGTTGTTGGGAGTCATCCCAGAGGCAATAGATGGAGATGACTGGAACAAGGGGAGAAACATCTCAGCCTCTACAGAGATGCTTGCTTGAGCTACCACTAATCTTGCCTTGATACGAAATGACAGTGTTAGGGACAGGAATATTATAGGCCATATGGCAAGCATTTTTGATTGATAATAAATGTTTATATATTTCATGTTGCCTCACTAGGAGACATGCCAAAAAGTTGAGATTACAGGTCCCAAAGGAACAGTACTTCAGATTTCTGCCTCATCATTTGGACTATTTATTAAAACCACAAACAAATTCAACACTAGCATACTAAACACTGGAGATGCAATGTCTAAGCCAACAAAGTTGAAATAATTGCTGTGGGATTGGCTTTAAAGCACTTATTTGAGAGGAGGAACACTTTTTAAAAATTATTTTATTTTTTAATTTTTTTTAATTTTAAAAAAATTTTCTGCCTTGTGTATTCAGATGATGTAGTATTTCATCCTACATGGTTTTGTTATTTTTATTTAAAACACCTTCTTTCATATTTTTTCTATCTTTGGCCTGATGTCTAATACTACTGAAGTGGGTAATCCATAATTTATGTAAGGAATAATCTTTTTATAGCATTTAGAAAATCCAGAAATTCCATTGCATTTACAAATTTTTTGGGCATGTAGCCAGCATCTGTGCACTGAACAAGTTACTGTGGGTGTGCTGCTTCCACAGTAAAGGAAATGAGTGATAAAACAACCTCATCAACTTTTATCTCTTGATTAGAATTTGTGGCCATTTTTCTCCCATCATATAATGTTTCAGTATGATTGGCTGAAACTGGATTAGTCTGGTCTACCAAAACTGCCAAGGTTATATGAAGAACAGATAGTTGTAATGTCTTCCACAGCCTACACACTCACAAGCCTACTGACACATTAACTTGTTTCCTGAAGACCTGGGAGCTCTGTCAAGAAGTCTGTGAAGGAATCTTCAAAAAAGAAACTACTGGAGATTACAACTGAGAAATCATGCAAAGTGAGTCCATATTTAACAGACTGACAAAACATTTTCTAATTGCTCAAAAAACATAATACATTCATGAAATGATGCTGGATTAGTCCTGGAAAATAATTTCTGGAAAAATATTATGGCAGCCACCCAAGTTTCATAAAAAGAACCGTACTAAAGCTAGATGGAAAGAGGAAAGACTGAGCTTTGAAACACAGAGGAAGAAGATGAGATTTCTGGACTGTACTTACAATGTTTTGTTGTGCTGATTTTGGTGGAATAGATAATCTTCAAAGATATTGTCTGGACCAACACCAAGTAATCAAATAAGGTTCGAACTGTTGCTATACAGGACTTGACCTATTTAGTCCCTTGACATACAACCAATATTACAAGTATATTTAGTCAAAGTTAAATATTGCATGAAAGAAAGGATTACAGACAAGGCATTGGAAATATAGCGGAGTAATTTAGGCTTTTATTTTATAAACATTATTTGTTCCCACTCCCTTCAGTTACAGAAATTTTGAATTTTTGGACCCTTTGATTTACAGGGTTTTTAGAGCTTTGCTGACTTTATTGGTGTTAGAATCCTGAAGGTAAACTGCAAAGAAAAACACATGCAAAATGGATAGAAAGAAATAACAAAAAAAATGTAAAGAAAGCATAGACTTTAATTCATGGTTAAACTTTGTTATCTTACCTCCCAAAAATATAATTGGAACAGGCTAGGTCCTTACTAGCTGCTCTTATACCCACCCAAATATGGACCAATATGAGGCTGTTTAAAGATACTGTCTTTTTACTCATGGATTTACTCATACTGCCAACATTTAATACATGACTAAGCAACACTTACTTTAACCAGTAGACAAATTAAAAACTGAGAAGTCAATTCCTGAGTAGCAGAGGTTTATCCGAGGACTGAAGATACTAAGGAAGGTGATGATATGATCTGAACTATCCTCTATTTGTCATCATGAACAGACTCACTGTGTAAAACAGGATGATGGTGGCCTGAAGTTGTCACAGTAAAGTTTACTACCCAAGAAAAATTTGCTAGACTTCACCCATTTTGTAGATGTCAAAATGAAATCTCCCCAAAAAAGGCAACACAGAGAGTAAGCTACTCTTGCATTATTTTAAGTACCACTGTGTTTAATTTCTGTTGTAATTTACAGTCATAGGCTCCATCTTTCACCACACATCATCTTAGTATGATCTTCAGGTTGTATCAGAAGCATTCCTAACTGTTTTACTTGACTTCATACTTCTGCCTTGAGATGTTGCTGATTTTTGAAAACATTTTCACGCTATACTTTTCTTCTTTGGATAGTCCATGTTAACTTCTTTGTGTTAGCCCTCTGTTCTTTTGGATCAGCATGATTTTCCCTGAAGTTGTTGATTATATGTGTCCATATAACTTGTTTTGAACAAGATGGGATGCATTCAATTTACATAATCAGCTCTATGAACTAATTAGAGGTACTGTTATTTTCAATTTCCTAGAAAAAATGATGCCAGGCTAACACAAAGATATTGAAAGCATTTGATTCTCTAATTAGTAGACAAGGGTCTTATCTTCCATTTTTTATTCAAAGCATTGTTGTGTTAAGATATTCTGTTACACCAAAAAGTGGTGACGTTTTTATCAAGAAAGGTTGAAAATAAGATGCCTCAACTCAGCTAGTATTGCATAGATGCTGCCCCTTATGCTTTATGATGCAAACAAGATACAACAACTATTTTCCCTTTGAAGGAGAATATTGTATACAGACCACATGAAGCTGCAGAATATAGTCATGAGATGAAATGCATATATGAGTGTTTGGGTTTTTTTTTTGCAGAAGATATTCACAAGAATACTCCAAAATTAGTATTGTCATGGTTCTGTGACAATGAGTAAATTACATCGTAAAATGTAGAAGCTGTTGTTGCATGCATCTGTCACAGTATATTTTTACAAAATTTGCAGTATGAATTTCTTTGCCAGGAAGTCTCAGCTATTTGTTCTTGCTGTTCCTTTGTCTCTTTGTTGAGAATTTCTTGCTCAGTGATTTCTCTCCCTGTAAACAGGTTAACATACACTAAAGTGTTATTAATTTTTTTTTTTATCAGACTGGTAAAACACTGACCACAAGGTATTCTCTCTAAGTGTCAAATCATTTTTACAATTATTTTCTGTTTCCTCACCATGTTTTGCTGCATTATTTAAAAAAACATAGACATCACAGCTCTAATCAGAGCTAATCTAATCACCAAAATGTAGAGAAAAGATCTCCACAGAAACGGGCAAGAATCCCCAAATTATGCATCTGGAATCATATCATTTGTTCAAGTCCTCGTATTATGATGATGATTCAGATGGCAATCAGAAACCTTGTAAAGTGCTGTTCTGATTGTTTCATACCCTAAGTCATCGCAAATAATGCAGTTTACTATGCTGGCTTGTGTTTATTATTATTTATTATTCTGATCCTTCTCTGAATCCAGAAGGAAATTCAACAGTTACTTCTGGAAAACTTTAGGAAATATGAATAGAACTGGGCTGGGTGAGAGTCAAAGGGGACACATGTTAATCACACATATCTCTTGACTATAGTAAGCTCTACAGAAAATCACGGGCTGTGATGTCACTTTAAGTGGGTCTTTAAAATGTAACAAACAAACAAAAATATCTCTGTGTTCATCTAAATCTTCTAAATAAACTTCCTTCCCCTAACAAACAGAAATAGTATTTTGAATATAGCGCTGGGTGTGGGGTAAATCTGGAGACTACTAATGAGCTGCAGTGCTTTTCACCATGGAGTCATCAGCCTAACTTTTCATTGTTTTCCCATGGATAGAAGGAGCTTCCATCTGGGGTGACTTTCATTTCACTTTCCGGCTATCTTAAATTCGGTTTTCTGTGCTCAGCAAAGTGCTCACACTGTAGACCCATGGGCATCAAGCACTTCTCTGACTCCTCCTTGAGATTTATCTGGTCTGGAGGTAGAGGAGGTAAATGCTCCCCATCTGCTGGAGCAGCTACACACCACTCCCCTTCCACCAGGCTGTGCTATTTTTTATGGCCATGTTACAAAGACAGGAGGCAGGCATTTTTCAGTGTAAGGCTTTCTGTTTAATTAAAGGCCTATTGTGCTGGAGTGAAGCCTCTGTTTTTTAAGGAGGGCTCTGTTTAAAATCAGGGTAATGGGTTATTACAATTCTAGAGAAGAACATTTGCAGAGAAATATTTTTTACTGGTTAAAATTTTTGTGGAACACCACAAAATACAAAATAGATCCCTTAATCTCAGTGGCTATCTTGAAAACCTATTACTAAAATACATATAAACGTGTGAGAACTATTCATTTTTTGAATGCTGGCATGTCGTAAAATTCTGTTTTCTTTTCATTTCAGGCTGTTGTAAATAAACTGAATCTGTACAGTAGGTTTTTGTCAGACTCCCAGAAAGACAATTTTATTTTATAGCACATCCTAGACTGACAGCCAGAAACTGTTCTGCACCACCTCAGTACAAACAAAATTAGCTTCTCACAATATTTTTGCAGATGTTAAAGGTCATTAATAGAATGAAACCAGATGACTAAAGCAATACATTTGGAATGATTGGGTTTTATTTTTCTCCCCAGCTTAAAGACACAGAGTCCTCTTTTCTTGACTGCTTGGCTGCATTTCAAATCTTTCTTTCTTCCTTTCTTTTTTTTTTTTTGTTTAATGGTTTCCAAATCATAAAAGTGAAAGTGGTGGGATATGTATTTCTTGGCTTATGCAACCTTACTTGTGTGAAAGATTCAGGATTTTTATAGAGTCGAATATAATATTAACTGTTCAAACTACATATTCCTGGAACAATTGCTCAATCTCTACATTTTGATCTAGGTCAAACTTCTGCAATGGTAAAAGGAAAGATAACTAGCAGATGCAAGAAAAATCGTGTTAAAAAATGCAACTAAGTACAGGAATAAAAAGAAAAATATCCTTATAAAGGAGATGGTTCCATAGATTCTGAAATGCATTGTTAAAGCTGATGTTAGTAACAACTGAAAATTTCCCTTTTTCTTTCCTATGATACAGCTATGTCATATTATGATTATTGTTTTGTGGTTTATCTAGATCATAATGAATAGCCTTTTTATCTTCCAATTTTATAATATCTCAATTTTATATGCAATAATATATCCAACAGTTTAAATTGCACTAGGCTTTTTGTATGCTTCCAAAATGAACAATAGATAATAATTAATTGCATGTCAGGAATAACAATGACTAAAATGCTTTTAAAGACATAATACATCAAACCTTCCCCAAAACTCTCAAATATATTGAAAAAAGCAAATCAGATCACTCTAAAAAGTGATATAAGAATGCATCTGTTCCTAGTTTGGAACATTTATAAAACTGATATGAAGAGGAAGAAGTAGAGGCTGCACAGCCTCTGGAGGAATGGATGCTGTCAGGACACAGGAAAAAATAAGACAGCAGTAACATGAAGGCATGATGGTGTGAGTTTCACTGGGCAAGTAAAAGAGAGAAAGGCTCATGAGGCAGAGGTACAACTGCAGGGTCCAGACATGCAGCTAAGGGATATAGAAGCCATGCTGTTTTTAGTATGAATTAAGAAGACTTTGCTTACCTTAAGTTAGGAATATTAACCCTTTTCTATGTAGAATGCAGAGAACAAGCAAGAGAAAGAGAGATCAGTGGATTCATATCTTGATCAGTGCAAATTCTAGACAAAGTATCCAACTCCATACCCAGGCAAAGAAAGAGGAAAACAGATGTTTGAGATTCTGCAAAGGAAAAGGGAGATTTGAAAGTAAGCATGAAAGAAATATCAAGCATAAATTTGTTTACGACTCAAGATCACAAATGTATTTGAAATAGTAGAAATCTGGTCAATCAAAAAAAGGTTTTCACCATGTGCTTGTTCAGTGGATTAGGAATTGGCTGGCTCAGTGCAACAAATGGGTTGTGATTAATGGTTCTGCATCAGGGTGGAGGCCAGTTACAAGCAGTGTCCCTCAGGGGTCAGTCTTGGGACAGTTGCTTTTCAGCATCTTCATCAGTGACATGGATGATGGCATTGAGTGCACCCTCAGCAAGTTTGCAGATGACACCAAGTTGGGTGTGTCAATACACTGGAAGGAAGGGAAGCCATCCACAGAGAAGTGGACCCATGAATACCTAGTGAGGTTCAATAAGGCCAAGTGCAGTGTGCTGCACTTGGGTTGGGGCAATCCCAGGTATTTATACAAACTGGGGAAAGATCTCCTTGAGAGCAGCCCTGCGGAGAGGAACTTTGGGGTCCTGGTGGATGAGAAGCTGGATATGAGCTGGCAGTGCGTGCTTGCAGCCCAGAAGGCCAACTGTGTTCTGAGCTGCATTAAAAAAGGTGCAGGCAGCAGGGAGAGGGAGATGATTGTCCCCCTCTACTCAATTCTTGTGAGGTCCCACCTGCAGTACTGCATCCAGGCCTGGGGCCCTCAATACAGAAAGGACTTGGAGCTCTTGGAGCAGGTTCAGAGGAGGGCCACTGAGATTATCAGAGGGCTGGAGCAAGTCTCCTGTGAAGAAAGGTTAAGGGAACTGGAACTGAATAGAGAAGGCTCTGGGGAGACCTCATTGTGCCTTCCAGTATTTGAAGAGAGCATATAAACAGGAGGGGGAATGGCTGTTTATGAGGTAGGATAGTGGATTTAAACGGAGACAGGGGAGGTTTAGGTTAGATATTAGGAGGAATTTTTTCATGCAGAGGGTGGTGACACAATGGAACAGGTTTCGCAAGGAGGCTGTGGATGCCCCATCCCTGGAGGTTGGTGACCCTGCACATAGCAGGGGTGTTGAAACCAAATGATCATTGTGGTCCTTTTCAACTCAGGTCATTCTATGATTTTAAGATGATATGATTCTAATTATTTATTTGTTAGGAAAAAAAAAAAAGCCAATTATTTTTTCTCTTCTGAATAGCTGGAAAATTGGCAAATATGTGGTAGAAGGTGCTGTTAAATACCTATCGTATTTGTTACTAAACAACTGCTGTGAATTTTATGGCACATACTGCTCGTGTTGGATAGATTAGATAGAAAATTATCCTTTTTTTTTTTTATTTTGTTTCATTGCTTAATTGTTTCTTAGAATATATCAGTTCATGGAATGCTTTTGTCTGACTAGATCTGGCAAATAGCTGGGCTGTACAGGCAAATACAACAAGGAGTGAACTGAGGAGCATAGGGGGAAATATTTAAAAGTTAATGCAAGATATATGCGGAAGTTTTACGAGACCAACTTTTAAAATATTTTTGTTCTTTAAACAGTTATGGCATAGGAATACTTCTCACAGAAAACATATAATGAAAAAGCTTTCATGTATTAGACCACTGGGTAACCTAGCACATAAGAGATATGTATGGCAAAACCAAATAGCTTGTCCTGCTCTCCTTAAAATGCTTCTGGATGAGCTATAAATGTTATTGTACCACCACAGATTTACAATAAAAAATGATGTGGTCAGTTTCTGTTCTAGCTAAACAAATTTAGATGTATGAAAATCTAAACTAAGAGCAGTTAACCTTCATTGGAGTATACAAATTACAGAGGGGATTCCCCTAAATCATAGATATTGTTAACAGCTAAGCAATCTCTGAGGTCAGGATTAGAGGAAAGGCACCTCAGAAAGCAGCATTTATCGCAAGGGAAAATTGATAAATAGTAGCAGAGTGGATTTTATTTTCTTTTTGTTGAATCTCATGGAGAACTGTTTTAAATAAAAATTCTATCGAATTTGCCCTGGTCTGCTGGAATATTTGTATAGGCAGACCTCTGGGAGCCATGCTTTGCTAGTAACAGTCTTAATTCTTTGTATTTACAGAACAGTCTTAAACTACAGACCTTAAAGTACTTCTCTATGCAATGCTCAGCTGATTAATTTCTCAGGCACCTCAGTTAATATTTTCATGCCCTCACTGCATATTAGTTCAGGGCTACATTCTGGTGTTACATGCCAAGACATCAGAGCACTTGAGAGTCCTAACTTCTCTAGACCACTACAGAACAGCCTGTGCAGTCAAAATGCCCTGCAAGCAGAAAGCCTGCTGAATGTAGTGATGATTATGAGCAATAAGTCTAACTAAAAAGCCTGGATATTATAGCTGCGTTTTCTTTACTTTGAATTGTCAAACTAATCACCCATTCTTGCAGTACAAAGCTAAACTAACAGCTCTTAGAGGAAGAACTCTCTTGTGGTTAACTTTGGAAAGTTCAATTTCCATTAAATATTAGTGTATTTTTCAGTAGTCTTCTACTTGATTCTAAGTGGGAGGACACCTCTGGTAACTGTGTTAAACTTTATCTAATGTCAACTTGTTAAGTGTTCACTTCATCTGCCAAGCAATAACTTCTGCAGCTATATGAAAGATTTAACTTTGTCAAGAAGCAAGTAATTTAAACACTATTCTTTCTATGTGTGAGCATGATTCCTAGAATAAATAATGTAACAAAGTAGGTATATTTAGAATCTTCTGCAAGACACAGAGGGTTCATTTAACTCATTTTTAAAAAATCATAAAAGATATTATGTAACATTTTATTTTAAATATATACTCACACATTGTAAGTAGTCACTGACTCTTAATCTTTATTTACCTAACAAATTAATTTAACACAATGAGTTCATGCTGCAAAACACCATGGAAAGGGGGTATTTACATATGCTAATAGCTTCCAATTAAGAAACATGCAAATAATTGGGAGAAAGCGAAATTAAAACACTGTGCTAATAACCTCACAATTACTAGTAAAACTGTATTATGCAAGACTGCAAACATAATGTGCACACAAGGTCTATTTGTCTACAAAGATATCTAATACAAAGCGCATACCAGATTCTCACCTTCTACAGCCCTTGACAGACTTCTTGCTGAAGAACTACAGCCCTTTTAAGTATAAGGTGAGGTTCTGGCTCCAATTGATGTCAGTTATATGCAGGATAAGATCAGGTTAGGAAATTCATTATGACTATCTTTCAGAGTTCACTCTTTGGTGCAAGAAAGAAGTGGGATTGCTGATGATTTCTTGAGCTGCTGAACTAAGACAACCAAAGAGAAACAGCAACTGCTTGATGAGTTGTAGTGATTAAGGATTTGCCCTTTCACAGAAAAAAAGAATTTCCTTCCATCAGAAGGTCATGGTTTCACAACTTGGTTTTAATTCAAATTATGATAGACTGAAAATTCAAAATATCTCAGTGGAAAGTCATTCTGAGAATAGACATTCTGTTTTGAAAAGTCAGAATGTTTCATTTAACATGGTAGAAATTTGTTCCAATAATACCACAATATTATAATATTTTGTCAACCTGCATCATGTTATTACCACTGTAGAGTAATATTATACAAGAACTTATCTTTGAACATCCTTGGGACCCTTCTCTGGACTCAGTGTCCTTCTTGTTCTTAGGACCTGACTTTTTAAACAGGTGAGTGTCATCTTCATATTTGCATTGTCAAATTCTAATACTGTGTCATATTTTATCTGCTAGAAAACATTTTAATTAAATGTATGCCATTTCCCCTACAGTTCATCCCAAAAACTTCCTTCAGTTATGATACTAATGATATAGAGATAGACAATAATCATAAAGGAGCATACTTTCTGTTGAGATTTAAGGTGCTTCTGTTTCCAGCTGAAATTACTGCAAGCACAGCCTGTTGCACTGAATTATTACACTTTTATCTGTTCAGAACAAAGGAAATTTTCAGGACACTGCATGAATGACTAATTTTAACTATCCAAACAGTTACTGTCATACCATCAGGAAACAAACCATATGTCCTGTGAATCTGATAAAAAATAATCAGCAGTTTTAGAGCAATAAAACTCACATCTAATGGGAAAAATAGTGGAGACAGAGAAATACTCATTAAAAACAAAACAAAATAAAACAAACTTTGATAGATATTTTGTGTTTACTAAAAAAATGTGAGAAAACTTTACTGTCTTTTATTTACCCAACTGTGAACAGCAAATGTGAATACAGAAAGTCCTAAAACTCTCACCCACTCAGGCAATAGTTTGTTTTGGTGTTTAGAACAGCAGTTTTAGAGTCAGGAAACTTGGTTTCTAATCATTCCTCTTCTCGGTTTCCAGATCCTCTCAGGATTTGCCTTCACTGAATTCCAGAGAGTTGAGTGCAACTTTTGACTGTGGCTCAGGTAGCTCTATATTATCCTGGGTACAGAGATAACATTGTTGGGGATATGTTCATATCATCACAGGCCCACAGACACATAGGGCTCTGAGTGAGTACTCAGCAAGTTGCTTTTGATTCTCCTGTGGCTATACCAGCCAACCTCTGAGCTTCCACATAACTATTGTTTTAGCTGTAGTAAGGTAAATAGGGTTATGAGTACACACTCTTGTCTGTTTGGTAGAGTTTGCATAAAGAAGGCACTTGGGCTTTTTGGAAATATTAGGAGGTCTTGATCAAAATCCTTCTGAAGTCAGTGGGAACCTTTTTAGAGTCCTGTGGTATTGCTACTGGAAGAGTTCTGTGACTACAGCAAGTTTTGTCAGCACCTTGTGCTGCTGCCTGAGGCGGGTTTCTTTGTGGTGTGGGCTTACTCATCTTTTTTTTCCTTTTAACTGTGACTCAGGATTGATTCAATTTATAAAAGGAAAACACTGATGATTTCTTTCTTTTTTTTTTTTTTTTTTTTCAGCTAAAGGGATGTTTCTATTGTATGTTAGGTATGGGTCACTCTGTAAAAAGGCTTAGCTGATCTGAGAAAAGGGATCAGCACATTTATTCCTGTAAGAAATTTCCTTCTTGCCTTTCTTTGCTGATTTCTTCTCTGTGGTACACAACCTTTATTTTATCCTTTTCCCAATTATTTTTGTGTCTTTTTTCCTTTTATCTCATTTTGACATCTTTATTTATTTTTTCTTTCATCCTCAAGTAGAATGTGAATTCTACAGAGTTTGAGATTACTTTAAACTCGTTGTGTTCAACTACATTTGGACTTAGACAATATTCTGCTGCCCATCTGCTGATATGGAAGTATTTCAGTGTTGGTCAGCCAGTGGATGATGTCTATGAAGATGGAATAAAATGGCACAATTGAACCAACCTTCTTCACATTGCACTGAACCCCTTGCAAGCATGACAACATGAGCCACTGAAAACAGAATGCTTATACACAGTGTTGTAAAAATTGTCGTTTTCATACTTCATAATTTCAAGGAAAAGTGTTATTTCCATTTTTCTACCACTGATAGACACTTAAATGAAAAACAAAGAACCAAAGGGAAGGTGTCATAATCCAGTCTTTAACCTTTTCTTTCCATGTAGGTCTTACTGATGTGAGAAAGTAGATGTACATGTTGTTTGACAGGCAGACAAGGCAGAAACAACATGAACCAAAGGATTTGCAATCTGCAGACCAGTTGTGTGATTAGAGGTGGTTGAGTAAATTTCTGTAGCCATGCAGAGTCTTCTGGTGTCAGCTGTGCTGCCTACAGAGCACAGACATTTGATTTCAGCATTTGACGCAGAGAAGACAAACCGTAAATGGAAGATGCAATGGATGGATGTCACTAAATGTAGCAATTTCATGAGCTTCTGAGTGCAAGGAAACACATAACCAGGTATCAGATATATGGCAGCTTGTTGGAGAAAACAGAATCTTCTCATGTTTTCATTTTCTTAATTGATTCTCCCTCCCCCCCCCCCCCCCCCATATTCTCATAGTTCTTTTTTTTCCCTACTTGAAAGAATGCTGAATGAAAGGATGGTGATGTGTGGGAGGAAAGTGGGGGCTGGCAGACTGTGTTCAGCATCCTCCACTTTCCCTTATTAGTTTACCCAGACACATTAGTTCACATTATGAGAAACAGATGAGAAACTGCTAAAACATACATTATGAGAAGCATTAAGAGAAGCTGCTAAGCATACATCTAAATAATGTTAAACCAACAGCGACTCCAGCTGAGGACCAGCTGACTTGCCAAGCTCTGTAAATCTAATCTTCACAGTGTTCACACAGTATGCATATTTCCACTAACCATCAGGCAGGTTGAGTTGTAATGGTGAATAATCATTGCACAAACCCTGTGAGGAAGAGAAAAAGGGGCAAGACATAGAGACATTAACACTTCAGTGAAAGGAATTGATGACAGCATACACCTTGTCTATGTGATACTCACTTTTCAGCACAATGTATGATTTTCAGCTGATCCACATGCTTTACTGAATACGCTAGATCATGTTTCCTTTTTCTTTTCCTTGAATTTTCTTCTCATGTTGCAGAAAGACCAATTTATGCTCTGTACAAAACAATCAGCTGAAATGCGCCAAATGTAATGAAGTTCTAAGGAGATTTAAAAAGGCTATTTCAGAGAATCGTCTACAGAAAAACATCTGTGTTTTGGCTGAACCTTTAGAATAAATACTTGTGGTTGCACAACTTAATTTTATTTTGAGCTGACCTGTGGAAAGTATCAACAGTACTGGTCTGATATTCATCTCTACTAATATTTTGACTATTTTAGTTAGCATGGCTTGATGATAAGTCCTCAGCAGAGTGAAGAATTGGATTGCCTGTGTGAGATGAGGTTACTCAGAATGATTTTTCCATGATCTTTCCTTACACTGAGATTCAGCATCTCCAGCATCTCTGACCCTTTTAGTAACAGTACACAGTAAATTTTGCTGGTCTTTCAAGTAGGATGGTTCAGATTTGCAAAAACAAGTGAATTTTCTCTTTAAAGTCTTGGAAGACAGACTTACTTATATACATTTTACTTTTGATATTACACAAAAATTTCCCTATGATATATTTTTAAGTTTTCTTCCTCTCTTTTTCTCTCTTTCTCTCTTACTCTTTTTCTCTCTCTTTTTTAAGGTAGATTATTTTTAGATACTTCCAAGACGTCAATGACTGTGTAATAACAATTGCAAAAAAATACTAAATGCAATGTAAGACAATGCACTTTCCCTGTAAGGCAAGGATGAACACAAACATGAAAAAAAAGTATATCCTCTGATAACAAATGTTAGGCTTTTTAGTAATTGCTAATGAAAGACAAATTATTGCTAATAAATAATGTACACCATGCAGTAGACAAGTCCCCTAGCAGTATCACAGTAATTTTGAGTGTATGTGTTTTCATGAGAAGACATTTATCTTCCTCTTCCAAAGCAACTAAAATTAGAAAGCAATGCAGGGTCATAATTCTCCTGATTTTGGCTCTCCCTTCTTTTAAGCCCATCTGGCTGTCTCTGCACATGGCACCTCACTAGCTCTGTCTGCCAGCGCTTACCTTTATAAGGCTTTGTGGCAGTCTGCCATCTCTGTCTTGCAAACTTTTTGTTGTTGCCATGTTGTGTCTTGATTTCCCATCCCTTTTAATTTCTCTTAAGATCTTTTTGATGTCTGCTTACAGTGGAAGAACTGTTTTACTGCATCCTGCATTTGTTTCCAGCCTGTAGCCTGGTTCTGTTAGCACAACATTTTCACAGTTTTGAACTAAATGCAACATATTGTGCTTCAAAACAAAACATATTGTTTAAGACCAACTTCTTCTAGCATAAAGGTGCTGCTGTTGTACCACTGTCTATGCAGGGAGTCCTAACATACTTAAGATTTCTCTGATTTCTCCCCGTGGATGGATGAAATCCATTATTTTATCCTTCTTCATTAAGGTTCATAAAGATAGCATGGTCTGGCATTTCCTTGTATGTGTCTAAAATACATTCTACATCAAATTGCAAGCAACCAATGGGTATTTTGATAGTATATTTTAAGAAAATTCAACTTGAGTAATATTAAAGGTAGAAGCAGACTACTAGTATTACTCCGTAGTTTTTCTTTCACATTTTAAACAAATTTGTTTCAGTCATGATTGAACTGCTTTTGCATTGGTTTTCCATTAATGCTTCTGTTAATGAGAAAAACAGTGACACAAATGTAATTAAAAAATCAAATTTGAAATTTCCACATGCAAATATTTACACCAAATATAGTTATGTTTAATAGGGAAACAGGGAATGACACGTGATGTATTTTATAATTAATGGCTAGCTAACATTGATGTAATAGAAGTCATTAAACAGAGAACAATTGCAGAAGACTTTCTGTGTTTTATCTATGGCTAAACAAAATGTAGCCAAAAATATGGCTGGTTAATTTGAACACAAATATACTTGACTGAGGAAACACTGTACAAACAGAATTTGAGGTTAAGCAGGCTGGATAAATAATTCCTTGTGAATGATTTGCTTAGCAATAATAGAGCTTCACTTTTTCCTGTTGTTGTTACCTTTAACATTACCTCCTTTTTTATCTTCTCAATTCTTTCCCAGAGAGACAAAATTGATAGCTATATAGCAGGAGTAGCTGACAACTTAATGAACAATTATTAGGGTCTCAGGCATATTTTCCAACAGTTGTTCATGAAGAGATGGCTGGTATAATCCACAGCACTGGTTAAGTGGAGCCTCTTTTGTCAGCACCTGCTATTAGAGAGCATTGTACTCAGTGGGACTAGAGTGTTTGCATCTCTTTTTAGCTCATTTCCAATTGTAGGAGGCTGGAAACAAGCTGCAGCATGAGTGGGACCTTGCTTTCTGTCTTGGAGGAAGCAGAAAAACTAAACATTGACTGTGTTTTGGACAGAATTGTGAAATGAAATATAGTCTTAGTAAATTGCTTCTCTATTGGTTAAAAAAAAAAAAAAGGAAATGATGATGATGGTGGAATTTTACAAAACAAATATTGATAGGGGATCAGAGTTCATCACAATAACTCAAACCTGTTCTAATACTCTGAAAGGTTAAAAAAAATCAGAAGGAAATATACTTTTTTTTTTTTTTTAATTTTGAGCCACAACCTGTAAGGGTTTGATTTTATGTACTGTGAGGTATAGATTCTCTTTTCCCAGGTGGTTACAGAGAACTTCACAATTCATTGTGAGTGCTTTTACACAAATTGTAAGAGTAGAAACTGCTTACCTCCTACATAGTCTCATCTACTCATTCTACTGAGTAGCTGTTATTTGGCTGGCATTGATGGAAGTTGAGTTTTGTCAGGACAGTAGCCTGTTAGCCTATACAGTTACCTAGGAAGCAGGTTCATCTCAGTCAAATTAATTTTGTGATAGCTACTCAAACCCTCAGGACAGACTAAAATCATGTCATGTAGGTACCAGTGAGGTTCATGTGAAACTTTCCTAATAAGCTCTTCATTCAAAGAAAAGACAATTTCTCTCCAAAAATGAAAAGCTATGTTCTTTTTGCCACACTTCAAGGTTCTTTATTTACATATAGAGGATACCCAACAGAAAGTCCTGAAGATATTACTGCAATGTTTTTTTCAAGGTAGATTTTGATAGTGGAGTTTTTAAAGTATCCACAGTCAGGAGCAATCAGACCTCCAATTATGACTGTCAAAATTAACGTTAAAGAATTTGATGCAAGTACCTGTTAAAAAACTATTGAACTGCGTCAAAGAAAATAGCATCGATACTGAGATATATGAACAGATTGCCTCTCGTGATCTTTAGCTAAAGAAAGCAGTGTTTAGAATTCCAGTTGACAGTGAATTTTACTTTGTTAGCATTCAATTAATGCTATTATACTAATTAATGTAATAATTAATTTTGTAAAAAGCAAATTACAGCCATCATTTTATGTAGCATTTTCCTAATCAGTGCTTGTGCTTTGGGATAATGAGCAATGTTATTGTATTGTTTCCTACATTACATGTTTAGGAAGAATGTTTTCAATAAAATGTCTTATTTGTTCTTTCTGTAGGAGAACAGCACTGCACATTTCTTGGATTAGGAATAAAATCAAAATAAATACAATGTATGGATGTTACTAGAAATGTCATCCTGCCAAAATATAAGTTAATATTGCAGCATCACAGTGATCAAGTTGTCAGTTTGTATGAAAAGTGCTTCATATAAAAGGCACTGTTTGGAACTAACACTGTACCAATTATAAAAGACAGAATCAGAGTCCTGTCATTTCATGATTTGAAATATTCATGCTTTAACTCAAGTACATAAAGAAATGTTACCTACTGCATCAGCAATTAAAGCTCAAAATACAGACAGCACTTGGGAAAGAAAATGTTAAGAGGTGCTATGTTTTACCAAGGTTGATATATACAGAAGTATTTGACAACAGTGATTTGGAAGTGATTAAATGGACAATATTATCATTTGTATAGTCAAGTTTTGTCCCCAGATATTTTTATTTAAAAAGCAAATCTTCTATTTTTGTTTCTCCAAACCAAAGATTTCTTTCCCTAATTCAGGATTTATTTATTTATCTATTTATATATTTTTTACTCTCATCCAAACTAGTACTAAAGATTATAGGATATTTTTTAAGATTCATAGCAGAAACATGGGGATGTGGCATGTGGTTTAACTATGACACCTAAGTATTTTGTGGTTACAGGAAAAACTGAAAGTGTCACTGGAGAATTAATAATGTTAATTCATGATGCAGTGACTCATTCAGCTTTCCAACATTATTTACTTAAATATCAGCAATATATTTCATTTTCACTAAAAAGTTGTTAGAAAAGTACGGAATTTTGACTTTTTTCTTGTGTCAGTATTTCATTTCAACATCCTCTACCTGCAAGCCAATTGAGAGGTGACAAATTATTCTTAATTTCATTTTATGTCATAGATAAATTGAGATACTGACCTGAGATTATATACAAAAGGATCAAATCCAGTATGATATGTAAAGATGAGAACAGTACACTAACACTGAAGTCAAATCCAGTAAGAAATGATCACCAGGAAATAAAAGATGTCTTCAAGACGCTTGGATATTTTAGTGATTACCATACAGATGTGTAAAATCATGACATGAAAGTTTAAAAAAGTGTTTCTGTGACCAAATATAGTTCTAGCTGGATGGGTAAGAAAGTTAATTAATTAATAGTTTAATTTCTTATCTTAATCAACTAGTCCTAATTTCCACATGCAACTTTTATTTTGCAGCTGTCAAATAGGTGTTTTTAGGAAACTCATACAATTCTTTTCTTTGCAGATAGGCAACAGAGCATTATGTAGTTTCATCTATTCGAAGAGCTTCTTATGAGTAACAAAAAAAACCAACAACAACAAAAAAAACCTGAACAAACAAGAATATTGAATTTTTTTTTGTTAACGTTACATGATCATTATGTTTTTATATATCATAGCTTGTATGACACTTATTTAAAAACTTCTCATAACTATATTTTTCTGCCTTAGCTACCAGAATTATTGGCTTTTTGGGTATTATTGGCTGTTTATACTTAGATAAATCAGGCATATGCTAAAATTTAGTTCGTATAAATTTTTATATTATTTATGACTCCAGTGCTAGCACAATGAAATGTGCACCCTGATCTCACTGTGGCATTTTGAGGTGTTGCTCCCCGTCAGACTGTTTTTCGACTTTGTCAGGAAGTGATACCGGGCAAAAATAGATCTGCAAGTAGGCAAAATAATTGCACTTGGGCCCTTGGACACTGGCTGCCAATAGAAACCTGCAGACTAAAGTATACTCTTGTCAGGTTAGTGCTATCATCCCCTGCTTGTAAATTTTAAAACATATCTCTAGCATCTGACCTGTAGTGGTTTAATCTGAAGGCAAACATTCTGTTTCCTTGTTCTTGTTTTATGTCTCAGTATCTCAGATGCACCCTCTCTCATCATATGGCTGCAGTCACATACCCTTCACATTAGAGATGATAGTCAAGGGGAAACCCTGAAACGTCTTCATAAGACCTTAACCTTTTCTGTCTCACTTCAGAATTATCCAGAGGATTCTATGTTTCTGACCAATCTACTTGGCGGTGGAGCTAGTGATGGAAAGGGGTACCCATGTGCAGTCTAAGCTCGGATGCTTGATAGATGTCAGAAGTAAACTATTTCATACCTTGGAAATCTCCTCCATGGATGTCTCATAAAAAATTGATAGGTCAAATGTCCACCTTACTTTTTTCTTGTTTTCCCACTTTGACTTCAGTACTAATCCCTAAAAATACTGCGTACAGTTTTATAAAAACTCGTAAGGTGAGATTTGCCAAGGTACCTTCGCTTCTTTTCTGTATTGCTGCGGATCAGATTAAACACTGATGGCTGGGTATATCACCTGGAGATAACGCCATCTGAACATTGATAGACACAGTGAAACCTTATTGCAATTATAAAACGATTCCAGGACAATATTATTAGGAAGAAGTAGAAAACATTGATTGATTTAACACGTCATTGAGCTTTACCCAAGTTAGAATCAGATGTTGCAATAACTCACTATAACACCATTGGAGACAGAGACAGACCTACTTTTGCCCAATTGTTCTGCTAAAGGATAGAATTCCTACTCAACATCCCCTGAAATGAAATGTAAAAGTAGGTAAAAAAATTGGCTGATGTCTTTCTCTTCTTGTCAGATTTCCTGAGATTTTCAAAGTCTTTTGAAACTCTCACTCCCTCCTGATTTGTTCACCTGTTGTTCATCCTTTTGCTCACCCCTGATCTTGTCAGATGCAATAATTCATCTCTGTCTCTGCAAAAATGTGTAGAACAAACTGCATATAACTCAATGAAAACTTATCATGGGAACTGGGCACAAAATTCAGCTGGAAATTCTGCAAGTTAATATGCATGTTAAACTAACATAACTTTGTCCTAGATATGGAACAGCTACTAAGATTTTTCCTGCAGGTGGTCAGTTCAGAGGACAACACTTCTTTTTTTTAAGCCATAAAGATCTATTAGATCCGCTTTTGCTGGTCTTTGTAGTGGAAATATGATTCTCTTCTAAAAAAAGAAAACAGAGACTAGGGTGGCAACGGGGCACTACTGAATGGGGACAAGACAAGCAAGAACACATGTTCTCTAATGAGGATATGAGGCCTCCTCATGAGCAGAATGGAGGAAGTCCTCAGATTTATGATTTACTCTAACATTTCCAGTTTGTGCTGATCTTTTACTGGTTTAGGGCTCAGTTGCACTCTTTCACTGGTGACAGGAAGAGAAAATAAGGTGTTGTCATGGTTTTGTAATTTTGTAATTTTACTATCAGTATTCCACATCATAACATCATGTAAAGTATGGATACTTCTATTGAATGTGCAGTCCACAGAAGAAGACTACATATCCCAGAGAACAACAGGGTTAATGATAAGTCACGGGACCAGGACGCTGTATAATCTCGTTCCCAGGCTGGAGTGCCCTCCTTCTTCTCTCGAACTTCTCGGAGAGTGGGAAGCGTTCCAGCCATGTCGCCTAGAGTTCACAGTAGGCCTCTCGGTTTTCGGGGACTCTCTCTCTCTGTTTCGTTCGATTTTGTTAGCCTCAATTATATTATATTGTGTTATCTTGTATTTCGGTATCATATTTAGTAAAATAAGTTTTTCCTCCTTAGATTGTCGCTGTTTTATCCCACTCCCCTTTTCCCCCTCCTTTCCGGGCCCCGGGGGGGGGGGGGGGCACGGGGTGGCTTCCCCTGTCACGGGCATAGGTAAATCTAAGTAACCCGTGACAGGTGTGCAGGTGAAATCTCATTCTGGTGAAGGGAAGAGGTATAAGAATTAACTCAGGGATCCCCAGTGTCTGAATTATAACACTGGGATAAAAGCACGTTGATATGAAGTGGAAGTTTGAGGATTTACAGATTTCAGCCAATAAGAACTGGGAGTCAATATGTGGAAATGACTGCAGGAAATACTAGGTGAATTACTTTGCCATTGGATGTTCTAAATTTGCCAAAATATCATAACATAAACTAATATATTAAATAGACAGAACAAATGCAGTCATAACATTTAGTACTAGAAGTAATTTCAGGAGAAGAAAACAAAACAAAATGAAACAAAACAAAAGAAAAACCTGCCAGTAAAGTTGTAGAAGGTGCTGGTAGCACCACTATATAATAGTATAAGCATGTAAGTATATAAGTAGTACATAATACTTTTGGTTATTCCAAAATTAATTACTGGGTTCTTTCCAATGGATTGTTTCTACTCCTATTCTATTCTATTCTATTCTATTCTATTCTATTCTATTCTATTCTATTCTATTCTATTCTATTCTATTCTATTCTATGCTATGCTATGCTATGCTATGCTATGCTATGCTATGCTATGCTATGCTATGCTATGCTATGCTATGTTATTCATCCATTTCCCAGGAAAGATCTAGGAAAGGTGCAAGGGTATAGAGGATACTGAGAGAAACAAATGATTTTTCTCAGAAATTGAAGACTTTTCCTAGAAGTCTGTGTTGCTTTAAAAATTGTATCAGAAACAAATTTGGAATGTTGAGCAAAATGAACAACAATGACAAAAAGCACTGAGAGAAAACAACAATTTATTACATTCTTCTTCACACTGAATTCATTCAGGAACAGTCTGGAAAGCATCAATAGGAAAAATAGGAATGAATTTCTTTCAAACATATGTAGCCTCTCTAAATGTGAATGCCTCTAAATAAAATTTAGCTTATTTATTTATTTATTTATTTATTTTCAGATATATCTCCTGATTAAAAATTTTTAAAAAGTTTCTTCATTTGTACTGCTTTTATGAACTGGAATCATAGAATTATGAATAGCCTGGATTGAAAAGGACCATAATGGCCATCAAGTTTCAAACCGCCTGCTAAGTGCAGGGTCACCACTCAGCAGACCAGGCTGCCCAGAGCCACATCCAGCCTAGCCTCAAATGCTTCCAGGGATGGGGCATCCACAGCCTCCTTGGGGAATCTGTTCCAGTGTGCCACCACCTCTGTGTGAAAAACTTTCCTTCTAATCTCTAACCTAATCCTCCCTGTCTTAGTTTAAAATCATCCCCCCTTGTCCTATCACTATACAACCTCATAAACAGCCATTCCCCCTGCTGTTTAAATTCTCCCTTCAAGTACTGGAAGACTGCAATGAGGTCTCCCCAGAGCCTTCTTTTCTCCACGCTAAACAAGCCCAGTTCCCCCAATATTTCTTCAGAGTAGAAGTGCTCCAGCCCTCTGATCATCTTAGTGGCCCTCCTCTAGACCTGCTCCAAGAGGCACACGTCTACGTACTGGGGGCCCCAGGCCTGGATGCAGTACTGCAGATGGGACCTCATGAGAGCTGAGTAGAGGGGGACAATCTCCTCCCTCTTCCTGCTGGCTGCCCCTTTTTTAATGCAGCCTAGAACACAGTTGGCCTTCTGGGCTGCCAGCATGCACTGACAGCTCATATCCAGCTTCTCATCCACCAGGACCCCAATGTTCCTCTCCGCAGGGCTGCTCTCAAGGAAATCTTCCCCCAGTTTGTATAAATATTTGGGATTGCTCCAACCCAAGTGCAGCACACTGCACTTGGCTTTATTGTACCTCATTAGGTTTTCATGGGCCCACTTCTCCAGCCTGTTCAGATCCCTGTGGATGGCTTCCCTTCCTTCCAGTATATTGACAGCACCACTCAATTTGGTGCCATCCATAAACTTGGTGCACTCTGTACCGTCATCTATGTCACCGATGAAGATGCTGAAAAGCAACTGTCCCAAGACTGACCCCTGAGGGACACTGCTTGTGACTGGCCTCCACCCTTACACAGAACCATGAATAACAACCCTTCAGCTGCATCCAGCCAGCCAATTCCTAATACACTGTACAGGCCTTGATTAGTGTTTTTATGTAAAGATACAGGTGAAAGAAAATGTGGGTGAAAAAGAAATTCCCAAAAGAATGAATTCTGAAAGGTTAATTCCAAGTGCTGAGGGTGTAGCATCCAAAATCATAGAGTCTTTTTGACTATATCTGATATTATCCTTCTTTATAACTGACAAATGTCAACATTAAAGAAATGAAAATGCCCTCTGGTTCTCTTCCTTTAATCTTAACTCTGTTTCACTACATTAATACTTGCTCTGCCTGTTCCTTTGACTCCTTTGGTGATTAGATCCATAAATTGTTCCTCTCTGGAGCACAACAAAAATCACATATTTATTTTTCTATTAGAAGTTTACGTTTCTGAATACTCAGTGTTTTCCTGCTATAGTGATTCAGTGGCCACGTTTTACTTAGTGTCTTATTTCTTGTATGCAAAACTTCTGCGGTGATGGATCTTCATCTCTTATGGGAAAAAATAGTTACATTTCCAGTATGTATATTAGAAACAGTTGAACATCCAATTTACAGATTTGTTATGGTTGTGAGACACATTTGTTTCAGATATGCTCTATTGACAGGTCTTCTGCAAGCCCTCACAAATGACATCTTTTCAAAACATTGTGGGTTTTTTTCTTTCAGTAAACAAAAAAGAAGTACAGGGTTACGGCTGTGTAATCTGGTATTAAATCAAACTAGTGCATCAACCTACGCAGTGTAAGAGAGCACCACTGGGAGATGTCTACCACTGATCTCCCTGCCTTGGAAAGCTTAAGATTACATAAGCACATTCTCTTTCATTTAACCTACTCAAAACCTGTCTCTTTGAATCAAAACTCATGCTGGCCACTCCAAATTATCAAGACACAACTTATCTACAATAGACTGCTCCAAAAGATTACTGACAAATTATAAGCAATTTCAGCTGCCTGTAAATGTTTCCTGTGGATCATTTTGACTGACCTTGAGATCAACCTTAAGCAATTCGGGTATTTGTCTTTCATATATTTCCCTGGTGTATATGAATATCAGTTGTATTAAAAATGATGGATGGTGGCAATTTCCTATTAATTGCTACAGAAAAAATGTCTTAGCACTTCTGATGGGTAACACTGACCACAGAGAATGGGGAACTGTATTTCAGGGGAATATTTTCTCTGGCAATTTTTGAGTAAACAAGTCTTGAATGATGCCTTTGAATAGTTGTGAAAATGTGTCTTTGGCAATTGTCCTAGAACTACAAACAGAGTAAGGGAACGATGAAGTCACCTATTCAACAGAAGTAAATGTCAGAAACAAGGAAGAAAATGTGCTGTTTCTTTTCCTCTTACAGTTTGTTTACCACAGGAAAGGTGAGTCAGTGATCTAAGATTATTAGGCTTAGTGAGTATTCTAGTTTCTGAATATTGGCAGATATATAGTCATCTTGGGTATAACTATAGTATGTCAGTGGATACATTTTCACTAATTACATTTCCAAGCAGTTCTAAAAACTTTAAAATGAACATTTGGGAGCAAATGGAAAAAAACTATTTTCTTTAAGCAGAAATCAAGTTCCAGCAATACTCAGTTTCTATCAAGTGGTCTTTGTAAAAGCTGTTGTAAAGTTTGTTGGCTGGCATGTACACATTTCTTGACATAGTCAAAATATTCTTACGTTTGTATTGAAATGAGATTAGATGTTATCATGCAGAAGAGTAGGAATTAATTCTTCTCATGGAAAACTCTTTAACTTCTGCACTACCTGCTATTTTTCTGTCATAGATTTGGTATTTGGGGGATTCATAACAGCTGATCATTCAAATCAAACACAAATTAGAATGAATTTTTGCAGAGTTTTAGGTCATTATTAGTGATTGTGAGCTGAAGCACAGCACAGTGTATTTCACAACACCAATTTTAGCTGTAGCTTGGAAGTCTAGCTGGCAGTTTTGTGGGATGAAGGATGGGAAAATAAGAGCCCAGGGAAATGTGCCTCACAGTGATAGTCTCTGGGACACTATTTTAATGTGTGTTGTTGCTTGAAGATGCAGAGAGGCATTTAATGGTATTTTAAAAAATAACTGGGTTCTTAATAGCTGTGATGGTTAAGTGTCTATATTCAAACTCAGCTGGGCATCTGTCTGCATTGCATCTCTATCTCTCCATGTCTCTCAAGTAAATTTTGATCATTGAAAGTACATTTTCATCTTCTAAGTATCTGTTTTATATTTTCAATTTTAGCTGTATGTCTGAAACTGTGCTTCGATACTTCCTTTCCATCCATCACCCAAAATAAAGATTTCACAATCCCAGATATGCCTCTAGGTCTGATTTTGGTACAGAGTGAAAACTCACAACTCCACTCAAGAACTAGAAAATCCCAATCATGTTCTCTGATTTATGTTGTTCATACAAACAAAACCAGAAAAGTGCAGAGGAGGACAAATATTCAAACAGTGGCATGCTTGCTTAATAACGATTACTTCAAATGCTACTTCCATAGAGAAAAGTAAGAATGAGTGCATGAAACAATAAAATTATTTTTGCAAGACACATTTCCTCTCTCTTGTTAACTTTGAGAGAAAACTTAAAGAGTGCTGGCAGATTCTGGGTTGCAGCTCTTCCACACAGTCACTGAAATGGTGCTGGAAATACTTTGACCTGCTAGTATTTAAATGTTTCTCTCCATCAGCTCTTCCATTCTTCTAAACAGAGATTCTCAGGGATTGTTCTCTGCCATGCAGCGTGGATATCTCTGGAATTCACATGGATCCCAGAATCCTTTTCAGTACACCTATTTCAGCAGTTCCATTTACAGTCCTTTTGCAAACTGTAAATCAGAAGCAGGAATGAAAGGTCCAGGTGAGTGAACAGAAATAAAGAGGAAAATACACAGTTGGAATGCTGGGCTGATAGCTGAGAGAATTCTGTGTGGGAAAAACACTTGGTGAAGAGTAGAGAGGCACGAGTGAAGTCCAGGTTTAGCTTAAGACAGTGTGTGTAGAGTTGGACTTGCTTAGCTGACCTTAATTACATTTTTTTTTTTTTTCTGTGCAATCTAAATAAGGCTTTTAATAGTTTAGTTTCAAGTAATAAAGTGCCATTCATGTGTGTAATTTATTACTAAGTGCATTAATATTTATAGACAGAGTTGAAATTCTTTAGCCAACATTAGAGAGCTTTCTCATTCAAGAAAATCATCTTTGGTCCAATTTATTTAGCAAATGAGGAACTGTCTAATAGAAACCTTTTGCATGGTTGCTGTAGGTCAAGCTAAGCTGGTAAAATAATAAAATGAAGTTGAGTTTTACTGCATTCCCATCTCATTTCTAAATCTCTTGGCTCTGATGCCTGGCATACTGTTTCAAAACAAATCCAAGACAGAATTTAATTCTTGGAATCATAAAATGCTATATAACTAAGAATTACCTTGACACACTGATTTTAAAATTCAGTGGGGCAAATTCATTTATGCTCCCTCTCAAATGATTCTAGGCTGAATATAGCTTTTCTTTATAAAGAGTACAGCTGTAAGTCTTTGATGTGACTAAGAATGTGATAGCATAGAAATTTTCTCACACTCTCTGTATGGGTTACAGGGAGCAAAATGGCTCCCATGGATATATAGTTCCTCCTTCCATAGTAGGTCTGGACTGACTAAGCAAAGACACACTGTGTGAAATGGCATTTGTTTCTATGCCTTTAATAAACTGGTCAACATAATGAAGTATTTGTCACTTCAAGGAGCACAAGTGACCACTAAGTGCAGATATAAGAGATTTCTGTACTTTAATTGAGTAACTGCAATTAAATCTAGAGAAAAATGTAAACTCTTGTTAAATTTGACACTAGAGCAAGACAGCATGTGTCTATGAATTTAAAAGTCATTAAAGTGATTATGACTTCAAACACATTAAAACAACATTTTATTTTTATATATGTTTCCAGAAAACCCTGAACTTTATTCTGTACAAAACCAAAATGAACAGTTCCACTGACATTATCAGGGTGACATCTCATATTTCCTTTTCAATTGCATTTTGTATACGCAGTTACTGCAATGTTCTTTTTCCAGCTTCAGTGTGAGTCATTGTTTTGGCTATCAATTTAACAATGTTTATCACCAAAAATGTACTCTAAATCCCTGAGTCATAAATGTTGCAAATATGATAAGAGGTTAAAAGTTATATTTGAAAATCCAAGTAGCTCCTAGTTAATGGGGACTAACTTATTACTGCTGATTGGCATAGAAAAGAGCCTTTCTTCATGCGAGGACTCATGATTTCTAAATAACTGGAAGTGTATATAATTCTAGAAAAGAATAGAAGCTTTGAAATTACAATTGTAATGATGAGAAATCCTTGTGGACTAGGGAGACAGTGAGACACCTCCTCTAGTTTGCCCAGGGTAGAGTAATACCCAAGGCTGGCCCCAGGTACGAAGTAGCATTTGCATCAGATGGTGAGCTGTGAGTAAACTCATCTGATCTAACCATCCCTTTAGCCTTTGGCTCTTTTATTCAAGGTCTGTCATGCCATTTGAAATGTGTTTACAGCTTCTGACATGAATTCTGTCATTGTTGTAGGGCTTACAGTAATAAGGGTAATTCTGATCAAGACCTTTTTTGCTAATGCAAATGAATACCAGTACATGGGCTTTCTGTCCACTCATCCTGATAATAGTCTGTACTGGGTGGTAATTTATAACTACACTGCATAGCATGGGTTTATTCTATGGCAAATGAGTATATAATTTTTTTAATATTATTGTTATTATTTGAATGAACTGTACTGATTCAGACATCAACAAAAACTTTGATGTCTGTACTGTACACCTAGGCACCATGCTGTATTTCATTTTCCTTGAGTTCCCATCATTATTTATCATTTCAATAAATGTCACTGAGCCAAAATCCATTGATCAGAACTTTCAGGTAAATCGACTGAATAGAAGAAAACAACAACAAACTCAGAGTCTTCCTATAAATAAAACACATCAAGATGTTCCATTTCAAACAAGCTTCTACATTGCTTCTTTTCATTTTAACAAGGTTTTACATGTTTGCACAGCAAAGTCATTTGTCAAGTTATGAAATAACATTTAAGGAAGCCCTAATGCTACTTATTTAAGCTAGGATCATTTTTCCGTGGCTATCACTGTCTTTCTTTCTTTATCATATTCTTACCTTCTTTCTCTGAATGTGTGCTTATTAGATAAAATAATGGGCACAAAAATACTATATGCTTTTCCTCTTGGTTTAATGTATCTTGACAAAGGAGATACCTAGGCTTCTGTTCTAGCAAAGCATCTTCCTGTTATGTTTATACACCTGCCTGTAACATCACAGACCAGCAGGGTGTATGATCCTTTAGAATTACAAGCTGAAGTGCAGCACTTAAAATTTATTTGAAAAACACTGAAATTGTTTTAAGTGAATACATAAAAGCAGGGGGAGGGCAACTAATCAGTATATTGTTTTTTTGACACATTTTGTTGCCTTATAGAAAATGTATTCATAATTTTCTGTTTGACGTGATCTCAGCATCCAGTAAAAAGCTGAGAATTTTTCATCCTACTGACAGGACTCCATTAATAAAACAACAATCTTTTGTGTGTAGTAATCTTTAATCTTATTTTGTCACACACTTCTCAGTAGCATTTCCACTCGTTTTACAGTATAATTTATGGCACTGAAACAACTCTTTGCCCTGAAAAAGGTCAGTCTGTCAAGGTTTACTTGTCTTTGAAGAAAAGTAATAGAGCATTATTTATGAAGCAAAGAATACGCTTCAATACTTTAATCAATCAGAAAGATACTTGCATTATTGTATCTTTTGCCAAAAAATACCATGAGTAAAGGATACATCAACCTTGCATTCTCTTTTATGTCGCAAAAAGCCTTTTACCTTTTATGTCTCCTTCTCCTTCAGTGTTTACTGCAGTATGAAAATAACAAGTCTGATAGTGTCTGATATCTGGAAACAATTTGTAAATTGTAAGAATAGGGATTGATCTTATCTGAGGAGTAGAAACACTCCGGACAGATTAACTAGAGCTATCCACTGAGCTCATTACAATAAATTCATTTGAAAAAATGTATGGGTGTTGAGTCATAAGATGTAAAACAATGTTTCTAGGGATAAAACTGCAGGGATTTAAAGTATATGCTTCAAAGATGATAGCTATGATGCAAAATCACACTAGGTATACACATGTTTTTAGGCATCACCATAAACACAAATTAGAACATACAACATGGGGAAAAGTAATGGGTAGTTCATTAGAGAAGACAGTTGCACTTTAGATTAAATCTCTCATATAAGTGTTTAATTTTGGCTTAGTAAAACAGCTTTATGTGAATGAAATATAAATACATTATTTAAACTGAACTGTTGATGTTTAACAAGTGTGAAATAAGATACATACTATCTATTAGTTGTTAAACACTAGAGAGTTTTGTTTTTGTTTTTCCTAGCAATTAGTGTCTATCTAACATGAAATATTTGTTACAATTGGAGTGAACTACTACTATTCTTTCAAATGAAATTCATACTCCTTCCCTGGGAAAACAAACAAAGTTGTAACCAACTGCTGCAAGGTACTTGAGTATAATCTGAAGTTCCTTGCGTTTCACTCTTACTGTTTCTTCAGCTTTACTCACAGTTTCTGTTCTCAAGAGATGGACATTATCTCTCTCCTAAATCTCTGTTGCAATCCAGACAGGGTTGACAGGAACCTGAGTTCTGCCTGAATCCTCATGATGTCAAACCAAATTAGATGCTTGTACTACAAACAAGCTCATCTGATGGTCACTGTTTTGCATGTTCATATGTCAGAGCACAAGACAATTGAAAGATGTAAACCCATGCAGTTGTGTAGGCTAATATCCCTAACAGTAGACTTTCTATCAGATCAATATCAGAAAGCAAAAGTTAGCAAAGTGCAGAAAACATTAATATTTCCTACTGGTTTGCTATACCCTTGGTGGACACGTGGGATCTCAAGGTAAGCAGATGGACCCTTTGCTGTCTGTGAAGATTGCCAACTCATTTATGTCTAACAAAGCAAAATTTGGGTGGAATACTACCTATTCAGAAGAGACATATAAGTTTGGTGCATCCTGCTGTCTTTCTCTGCTTGTTGAAAAAAGATATGCTGATTTTCCTTTAATTAAATAATCTTTAAGGTTTAGTGTAGGACAAGCTACTTTGCATATTATTTATTTGTAGGATATCTGACTGCAGATCTATTTGCAGTAAATGAGGCTCTTGTCCCAAAAATATGTACGTCATGAACTTCACATTCAGGTAATGATGGTATTTTAAGATTAGTTTTGTAACACAAGAAATAGGGAATGGCAGCACTGATTACCACACAATGATGGGGCAATGCAAAGTGCATTAAACTGAGTATAGAACAGAGACATAAATGCTTGTTTGACTAGGTGATAGCTACGAAACATGAAATAAGAATCATATGAAGTGCATTGGTATTCAAAGCACTATGAGCATAACTTTAACCTGGGCAGACTAGAACTTGAACTGAATCTGTGCAAATGTGTAATTTTAGAATTCCAAAGGAAAAAAAAATTCTAAAATATAGCTTCCAAAATCAGCGATGATATGAGTGCTGATGAATATTAGCAGCCAAGTAGCAGAGTCGTCAGGGAGTCAAAAGTATGGTGTTACTCAAACACTCCTCAGTGGTGGATAAAACCAAACAGTGGTGATCAAATCTCACAGTGGTTGTTGATAGGAATATGTATATAAATGATGTTAAAATATCAGTCACTGACTGAATGTCACTTTTCAAATAGAGGAAAATGTGCACTAAAATTGTTTAATATCAGGAGGGCCAAATTGTTCCAGGCTTTCCAAGAGCAGTCTCTAAAGCACAGCGCTAATGCATGGTGTTACACCTTAAGTGCTGGTAGCATGGATCTGAAATGCCATAGACAGCTCATGCACCAGAGTTTTGTTGTTCCTCTGTCACAGTGCAATGCAATTTCTCTGGCAGCCAGAATCCCCTGAAACAAAAAAAATCTTTCAGTTACTCAAATAGGCACTGGAGAAAAGGTCTTTAATATGACACCTGCTTTTCACATTTGAATTAAGAATAAGAATACAGGAAAGTGAGAGAGGGAGAGAGAGAGAAAGAATTGGAGGGAGAAAAGCAATTGAGCAATTAATTAATCCAGTACAAAACAATTCTGTAAAATTTGTCTTAAATTTCTCTGCTTATTTGGACATACGTTTCAACATAACATTTAAACTTGCAAAGCATATCTTTGATAAGGCTTTAATGTTCTCTGATTATTTCTTTCAAATTCCAAACTCCAATTGTGTTCTGAGATCTGCTGTGTAGATGTAGTTCAGATCAGGAATGTATGTTAAATCATTTTCACTGCAACTTTTATCCTTTCTGTCCACCTCTTTCTATTATGTACCAGGAAGAATTTTTCTAAGCAAAACCAGACATTTCAAGAGGGGAAATTATTACCCTCTGCAAAGGTGTGTTAGATTTTCTTCTTCAATTGTACTTGCTGTTTAAGAAAAATACACCAAGAGAATATGAAAAGGAAATAAAAGTGTGAACGACACAAGCAAGGGCTGCCTTCTGTGTGATAAAGATAGCAACAAGAAAGGGTCTGTTGGTTTATACTGTTTCCCATTCTTGATACAATCATTGTCTCAAGATCAGATTCATATTCTGCATCATTTTCTGTTACCTTTATAGTCTTTCTTACGAGAATGAGGAATGAAAATTTTAATGCCTCATATATTCTGTGAATTACTGTAGGCGAGTATGCTGTACTACTTTTGATCTTTCCTATATTCCACAGTTTGATTGGATCGTGATGTGAATGGAAAGCAGCACAAAACAAATCACTTTCTGGGAGAACAATTGCAATGCGAATAGGTGCAGAAAGAAAAAGGTACCAGTTCAGCCCATTTCATTAAGCAATAGACTGGGTAGAAACAGAGTTCAAATACTGGCTTCTAGAGGTAGTAAAGATTATCTCAATTTTTGAGTTAACCAACCTATCAATTCCTTGCAAAAATTTTGACTGGGTGTTCGTAATATGAATACAACTGTTGAGACTTAGATCCAGCTTCGTTTTATCAAAGTTCAATGTAGCTATAGTGCAGATGGAATGGGGAGAGGAAAAGAGATATAAAGGAAATTAAAAGATGAAAAAGAAAGTATAGCAGCTGGAGAATTAAATACATTTTAAGTTCTGCATTATGTGCAGCCATAATAGGAAAAATCAGTCCAGAGGAAATGCTGGTGGAGAGGCTGTCACGGGTTACTTAGATTTACCTATGCCCGTGACAGGGGAAGCCACCCCACGCCCCCCCCCGGGGCCCGGAAAGGAGGGGGAAAAGGGGAGTGGGATAAAACAGCGACAATCTAAGGAGGAAAAACTTATTTTACTAAATATGATATCGAAATACAAGATAACACAATATAATATAATTAAGGCTAACAAAATCGAACGAAACAGAGAGAGAGAGTCTCCGAAAACCGAGAGGCCTACTGTGAACTCTAGGCGACACGGCTGGAACGCTTCCCACTCTCCGAGAAGTTCGAGAGAAGAAGGAGGGCACTCCAGCCTGGGAACGAGATTATATAGAGTCCTGGTCCCGTGACTTATTGTTACTCCTGTTGTTCTCTGGGATATGTAGTCTTCTTCTGTGGACTGCACATTCAACAGAAGTATCCATACTTGACATGATGTTATGATGTGGAATACTGATAGCAAAATTACAAAATTACAAAACCATGACATTCCACCCCTTATTCTACATTATTACATCATGGTTAATATATACATATATATACATATATATACACGTATGTAAAATTGTGATAGCTAAATAGTAGAATTGCATGTAACATAACTAAATGTACAACTATAATAACTAAAATACACTACACATGCAAACATATATATATATATATAGATACATAAAATTATTGACTGCACTCCCCCAGCATCAAATTCCCTTGTGGCACACATTGAACATCCCCATCCTTCTGCATTACCCACCAAGTGCACCCAGGTCCCTGGGCAAAGACAGTTCCACGGATAGGTTTGCCCTTTCCAGAAGCTGGAAGGACCCAAACAGCTTTTCCCAACATGTTCTTTACATGTATAACAGGGACCTTATCTCCTTCTACAGTGTGCAGGGGGCTAGATTGACTAGGACCATCACGATTGACAGATCCTCTAGTATTGACCAACCAAGTGGCTTCTGCCAGATTCTTCTCCCAGTGCTTAAATGTTCCACCACCCATTGCTTTCAACATAGTTTTCAACAACCCATTATATCGTTCAATTTTACCAGAAGCTGGTGCATGGTAGGGAATATGATAAATCCACTCAATGCCATGATCTTTGGCCCAAGTATTTATAAGAGAATTTTTGAAATGTGTCCCATTATCAGATTCAATTCTTTCTGGGGTGCCATGTCGCCACAAGACTTGTTTCTCAAGACCTAATATGGTGTTTCGAGCAGTTGCATGGGGTACTGCGTATGTTTCAAGCCACCCAGTGGTTGCCTCTACCATAGTGAGTACATAACACTTACCACTGCGAGATCGTGGCAAGGTGATATAATCAACCTGCCACGCCTCCCCATATTTATACTTTTGCCATCGCCCTTCCTCCCAGAGAGGTTTCATCCTTCTGGCTTGTTTAATTATGGCACATGTTTCACAATCATGAATAATCTGCGCAATAGCGTCCATGGTTAAGTCCACCCCTCGGTCTCTGGCCCACTTATATGTTGCGTCTCTTCCTTGGTGGCCTGAGGTCTCATGAGCCCATCGAGCTAGAAATAATTCACCCTTATTCTGCCAGTCCAAGTCAATTTGAGCCACCTCAATTTTGGCAGCTTTATCTACCTGATGGTTGTTTTGTTGTTCTTCAGTAGCCCGACTTTTGGGCACATGTGCATCCACATGACGCACCTTTACAACCATATTCTTTGTTCGGGCAGCAATGTCCTTCCATAGTTCAGCGGCCCAAACAGATTTTCCCCTCCGTTGCCAGTTATTTTGTTCCCACCGCTGTAACCACCCCCATAAGGCATTTGCCACCATCCATGAGTCAGTATAAAGATACAGCATTGGCCACCTCTCCCGTTCAGCAACATCTAAGGCCAGCTGGACAGCTTTTACCTCTGCAAACTGACTTGATTCTCCCTTACCTTCAGTGGCCTCTGCAACCTGTCGTGTGGGGCTCCACACAGCAGCTTTCCATTTGCGATGCTTCCCTACAATGCGACATGATCCGTCAGTGAATAGGGCATATTTCTTTTCATTTTCTGGTAATTCGTTGTATGGTGGGGCCTCTTTAGCACGTGATACCTCTTCTGCTGGTGATGTTCCAAACTTTTTATCTTCAGGCCAGTCCATGATTACCTCTAGGATTCCTGGACGATTGAGGTTTCCCATTCGCGCTCGCTGTGTAATCAGCGTAATCCACTTGCTCCAGGTGACATCGGTAGCATGATGGGTGGAGGGAACCTGTCCTTTGAACATCCAGTTCAGCACTGGCAGTCGAGGTGCCAAAAGGAGCTGTGTTTCAGTCCCGACTACTTCGGAAGCAGCCCGAACCCCCTCATACGCGGCTAAGATCTCCTTCTCAGTTGGAGTGTAGCACTCTTCAGACCCCTTATATGATCGACTCCAGAATCCCAGGGGTCGGCCTCGGGTCTCTCCTGAGGCTCTTTGCCACAAACTCCAAGTGGGGCCTTTCTCTCCAGCAGCAGTATAGAGGATGTTCTTTACATCCTGTCCAGTCCGTACTGGCCCTAGGGCTACAGCACGGGCTATCTCTTGTTTAATCTGTTCAAAAGCCTGCTGCTGCTCAGGGCCCCATGCAAAATCATTCTTCTTCCGCGTTACCTGATAAAGGGGGCTTACAATGAGGCTGTAGTTTGGAATGTGCATCCTCCAAAAGCCCACTGCACCCAGGAAAGATTGTGTCTCTTTCTTGCTAGTTGGTGGAGACATGGCAGTGATTTTGTCGATCACATCTGCTGGGATGTGACGACGTCCATCCTGCCACTTTATACCTAAGAACTGAATTTCCTGGGCAGGTCCTTTTACTTTGCTTCGCTTAATAGCAAAGCCAGCTTGTAGAAGAATCCGGATTATCTGCTCTCCTTTTGTGAAAACTTCTTCTGCTGTATCACCCCACACAACAATGTCATCAATGTACTGCAGGTGTTCAGGAGCACCACCCTGTTCCAGTACAGTTTGAACCAACCCATGGCAAATGGTTGGGCTGTGTTTCCACCCCTGGGGCAAACGGTTCCAAGTATACTGAATGCCCCTCCAGGTGAAGGCAAACTGTGGCTTACATTCTGCAGCCAAAGGAATAGAGAAGAAGGCATTGGCAATGTCAATGGTGGCATACCATTTGGCTGCTTTTGACTCCAGCTCGTACTGGAGTTCCAACATGTCCGGCACAGCAGCGCTCAATGGGGGTGTGACCTCATTCAGGCCACGGTAGTCTACTGTCAGCCTCCATTCTCCACTGGCTTTACGCACTGGCCATATGGGGCTGTTAAAAGGTGAGTGAGTTTTACTGATCACTCCCTGATTCTCCAACTGGCGAATCAAATCATGAATGGGGAGCAAGGAATCCCTGTTGGTGCGATACTGCCGTCTGTGCACTGTCTTTGTAGCAATCGGTACCTGCTGCTCTTTTACTCGTAGCAGCCCCACAACAGACGGGTCCTCTGACAGGCCAGGCAAAACAGACAGCTGCTTAATGTTGTCCATGTCTACAGCAGCTATCCCAAAAGCCCATCGATACCCCTTAGGATCCTTGAAATGCCCCCTTCTGAGGTAATCAATACCCAGTATACATGGAGCCCCTGGGCCAGTCACAATAGGATGTTTTTGCCAGTCTTTGCCAGTGAGGCTTATTTCAGCCTCCAGCACAGTCAATTCTTGAGAGCCCCCAGTCACTCCAGAAATATGGATTGATTCTGTCCCTTCATGACTGGAGGGCATTAGGGTGCACTGTGCACCGGTATCCACCAGCGCCTTATATTCCTGTGGTTCTGATGTGCCAGGCCATCGAATCCACACAGTCCAATAAACTCTATTATCCCTTTCCCTCCCCTGACTGAGGGCAGGGCCCCTCTATTGGTTACCTGTGATGACTGGAGCAACTCCACTGGTGGTTGGTATGTCTAGTAGTTCTTTCACCCGTGCTCGTAGTGCAGACGTGGGCTGATCATGCCACTTCCTCATGTCTTCTCCACGGTCACGTAGGTAGCGCCACATGGAAACACGCGGTGCAATCGTACTGTTGTTCTTTGCTCGAGCTGGGAAGCGTGTGCGTTTAACAGCTGAGACTTTTGATGATGCAGGTGGGGAGTAGGACTGGACTAGTTTGATCAGATCCTTCATTAGACCTGGTGGCCCGTACGAGGATTGACCTTCATCAGTTGTTTCTGATACTATTACGGGATCATTACAATTAGTTGATGGAAACAATTTCTTGCACATTTCATCTACTCGGTTTTCTAGCCGTGAGATGGCAGAAACTGCGGCATGCAGTTGGGGGAGCTGCTGATCGATGGTTTGAAGCATTATAATCAGCTCAACAACTCGGGGCCATCTGTCCACGAATCCTTTAGATCCTGATACCAATGACTGTGCAATTCTCTCTGGTGCTGTACTTGTGATTTTCTGCCACATGTCAGGATCGGCCCTCACTCTCTCAGGGTCAAGTTCGCTTGGATCAGGGCTGTACAACATTTTCGCCATGGCCAATTCCCTCAGGCGCTGAATACCTTTTTGGACGGTATTCCAACTATCAAATTTAGGCTTCAAAGCATCCTTATAGGGGTACCTTTCTCTCACGGCTTCTAACAGCCGCAACCAGAGAGTAGCAGCTCCATCCGAACATCTGCTAATCCCTCTGTCGATACCTGCATCTTGGGCAATGCTTCCTAGTTGGCGAGCTTCATTACCATCTAGAGACAAGCTGTTGGCCCCGTTGTCCCAGCAGCGAAGCAACCAAGCAAGGATACCTTCATCTTGACGCCGTGTAAACTCCTTTCTTGAGCCTTGGATTTCAGTCAGCTTCAGAGGTCGACAATAGGTGATTTCCTCCTCATCATCAGTCTCTTCTTCATGCCTCTTGGTTTTTGCCTTTGCTTTTTTCGGTACTGCTCCATGCCCGGCACCTGGGTCTTCTGCTGCCCCCCCCTGTGCTTCTCCTTCTTTTCGTTCTAGACGCGTGGACACCCGTTTCCATTTCTTGCCTTCCACAGGGGCAACTGATATTGCTACTGATGCCTCCTGTGACTGATCAGAATTAACTTGGGCTTGAATCTCAGATCGGAAACTCTCTCTCTCCAGAATAGTATGATACAAAGCACGGTATGCATAAGCCAAACCCCACATAAGGTTTACCTCCTTAGATCTCTGACCCAAATACTCACTTAATTTCTTAGGGTCCCTTAGGTGTTCAAGAGTGAAATCCCATGACACTGCGGGTCCCCATGCTTCTAAGACTTTTCCTAAACCTTTCCATATTCCCTGCCAGTCATCATTCTCTGGTTCTGGAGGAGACTTCCGCATAGAACGAATGCATAGGAACATATATGCATGCATTGATAGTGATAACATGAATGCAAGTATGAACCCTATCTCAGTTATTGAAAAGCGTGTGGAAATCTGAGAGTACAACCTAAATAAAAAGGGTTTTTTTAGCCTGTACAATGAATTAAACATGGTGGTGTTTGTAAAATTGCCTGTTCCATCTGGGATGCAAGTATTTGTAAAATTGCCTGTTCCATCTGGGATGCAAGTGTTAGTAAGATTCACAATTGCATCTGAGGTGTAGATGCCAAAATTCTGACCATACCACATCTCGTAAAAGTACCAGGCAGGTGTCTCCATCAGTATCCACCTTATTAGGCTATATATCTGCACAATTCCACAACACCAAATTATGGTGTTAATAGTTGACCAATACTTTAAGAAGATCATAATTGCTTTCAATCCCTTAAACAGAGCAACTGGGATGAAGAGTGGATTCATAGCTGGCAGGCTCTGTAAAAGTCAGAGCTAGCTAGCTTTGCTCTAAGGGAGAAAGAAATCCCTTTGTTTTCTACACAAAAGTTAGATAGCAATGCTGAGAATGTGCAGCAGCCCTTAATGTTGACAATTTGTCTGGTATTTCAAGGTCACGTTCTCCGTGAGCAGCTACGGAAAGATAACACTCCGAACACTCCCGTAACGAAGCTCTTTAAGAGCAAAGAGAGAGTTGTTCTAAAAGCTAAAAAGCTCTATGCCCGCATTCTCCACCAAAAAATCTGTCACGGGTTACTTAGATTTACCTATGCCCGTGACAGGGGAAGCCACCCCACGCCCCCCCCCGGGGCCCGGAAAGGAGGGGGAAAAGGGGAGTGGGATAAAACAGCGACAATCTAAGGAGGAAAAACTTATTTTACTAAATATGATATCGAAATACAAGATAACACAATATAATATAATTAAGGCTAACAAAATCGAACGAAACAGAGAGAGAGAGTCTCCGAAAACCGAGAGGCCTACTGTGAACTCTAGGCGACACGGCTGGAACGCTTCCCACTCTCCGAGAAGTTCGAGAGAAGAAGGAGGGCACTCCAGCCTGGGAACGAGATTATATAGAGTCCTGGTCCCGTGACTTATTGTTACTCCTGTTGTTCTCTGGGATATGTAGTCTTCTTCTGTGGACTGCACATTCAACAGAAGTATCCATACTTGACATGATGTTATGATGTGGAATACTGATAGCAAAATTACAAAATTACAAAACCATGACAGAGGCCAAAAGCAGGGGGTAGGTTGCCCTAGAGAAAGAACTACCCTCATTCATTTGCAACTACCCACAGCATGGAGAGCTCTCTCACACTGTGCAACAGTGCTGCCTCTGCCTGTCACATGCCCCAAAGTTCCTCAGCCCCAGGAGTACTACAGTCAAAAACTGGGAAGGCCAGGATGGGTAACAGCAGCTCATGATGGGTAACAGCATCTCCTGCAGACATCGTGGACTCCCAGTTTCTAATTTCCTTTTCTACTGAACCCTTTCTCTAGTCTGCCCTGGGTTTTGTATCAATGCTATGTTGTGATGTTAAAAACAAATGAGGTGGGTTGTGCTACATTTGCAAAACCACATTAACTGGTTTTCAAAGTGAGGGAGACCTTCTGTGAAGTGCTTCAAGCTTTCTGGGAGCAATGAACAAAAGGAAAGAGGAGGAACCCTAAAATTATGAACATCTTGCTGCTACTAGTTGTGCTCATGGTTTGAGTTTGCCATTTTTGAAGAGGACAGAAATATAAATTTCACTGTATTAGAAGAAGGAAGTAAGCTTTTATCTGTCTGAAGCTAGTAAATGGTTGTGTCAGGTTCTTAGAAGTAGCAGCCGCAATGTTTGTGCATCTATCCTTTGTCACATCCTTGTGTTTATATTCCATATCTCTTTGTACTTATTTCCTTATTCAGTGAGATTTATATAAGTAAATTTTAAATATAGAAATTTAGCACCTATATTTTCATATACACACAACATACAAAAACCAGGTCTCTGAAAAGATTTTAAAGAAAGCTTTAACTGTTCATCTAATTATTTAGTATGTAAAAATAGATCATCACTGTGATATAATTCAGAACGTTTCTTTGATAGTCTTGATACACACTTTCTGCATAGGGTTATTTTGTAAGCACTGTCACTGTGAAGTGTATCATAACATTTCTCTGTTTCTCCACGAGCAAAGACAAAGCACCTCCTGTGAACCAACAGCATCAAATTTGACTCCTCTCTTGTCTTTTCACCCATGCACATCAACCTTAATATGGAAGACAATCGATGTTCTATCAGACACAAAATGAATGCATGCAACAAGTACTGGTGATTCTCTTATTTACAGACTGAAAAGCAAATGTCTACATTAAAGTGATAGACTGCAGAGAGCATAGTGTGCTACAACAAAGCCATGGCTGTTTGTAGAAGATTTTTAATATCTTCTTTAGCATGTTGGTAAAATCTCTGAATACTGGAAGCTTCTCCATTCTGCTTTGCTTATGACGTATTGCTGTATTTCAGACTTTATAACCACTGCGAGCACTACTTACAGCGTTATAGAAAGAAAATCTGTTCCTTAGCTAAAATTAACTTGGGCATCATGGTCAAACAATGCACTACATCATGTACTTATTCAGTACTGTATTCAGATCTTCCTAATGCCACTCAAATAACGCAAAGAAGTATCTGCTTCTTCTCTCAGAGGTGAGTTGCATCCATGTAGCTGTGCTGAATCAACAGCACTTTCAACACATACCAAATGATATCTGCACTGTTAGCTGCATACTGAGAATGTCCATGGTTTTTCAAGTTCCCTTTCAAAGACTGTTCCTCAGTCACTGACTTTTTTCTTTCTCATGTTCTTATTCTGCAATCCTAAGTTTCCTAAATGCCATTAAAGCAGTCTTGCAGATTTGTGCTTGACAAAGCTCTCTTTTTTTCTTTCTTTTTTCCTTTTTTCCCCCCTTGTTGTTGTTTGTTTGGAAAACAACAATAACAACAACAACAAAGCCCTTGAAAAAAGAAAGAAAAAAAGATAAGCTTAGAAAACCATTGGCTAAAAAGATTCTGGTAGGGTTAGCAAAAAAAGCAAATATTCACTTGTCTGTTTTGTCACGGCTCTGTGAGACAAGGGAGATTCTGACTTTTTATTTTCCTTTTCCCACCTTATTTCAGCATTTCCAGTTCAATTTCTGACATCAGTGTTTCATTCTGAGGATTTTTTTGTTCCCCCCCCTCTTGTTTCATTCCACCATTGTACCCTTAGCTTCCAATTTAATTTTGATTTAGTGCAGGGACATCTTCACTGCTCTCTCATGCTGCCCTATTTTTATTTACTTTTTATTCAGATGAGTGTGCACCATTTTAAATTTGTTCAGTGTAGCCACTTGAAGCCAGTCTGTCCTCATGAGAAAGAACCTAATTTGCTTTTCTGAAGATGTGGCTGGCTGCAGTAGAGCAAATGGTATGTTTGCTGAAAGCAGTATAGGAAGTGGGAGCACTTTGAGAGACTGTCTCAGACAGGTATTGTTTTTTCCTGACCTACTCTGCAGTACTGGACTTGTATTTTCGTACAGTCTGCAAGGCTGAAAAGATGGATTTAATTCACTTCTGCAGTCCCAAACTTGCCCATTCCCTTTGTTTTCTGAATCAAAATGTAGCAGCAAATAAGTAAGACCAGCTTAAACAGGCTTTTTTGTTTGTTTGTTTTTTAAATCTTGATGCCAGTTCAAGCATCATTGTCAATATTTTGATTTTCCAGACACGGCCCAGATTACAACAGTGATATGCAGCATTGGTGAAGACCAGACTGTCCCATTTTCCTAGACAAAGGGATCAGATCTCTGTGATGCTATGAGAAGTACAGTAGAGTGAGCTACTGGGGTAGGAAAAGTTTTCTTCTGAACCACAGTACACCCTGAGAGGCCCACAGTATTACAGGGAAACACTACGTCCTTTCTCAGTATAATTTAACTTTTCTGCCGTTCTACTACTGCTATACTTTTTCCAGTATTAAAGCTAGCTGACTCACAACTCAGTTTTGGATTCTAGCACTATGCTGGACTGCCACATTAGTACGATCCTACTGTATTAGAAAGAAAATAACATAAGATGATGGAAGACTAATGAGTGGTGAGATATGAAGCAGTGTGGGCCCAAAAACATTTGAAACCCTCTCTAGCACATCAGCTGTGCTTTGTTAGAAAAGGCCACAAGGGCCTATTTGCCCTGCTCTATAGGTATTCAGGTAGTGAAACAACGTGGCACTGCAGGGTGCCCAGTGACCTGCTGAGAAAGTCTTGTGCAGAGCAGGAGGCTGCCTGGTGGGTGAGTGGGTACTATCCACTTTCTGCCTTCAGCCACTTAGAGTTATAGAATGGCTTAGGTTGGAAGGGACCCCAAGGGACCCCAAGGGTTCCAACCACCCCCCCATGGCAGTCACCAAGCCCCATGTATGGTACTAGACCAGGCTGCCCAGGGTGCCGTCCAACCTGGTCTTGAACACCTCCAGGGTCAGAGCAACCATAGCCTTTCTAAGCAGCCTGTTCCAGCACCTCACCACTCCCTGTAAAGATCTTCCCCCTGACATCCACTTCCTTCCATGTTCTGCTGTGGAAGGATATTCCTCTATATTGTTGTTTGAAAGAGAAAACCTTTTCCTCCCTTTCTCCCAACAATGAAATTGTAAGACAAGATGGTTACTCATCAGGTTCCAACTTCTGAACTCAAAAGTCTTAATTACATTTTAATATTGATAATTCGTGATGCTTGAATTAGTCATTCATTTCAATATCTGACAAACATTTAAGACAGGTGATTTTTTTATTTATCAAAAATCCCAAAATTCTGATTTGTCATCTTTTTCATATTGCAGCATGATCACCTTTGTGAGATGAATATTTTGTTTTCATTCTTTGCAGAATATTTTTCTAGGTGCTCCAAAATCACTCACTTATGAAACACAATGCAGTTATTGTATGTCACATTTTTAAATCACCAATTTAAGAATATAATTTGCAAGCAATTTGCACTTTACAGTTTAGACATATAAACAGTATACTTGTAATCAACAATATTAACCTTGTGGGCGTTGGTTGAGATGACTCACAACACCAAACTTGACAATTCTATCTTGAACATATGTACCACTCACGTTGGAGCTATGAGTTAGCCCACCAGATCCTCAGGGCAGGACACATCTTTGTCTACATTTGCAGAGTGAGAACAGATAGTTGACTTCTGAAAAACAATACAGTACAATGACTTAAATATAGTATGTAGAAATTTGCAAAGTTAAATTTCACTTTTCCTATGGAGAGTTCCTCAAAAAACATATTTCAGAAAATGAGTGGTGACGAAAAAGAGAAACAGTTGTTTTGTTTTGCGAAATCCTGAGATTGGAGGTTCAAAAATAACAAATGTCAGATTAGTTCCATTTAGTTAGCAGGGTATTAATATGAACTGTGAATATTTCTAGAGATTAATATTAAAGAAGTGGATGGCCTTTTCTTTTCTTTTCTTTTCTTCTTTACTTTTCTTTCTTTTCTTTTTTTTCTTTTCTTTTCTTTTCTTTTCTTTTCTTTTCTTTTCTTTTCTTTTCTTTTCTTTTCTTTTCTTTTCTTTTCTTTTCTTTTCTTTTCTTTTCTTTTCTTTTCTTTTCTTTTCTTTTCTTTTCTTTTCTTTTCTTTTCTTTTCTTTTCTTTTCTTTTCTTTTCTTTTCTTTTCTTTTCTCTTCTTTTCTCTTCTTTTCTTTTCTTTTCTTTTCTTTTCTTTTCTTTTCTTTTCTTTTCTTTTCTTTTCTTTTCTTTTCTTTTCTTTTCTTTTCTTTTCTTTTCTTTTCTTTTCTTTTCTCTTCTTTTCTTTTCTTTTCTCTTCTTTTCTCTTCTTTTCTCTTCTTTTCTCTTCTCCTCTCCTCTCTGTATGAAATCAAGATGTGGCGACCTTTACTGGAATAATATCTCTCTATTTTCCTAACTAAGCTATTCTGATGGCAAAGGAAGATATTCTGGGATAAAAAAAAAGCACTCTAGAGGATTGGAACTGAGCATAAAAGGAAGAAAAATCATTATAGCAAGATATGTAGAGGTGTTAAAATCTTACAGATTTATAATTGTGACATATGAAATGCTCATTTCCAGTGATGCAGTATTAATTTTATTATTTCTGTGATAAACAAATTGCAATGTGATGCATTAGCATGAAATCCACACAGAAACATACACTGATTAAGTCAAAGAGCTCATAGGAACATAAAAGATAACAGCCCAAATCAGCTGACCACCCCTATCCCAGGAAAAGATGAAGTCTGAGAGGAAATAACAGGCTGTAGATACTACTGTCTTTCAGCATTTCCAAGGAAGACAACAACTAAACTCCAGTTGGAAATGAAAAAATATTCTCCCAGCAGAAGTACAGAGTTGTGTATTTATTCCATTAGTGATGCTTTCTCATCCATTTTTTGGCTTTATAGATCTCTCTGTTTAACACTTGTCACTAGTTTTATCTTCATAACTTTATCTTTGTACCCATATTCTCAAGAAATCTTCTAGTTAGGACAGTCTGATTTTATTCTGTAAGTATCTATTTGAGATACCATAGGCCTGGAATTAAGTTAGATTTCTGCTTCATTTTATCTTGTTCATTTTCTATTTATAAAGATTTTCTATTTTTGTTGTCTCAGAATCCTCAGAGATGTGGAGAGTTTGACTTGAATGGATTTCATCTGACTGCCATCTGTGTTTCTCCTTGGACATTAAAATCAACAGTTTCCTCTGATGAGATTGGACTTAACTTCCACACATTTTCTAGAATCTGTGCTTCCAACTTCCAAAAAGAGGCTCAGACCAAAGTGTAGTCTAGATAACTGAAGCAAAAGGAAGATATACAATCCCAGCGGATGAAGGGAAAATGGCTATTTTATTTATTGCTATGATCAAAAGTTGCTATAACTGAGACAACTGTCAGTGTGATAGAAATAAGGGATGACAGAGTAACCTGTACTAAGCATCCACCATATCCATGACTTCCCATTCAACTTTGGCCAGTGCAAAAATTTACCCTCAAAGCGCTGTAGAACCCTCCTTCTCTTAAAGACAAGGAGGAAACAAATTTCTGCAAGGAAGAGGCAGCATGCAACTCAGCATTTTCATAGATTTATTCATAGATTCATGGCATGTGAGGCCAGAAGGGACTATTAGATAGTATGGTCTGACCTCTTGTAAATCACAGGTCATCAAGTCCTGTTCAGCTTCCCCCATACGAAGAACAACAGTTTTGTATTTTGCAAAAATGTAACTACTTCTCAAGGCATTTATTTGAAGACTTATGGAGACAGAAAAACCACCATTCCCTTACGATTTAGTTCTAATGGCTTATGGATATTCTTTAAGAAGCAATGTGACTAAATTATAAGCAGAATTTAGATTGTCTTATGCTTCCAACCATTTTATTCCTGTTATACCTTTCTCTGTTAGATTAAATAACCCATTAGCATCTACTATTTTCTCCCCAGCTCTTAGGGTCCGTGATCAAGGTCTTTGATCTCCCATTATTAAAAAGAGTAAACAAAACTCTTTAAATGTCTCAATGTTTTGGGTTCTATAATATTTTTGTATTCCAATTTTCTCTCTCCAGTTTCTGTCATTTTCTCAAGTGTGGAATTGAGGATTAGTTTCCTATTAGCCTCACCAGAAACATATATGAGGCTTTCATCTGACTACTTCTTAATTACTTTTCCCATTATTTATCAGAGCCATAAGCAGCCTTTCCTTCCACCCTAGCACTTACGTGCTCATATGTCACCACATATCAATTATATTTTCTCAGCTTTACAATATACGTCAGCCCTCTGATTCTCCTTTCAGTTTTCACAAATAAACTACAGTTCCTTGTCTCTGAATGCATATCTTTGCATTTAGCTGTATTAAAATCACATGTTTTTTGAAAAATCTCCCTCAATTTCTATGTCTGTGAACCCAAGCTCCAGGTAGACAGCAGGTTATAAGAGCTAAAGCAAAATAATGGTGGTTATTAAAAAAATAAAAATAAAAAACAAAAAAATTACGTCACAGCTGCATACAGTAGATATTTTCAGTGTAGTGGTAAAACTAAACACATCTAAAAATTCCTAAATTACGCTGTTACAAAAACATACACAGCAGCATATCAGAACAAATAGAAAAGCAAATACATGCAGACAGCTGGGTAATTGCTCCTTCCACAAATACTTCTTTCAGTGGTATTATCTATTCATCCAGCTTAAACCAACATGGTACAAACAGGCTGGTTGCTTGGTCAGTTTAACTTCAAGCTCAGCTCATTGGTTTGAGAAATATCCAGCTCTGATTATTATTTGTATGATCTTTGTATCAACATTTATCTGCTATTAATATAACCTAACTTTGTTTGTTATTTTAGAATTATTGCCCTCTGCTTAGAAATTTTTGAAAATGACAGAAATTAGAAGCCATTGTAGGACTCCTAGACAGGTGAAAAAGAAAGTGTTCTAAACATGTTATTCAAATAAGTGACAGCATCATCTGCCCTCCTTTCTGGAATTCTCTTATCCATGCATTCACCTCTTGGCAATATTATTTATCTCACACTTCCTTCCTCACATGAGCGTCTTTGCCTGCTCCAAGCTTTTCCTCTGAAACCATACATTCAGTTTCTACTGTAGTTCTCTTGCAATTAACCACCTTTCTCCATCACATCTGAGATATTGCACTTGTTTGTTTTTATAGTTACAAATGCCCAAGGACAAAGAACAGTATATTACCTCTGTTGCAGGAAAAATATAATTCTTGCAAGACTGCAAACAGATTCTACAACACATCCAATTTTCATCATATTTGTGCTTTAAAAAAACACCTATTTCTACATTTTTTTAGCTTTGTGATTTTAGCATTGGTTCATTTCCTAATCACATTAATTCAGAAACAGAAATTTTTGCACCCTATGGATATGAGGTATTTTTAAAACCTCTATGTTTGTAAAACTGATCTTCCTAAAGTCAAGTATGAGGCCTGTCAAAAGCCATAGAGCAAGACTGACCACATTGCCCTCATCTCTAGCTCTTTGATAGTACAAGCAATGTGGCCAATGCTGATTTTGGCCCTCACCCTAGCTGGAATTGTTGCTGAGGAGAGATCATCTCTCTTAACTACATCACTTGAACTCATGATCTTATCTTCAAGGGTTTCTGAAAAGTACAGTAGTTGTTCTGTGCCTTCTTTAGAGGTGTACTTCAGAGCCATTGAAGGTCCTAACAACCCTCTTCTCAGGCTAAGCCCAATAGTTCCTCAGGAAGTTAGTCCCTTATGTAGGTTTTCAGACATACTGTTGGGGTAGTAATGTTGTTCTTCTAAATGTGGTGCTTAGAATGCAAGGTAAGTCCTTGAAAAGCAATGGGAATCAGATGGCTTAGGGATACATTGAGGTGGCCTGAAAGTTTAACAAGATACAGCCACGAAGTGAGCATTAAATAATGCAAAAGCCACTAGAATTCAGTGTTCTGTTGAGTGAAACAGAAGAAAGGGTTTTAAATCTTGTCTTGGTACTTTTATTCCCAGTTTGTCTATGGCTAAAGTTTACCCAGTGAAATGACTGTCTTAGAGCCCTTTGTAATAAAATATCTATGCCTTTATCTTACTGCTAGAGATCAGAAAGCAATGAGAATGCCCAATATATGCATTAGATTCTGAAAATGCTATCAACTTTCACTTCATCCTGCAGAGAAATTTCATTACTTTTTTTGTTTGTTTCATTATAGCTGTTACTGGAATGAAATCAGGATCTATAAGGTTTTGTATTTTATCCGGGAATCACTCTTGCCTAATGGATTGTTTTATTTTATGTTAGAAATGGCAGCCATAATATCTGCCAGTATTACTATTTGGTATATTCATGGTTTCTACATCTTTAAATGTACCACCCAACTAACCCAATTACTTTTTAATTCAGGATATTCTACTACAGCTCAGAGAACAGAAAAATTATCATCACACAGTCAGAAGAGCACGCCTTTTTGTTAAAGTAAAACAAACTGGCCTACATCAAATGTAATCAGCTGTACTACTAAAAATCAAAATAACTACATCAGAATTTAAAAAGAGATAATAATTCTGCATAAAAATGAGTTAATTTTAATAAATATTTTGCCAGTGTGAGTAGTTATAACTCTGCTTGTCAGCACATCTGTATTTTTCTCTCATCTAATAAACTAGCTAGGACAGTGCAGCAAAGGAACATTATAATATTAACAATGTTGCTGAAAGCTCTGTGCTTTCGAATGAATTAACTTTCACTGCACTGCAGAACATACAAAGTGAAATTGGCTCTGCAAGAATAGCAAGTTTAACCCCTTAAGAGCAGTAAGATCTTCTTATGTCTTCACAACTGCTTTTGAGCAATCAGTCTTTGGATGGGAGTCAAGGAGGTAGCTCATATATTTGGCAAATTTGGAAAAAAAAATACCACACAAGTAAAAATACAAGATTTTATTTTATTTTATTTTATTTTATTTTATTTTATTTTATTTTATTTTATTTTATTTTATTTTATTTTATTTTATTTTATTTTTTGTACTAGGAAAATATTGCAACTTTGCATTCCGGGGAACTTGCCAAGTGACAGCAGTCAGGTTCCAGAAATACCAAGGGGTTAATGTTCTGGGAGTAGAACTGAGAATTGTAGTTGTTATCTGAATATTCATTAACAGTGTTAGAAAAGGCTATCCTCTTCTGTTGTAGCAGTCATGGTTTGATTTTCCTTCTCTTAAAAACTGATCACGTAAATGACAGAAGAATGACTCAGTGAAAACCTGAGAGCTGATTAGGACTTGACCTCTTCTGTATTGGTCCTTGTAGAAAGGTTCCTAGGAGAAGCTTTCATCATCCCACTGGCTTCCATGGGATTTCCTCAGGCACTTGCTCTCCTGAGAGTGAGAATGCTGAGAGGGGCAGCATTGTGATATAGACAAGAAAGTAAGAACTGGAATCACTTAGTGCCTTTTGAAAGCTAAAACAGCTGATAATCTTTTATTACTGGACAACCGTCATCTAGAGACCTACAAGAAAAACATTCCAAATGTCATGATTTTTTTTTTTTTAAGTAACATGTAGTAATCAAGAATATCTTCTCACTGAAAAAGAAATAAACAGTATTGAAAATATTATTTTACTATTTTTGCCATGGAAATATATACTGGGATTTTAGGGGGCTGAGGAGGGCTGAGGGGTAATTGTTTTATATGATAGTTGCTTTATGCATTTCCTGCTTCAGAATTGTCAGATTCCTATCCCTATGCCTCAGATGGGTTAATTTTTTTCTTATATTCCACACTACTAATTTTCTCTACTCTTAAACAGTCCCCATTCATTTCAAATGTCATGGGAAATCTGGAAAGGGTGATATGTCTAATACTGCTGAGTTGCTGCTTATCCTTAAGGTTCGCTATACTGTGTTTTTATGGACTTCTTCTAATCCATGGCTTTTGTATTTTCAAGTACACGTAATAGAGTAAATACATTCTAATGTGATGTTTTTTATTTCATTCATTTTCTGCTGTTATATTTTATTCTCTCTAGAAAATTAAAGAATATTAAATGTATGTCTGAGGAGAAAGAATAGAAATTCACTTGATAAAGTGATTTGTAAGGAAACTCTAATGCCTGCAGAACGAAAAGAGGCAAGTGAATTCCAACTGTAATCCACTTTCACTAAAAGCTCTATTTGGACAATTTCTAATGTATTTGTCCTTAGACAGCTCACAGACTTGCTATCCTTACCAATTTTCAAAAGTTTTAGTGCTCTTTTGGATTTACATCTCCAAAGTTTCTCACAAATCTAAACAGAACAAATTCTCCACTCTGCTTTCCTACCATTGCCTCACTAAAGCATCCTTAATTATTTTATTTCTTTTGAGAAAGCTTCTGGTCTCCTCTTTGCTGACTATTTCTATCTCATGTTTTCATGTTAATTACACACTTTGCTGAAATGATTGTTTGAAGAGCTTAATGTTTAATTTGACTATTACATCTGAAATCTATTCATCATCACTTTCAGAGATTCACTTGCAATTCCACTTCATTTTTCATGATATAAAAATGGTCCACTTCAAAACTAGCAAAGTTGTTTGCCGGTTTAATTCTGTTTTATTGGTATACATCTTATCTTCCAGCAGTCTGTGAGATGTATCTCTCATGTACATGTACAAGTTTGTGTGCAAGCATGTGCCTGTATATAAAACCATACAAGAAACGATGTACAAGACAGCCTAATTTATAAATATATGTATACAAAAAACTAATATATATGCATTTATCATCTATCTATCATCTATCTATCTATCATCTATCTATCTATCTATCTATCTATCTATCTATCTATCTATCTATCTATCTATCTATCTATCTATCTATCATCTATCTATCATCTATCTATCTATCTATCTATCTATCTATCTATCTATCTATCTATCTATCTATCTATCTATCTATCTATAAATATTAAAAAATATATAAGAATTATTTTAAATGACTAGATTCCCTATTTCATCTAAAAATCTCATTGGCCCCATAGAATTCTATTCTACTCAGTTTTCATCATATGGAAATCCTCCTTCCTCACACTTTCATTCTCTTCTCCCATCATTTACTTCTTCTGCCTTTCTGTATGCTAGGTGAAAAAGGACCCACTACTTCAAGTAGTACAAATTCTCTTTTACGAATGCATCATTGTGCCCCCAAGAAAAATCCCTTATTATTTTCAGTCAGGTATAGCAAAATAGTGGTGATTTATTGTTCTCAGAATATCTTATGTGCTGCATATCTCATCTGAGAAGAGCTTAAACACAAATGAAGTTTCCATCACAAACTAGAAAGTGGCATTTTCTCAGGAAAATTTTGAGATGGAGGAGTGATCTATCTTCACATCTTTTAGAATGCTTAAACAGAGCAGCTACTGATGTCATTACTGAAGTCTGATGCAATAGTTATTTCAACACTTGTGTCTTTATTGTAGAGTTACTGAACAATGACCCTGATGCAGTCAGATTTTAAAAAACGTTGTTGAAAATTCTTGTGTGTCTCAACCATGTGTTAGCACTATTGCTGCAAAACTGCTGCTCACTATGAATCACTATGAATCACTGAAACATAGAATCATAGAATCACAGAATCATAGAATCATAGAATGGCTTGCGTTGAAAAGGACCACAATCATCTAGTTTCAAACCCCACTGCTATGTGCAAAGTTATTAACCACCAGACCAGGCTGCCCAGAGCCACATCCAGCCTGACTTTGAATGCCTCCAGGGATGGGGCATCCACAACCTCCTTGGGCAACCTGTTCTAGTGTGTCACCACCCTCTGTGAAAAACTTCCTCCTAATATCTAACCTAAACCTCCCCTATCTCAGTTAAATCCATTCCCCTTTGTCCTGTCACTATTAACTCATGTAATCAGGCATTCCCCCTCTTGTTTGTATTCTCCCACCAAGTACTGAAAGGCCACGATGAGGTTTTCTCTTGAGATAAAGTTCACAATGATAAAGGAACTGAGGAATGGAAAGGCTTGCTGTTTGCATTTGTGTGGAAGTTGAACTATTTAAGGAATAATGAAGCAGAGAGGATCAGTTCTGATTTTCCTGCTGGTTGTGTGCTTGTGATCCTGTTTCTATAAGTGTATGTACGTGGACTTCAATGTACTTTCTTAAAATGCAGCAATAAATTTAACAAGATTAAGGTGTTATTTTTCTTTTTCTTATTTTTTTTTTTTTTTGGTTGTTCTTGTTTCGAGGCATGTAACTCTCTAACTGTGATCTGTAACTCTGAAGGAACTACAGATGATTTATGCAAGTATATGTGCAATTGGAATTCAGCTCATTACTACATTTTTGATAATGACCCTGGAGACTACATTGTCCCCCAGTCGTGAACAAATAGCATGATTATACACAATGATATAATAGTTAATAAGTCTAATTTGTTATGTCATCACCTCAGTAGCTTTAGCTTCATAACATTTGTTACTTGTTTTTTTATTCTTCTGAAAAAGTCTTACTAACAATTTATAAAGCAAAAATAAGAAAAGAAAACCTGCTTAATTTTATAAGGAACTTGCTTGTTTTCAATAATGAGTTAATTGTAGCTGTCTCTGGAGTTTTCATCTTCCAATTTCTTATTTCATTCTCTGTCTTCCAGCTTAACCCTTCATAATTTCATCCCTTGGAAACATAGAAGTGCCAGTGAACAATAGGCTTGAATCAGACCTAGGTCAATATTTCATTCACCAGTGATTGCAACAGCTGCTCTAAACATACATCACACTGAAAAACTAACCTTCATCAATGAATACTTAATTAGTACACCAGAATGTAATCAATTAGATGGCAGAAGAGAGGATTATCTTGTTTCTTATCAAATTCTTCTCATTAAGTACTATTTCTGATCCTCAGTGACTCTGATTTCTGTAGTCTATCTCAAAAGTATTTCTTACAGTGATACTATAGCTGTTACAGTAAATTTGTGCTGCCGTTTACACCCTATAGGTGGCTGACCTCACATGCAATTATTAGCCTCTAGTATTTATAATCCTTCAAGAAATAAAAATCATGTGTCATTCTTTGTTCGTTTGCTAAGATGGACTTGTAGGGGGGGTATATTTCTCTTGTGGAAGTAGAAAAACACCAACAGAAGCAAATCTTTATTCTAGCTCTAATCTGATTTTAGTAGTTGCTGCATATATTACAGATTTAGTATTCTTACTCCCTTGGCATTATCCACGTCTGGTCAAGCTAAAGCATATCAGGCAATTATTGTTTTTCATGATCACATGGGCTCTGTTGATCTTTCTGTTCCCTTACTGTACCTAACAGTTCTATAACAATATAGACAGATGGTTCCTAAATGCTAGTTTCATTTAAATATTCCAATCTCTTTTCCTCTTGAAGCCACTCACTTTTCTTTCCTTTTTTGGTTGTTGTTTATTTTCATTTTACTTGGTTCTGTTGTGCTTTTAACCATTTATCTAAAATCCTTTTCTCATTTTCTCCTATCTGTATTTGCTCATTTTGAATTATTTAAAAACAAAACAAAACAAAAAACAACAAAAACCACAACAACAAAATAAAAACAAAACAAAACAAAAAAAACAAAACCGAAACAAAAGCCAGAGAAAAACACAACGAAAAAAAATAGTCAGGATATAGAAGAAAATGTGAAAAAAAACAAATCCAACCTCAAGGAAATATGTGATTTGAGAGTCAGTGAAGCTATGGAAATCACTCGTTTAATTGGTCACCTACCTAGGGTGCATCCAAATGTTTTTCAAAACAATTTCTGAATGTTAATGTTTTCTTTTGCTGTATGTAATCTTTTTTTTCTTGAATGTGTGCAAAAGTTTGGGGAGGAGAAAGACTAGGAAAAATGCCAAAGGGATATGACCACTTGAAGAACAATAAACTTAGTAGTCTGACTTCTTGCCCTAAGGATGCACTAGCATCTGAGGGATCCTTATTTGTAGGGTCTGATGGCAATCTGAATTTTCTTGAACTGTCAGATATGATTGCCAAAGGTGATGATATTATGGCAATGAGATTATGACAAAAAGATTTGATTCTCTTTGAGAAACCTTCATGTGCATTGTCAGAAAATGTGAAGAAACTGGAACTATAAGCAATGAGAACAGACATAAAATTTCTAACCTAAGAATTGCAACTGTATGACTTTATTTATTTATTTTGCATCACCAGCTCTCAGTAAAAATAAACTAGAATGAGTGGAAAGGACATTAGAAGTTTTGAATTGTAAGTCTTTTCTTCAGCTGAGAGAGCCATCCTGTAAATATTGCCTTTTAAAATGGCTACCTTGGATGCTTGGAGCTTAGAACATCTCCTCCCGGTTATGTCTATCAAAGCAAATAATAAGCAGTGCTCTTGCTGTGCCACTTTTTCCATTATGCTTGTCAATAAAAAAGCAGAATAAAATTCTCAAGATGTGAGAAAAATGGAACATATTTAGTTAGAGGGATCTTGGATTCACTTATAAAGTATATATTTTCTTTGAAAATGTTAAATTGTTTGACAGACAGGAACTGAGAATAACAGCTTTTATTTTCTAAACAACAATTACATATGAGTGAAAAATATGTATCTGTGTAACTCAAAAAATAGGCTTAATTTTTTGAAGGATCACATAGATGAACACTTCAGGGAAAGGTACAGATGGCTGCATATATGTCCTGCAAACTCATGGATGTTATAACAAAGCCAAATCCTTTGATGGAAGTATCTGCTTGTTCCTGTACATGTACTTCAAGCTTTATTTTGGTTTAGAATTCTGCAGGCGTAATGAACTTCATCTGCAGATAAGGGCAGCAATAAGGGCACCTACAAAAGCATTGAATTGTCTGTAAAATAGAATGCAAACTGTGTTCTCAAAATCTGAACAAAAACTTTTAAAATGTCCCTAAAAATTCCTGCTACATTTTGAGAAAAAAAAAATATTTTTAATAGAGGTCTGTTCTGAGGCAACATATGCTGGCTCATGTGTATGTATTTTGTTGTGGTTTCTTGGTTCCCAATTCATCTGGCAGAAAGCCTGAGCCAGATTTCTGAATTTAGCCACACTGGCAGATATTCCTGCCTAACTTGTTAAATCAGCTCCTGAATAACAGCTGATTTCACATTTTCGGCATCAGTATGTAACCACAAAGCTGAAATCATCTTCAATCAAAAATGTTAAGAATAAGAGAAAGCAGTCATCCCCCTATCCTCTAACACTATGGATGCCTGCCATTTTGTAAAGATATTTTGGTCTCTGCAGCTCAGTCCTTTTTTTATTCTAATACCTCCTTGTGCAAATGCTTATTCTCATGTGTCTTTCTCTTTGCTGTGGGCATAGTGCACATGTTTGAAAGGAGCATATTACTTTTTCTACTTCTACTTCCTTCCTTCCTTCCTTCCTTCCTTCCTTCCTTCCTTCCTTCCTTCCTTCCTTCCTTCCTTCCTTCCTTCCTTCCTTCCTTCCTTCCTTCCTTCCTTCCTTCCTTCCTTCCTTCCTTCCTTCCTTCCTTCCTTCCTTCCTTCCTTCCTTCCTTCCTTCCTTCCTTCCTTCCTTCCTTCCTTCCTTCCTTCCTTCCTTCCTTCCTTCCTTCCTTCCTTCCTTCCTTCCTTCCTTCCTTCCTTCCTTCCTTCCTTCCTTCCTTCCTTCCTTCCTTCCTTCCTTCCTTCCTTCCTTCCTTCCTTCCTTCCTTCCTTCCTTCCTTCCTTCCTTCCTTCCTTCCTTCCTTCCTTCCTTCCTTCCTTCCTTCCTTCCTTCCTTCCTTCCTTCCTTCCTTCCTTCCTTCCTTCCTTCCTTCCTCCCTCTCTTTCTTTCTCTCTTTCTCTCTTTCTCTCTTTCTCTCTCTCTCTTTCTCTCTTTCTCTCTCTCTCTTTCTCTCTTTCTCTCTTCTTTCTCTCTCTCTCTCTTTCTCTCTTTCTCTCTCTCTCTTTCTCTCTTTCTCTCTCTCTCTTTCTCTCTTTCTCTCTCTCTCTTTCTCTCTTTCTCTCTCTCTCTTTCTCTCTTTCTCTCTCTCTCTTTCTCTTTCTCTTTCTCTTTCTCTTTCTCTTTCTTTCTCTCTTTCTCTCTTTCTCTCTTTCTCTCTTTCTCTCTTTCTCTCTTTCTCTTTCTCTCTTTCTCTTTCTCTCTTTCTCTCTCTCTTTCTCTCTTTCTCTCTCTCTTTCTCTCTTTCTCTCTTTCTCTTCTCTCTTTCTCTCTTTCTCTCTCTCTTTCTCTCTTTCTCTCTTTCTCTCTTTCTCTCTTTCTCTCTTTCTCTCTTTCTCTCTTTCTCTCTTTCTCTTCTCTCTTTCTCTCTTTCTTTCTCTCTTTTTTAACAGTTTCCCAACTGCTAGCCCTGTTGGCAGAAATCCATCTTCAATAGCTGAGAAAGCAGAAAAGCTAAAGCCCTTTTGCGACTTAGAGAGCTACCTTCAAGCTTGTGAAGAGCTGTGTGACGCTACCAAAGCTTGCTTCCCTCACTTGGATTTTCATTCTGAAGCTGAAATTTCAGCAGTAGTGAGGCTTCCCACCTGTGTAATGAGAGGGATTTGTTTCTGAAGGACATCCAGTCAAGGGCATGGATAACCCTTTCCTGACCTACTGCTTAGCTCTTCAACTTTGTCAGCACTACTTATAAAAATATGAGATCTCTTCCATATTGAAGAATTTGATATATCCATTTTTCTTTAGCAGAGCTCAATTCCATATGGTGTTTGCTTCCTGCTGATACCTCCACGCCAGGAATCTCTTCAAAAAAGTTACCTAGACTCAGAGAGAAATGCATAATATGTTCATTGCTCTGTGTGCTCACATATCTGAGCTCTGTTTTAAAAAATCAAAGCCCTGGAGAATACTCCAGTGAAGACCAGGAAATCCTAACTCCAGTTTGACCTGGATGTTGTAGAATTTCCTGTGTTGGAAGTCACAGAAATGAATCATCTCTCTTTGCTACACATCTCACAGCAGTGCTGTATCCATATTGCCCTAGAGAATGAATGCCAGGCCTTGGTGGTGCTGTTCCACCAGTAGTAAAGCTTGTGAAATTGGGTCGTATTTACAAATTCTACAGAGCACATTGCTGCTCATGGCCCCACCACTCTACGGGATCTGAAGGGCTTTCAGGTGAAAAAAATATTAAGAATATATTGTGGTTGATAAAGAATAGGTTTTGAAACCGTTCTTTTGAGTAAGAAGGTACACTTTAATCTGGTGTCTCAGCATTTATTTGCACACTGGATAGAGACAAGCTAGATGACAATTACACTGTTCTGGCAATGAGTTCATGAGAACAAGTTAAAATGAAAATTTTTGCTTTCCTGTCCCTACAATTTGATGTCTCCCCTTTTGCTGTTCTGGTCTGCTCTTCATATTAGCATCCTATACCAGCAATGTTTTTCAGTACATCTTATTAGATACTAGCCCAGGAAAAATGAATTTTAGGATGAGATTTACAAAGATGTCTCTGTGAGAGATGTCTGCTTCCAGATGTGAGTATAGTGTGAAGTGACCACTTCTGAGTTTTAAATTTTTTACAAACATGTGGTTTCCATTTTCTAAAATTCTACATGTCATTCAGTTAAAAAGACCTGATACATTTTATATTACTGTTCTTCAGTAAAAGGCATTGTCCTGGCATACCTCCAGCCCAAGGGCAAGAGAAAGTGTTCTGTCTATGTCGGGATTTGTTCAGCTCTTCTACTTAGGTCTACAACATAACCAATGAGCTATGGTATAATTAAGGTCAGTCACAACATGAGCTTTAAATGGGGAAAATCCTGAAGACAAACAAACAGATAAACAAACAAAATAATAATAAAAAATGTTGTGGGAAGGTCCCATGGTAAAGAAGAATTGCACCAAGGATTCAAGTTAGGTGTTGTCAAAAGTAATGATACAATGGAATTAATTGCAATTACTGAGCATTCAACACTGGAGTCTATTTACAAAAAAGGATGTAGAAATCAGGTAAAGCTGATGTTATTTGGGGGAGGAATATGAAGTAAATAATGTAGTAAGTTCTGTTTGGTCATAGCAGAGAACAAAAACATTAGGAGTTGGGTATGGCTGCTAGGCCTATTTAGTATCCTGCTGGTTACGAAATACACTTCCAATGGACAGAAAGTGTTTGGAAGCAGAAAATTCATTTGATACAAACATTCCTCACAAAGTCACTCATGTATTCTTAATGTGCCATATTTGGTCTCTATAGAAACAGTACACATTACTGTACACTTATATTTTTATGATGTGCAAGGTGAAGAAAGATAATTCTTGAAAATACGTTTTTACATGTGCACAAATGCCATCTCACAAAGAAGAGACACTCAACTTAGTGATGTATTCTTTTCTAAGGTAATTAGATGGGAAATGGAGATGAAAGCCCTGGCAGTGCTTGCAGTTTGAAAGATGACCATTTCTCACTAAATCTAAAACATTCAAACAGGAAGGGGGAGGTCTTAGCTATGGTGAGCACATAAGCAAGCAATGTTGTTAGAGGAAGAGACAACAGTAGAGGCTTAATCTTTTTTTATATGTCAGCTACAGCCTCAAGTGAGTAGTATGTTTTGAACTGTCTGTATTATAGTGAATCTCTTCTGTAGTTTAGAATTTGATCTGGTATAGGGATATAGGCTTTTTAGTTATTTAATTTTCCTATACAACACAGCATTTCCATGTGTTGCTTATAGATGTGAGCTACTATAAATAAAGTAGCATGTATAGATACCCTGGAATACCTGCAACCAGTCACATAATTAAATGTTCTCTGATGAGCATCAGGTGTCAATTTTTGGTGCTAAGTTCCCTTTAGAATGCTCAAACCAGGACATTTCTTGCAAGGAAAAGCTAGTGAGAGGTACATCTCAGACTTAAAAAAATATCTGAGCCTTCCCAAGAATGCTGTACAATCAGTACCTTTATGCAATAAATGCTGTTTTTTTCATACATTCATTTATCTAATGAATAGACAGTAACTTAATTCTTTTTTTGTTCTATAGAGCATTTTTTTGTTTTTAAATTAATTATTTTTCTTTTCACTTTTTTGTCTTTCTTTCTTTTGCTTTCTTTTACTCATATTCTTATGTTCTATTGTGTTATTTCTTTGTATCATTCTCAGGTCACTGGGGATATGTTCCTGAAGTTTAACAATGTAGGATTATTTACCTCAGATAACAAATACTGAAAAAACTCGGAATGTAGCTTGGCTTTATGTTTTGACACTTTATTGAAGCCAAACCAAACTAAACCAAAGCAAAACAAAGTTAGAGTACTTGCTTCATTTTTATGCTATCAAAAAAAAAAACCAAAAAAAAAAAACACACGAGTTATGCATATGTATTTTCAGACAAAAGGAAGTTACATTTAAAATGAAGAGAGACACTTTCCAAGAGAAAACAAAAGTATCTGTTTAATCAAAAATGTATCTTTCTGTCAAAGAAAATGTGGAGCAGCAATTTTTCAGCCAGCTCACTTCTGTTTCCTGTACATTCTCCTGGGATTAAGCTTCTTATTACGAATAGAAGAAAGAGGGCTAAAATCCTCAAATCTTACTTTTCAACTTCTCATCATATGTCAGTTAATTTTTCCCTTTTTTATTGCAGTTGGCTGGTATGTTTCTACTTAGGTGATCAAGAAAAAGAAGTAGCTAACAATTTATTGTAAGTCTCCATTTGAGTGCAGACTAATTTTGAATGGCCTGAAATTCCTCTCATTAACCTCAGTTCTTATGAGCACTTCTTGATACCCTAAAAAGCAGCCTGTCAAATATGATACTTTCTAATTTCACTTTTTAGTTTCTCAGCAACAAACAAACAAACAAAAAACAAACCAAGAAACCAACAAATAAACCCAAACAAATAACACTCCCCGCTCCCCTAACCCCCCCAGAAACAAAACAAACATCCTGCAAAATAAAATGTTTTTCTTTTCATTGGCATTTGTTTTTTTACTTTTCTTTTCTTTTCATGATATTTTCATGCTCATACCACAGTAATACACTTTTATATAATTTTCTCTTAAACAAAGAAAGGGAAACTATGAAAAAGCAATCATATGGATTATACGTTCTTTCAAAAACTGTTATCACAGAACAGCAAGATATTTGACTGAGGCGTTTGAATTGCTGTCTTTATTTTTATATGTTTTTCTATTGTGGCCTAATAAGTAATAAGAATTGTGGTCATAGAAAATTATACATTTACTTTCCCTGTTCACTTGTCATGGTTTTGTAATTTTGTAATTTTGCTATCAGTATTCCATATCATAACATCATGTAAAGCATGGATACTTCTATTGAATGTGCAGTCCACAGAAGAAGACTACATATCCCAGAGAACAACACAGCCAGTGATAAGTCATGGGACCAGGATGCTATATAATCTTGTTCCCAGGCTGGAGTGTTCTTCTTCTCTCGAACTTCTCAGAGAGTGGGAAGCATTCCAGCCGTGTCGCCTAGTGTACAAAGGCCTCTCGGTTTTTTGGGGACTCTCTCTCTCTGTTTCGTTTGATTTGTTAGCCTCAATTATATTATATTGTGTTATCTTGTATTTCGATATCATATTTAGTAAAATAAGTTTTTCATCCTTAGATTGCCGCTGTTTTTATCCCATTCCCCTTTTCCTCCTCCTTTCCGGGCCCCGGGGTGTCCTACGGGGTGGCTTCCCCTGTCACGGGCATAAATAAATCTAAGTAACCCATGACAACTTCATATTTCATTTGATCCTCTTTCCTTCTTTACTTTTCTCATGTATCGTTGTCTACATTATAAGAATGTAAATAATTAAACAAGTTGCTTATTTCTTTTCTCCTTTCTGTAGCTCCCAACTTTTTCTCCCATAGACCAGAACACTTTGGAGTAAAAAAGTTTTTGTCTACTGTGGTTGTAGCGTAGAGACACTCTGTATTTTATTCATTCATAAGTTCAATACTTAATGAGCTTTCACATCATGAAAACAACAGCAACTTCATGAAAAGTTTGTCTATGACATGGATGCAACTGAGGATTTAACACTTTGATATTGCTGACAAAGATGTGAGCTCACAACCTCTTTTTAAAAAGAAGATCAAATACAGAAAACAATTTTCTCTCACTAGGTTTATCTTGAATAGGCAACCCATACATAAAGGCTGAACCCTTAATAGTCACTACTGAATGTGAAGAGTAAGTATCATCCAAAAGAGACCCAGCACTAAAACAAACATAAACCCAGGATCGTGACTCCTATTCCCTCAAGGCTAATTTGAGGGAACTCCAATGGAGCTATCTGCCATAAGTGTTTAAGGACATGTTAATGTTACAGTTTTGCAATGGAAAAACAAATAAAGGTGCATTTCCCTTAGAGTCATGTTACACTGAGTTGTAATGTCTATGAAACATTCACACTACAGCCTTGCCCTCCATGGTCATTCCCATAGCTGACAATTTTCACAAAACTAGTAAGAAATTATTATGTCAGCTGAGCTGTGACAGTTAAAGTCCATCAAACTGAGACTGGTCAAATGGTTCAAAAGTGAGTAAAGTCAGCCTGCTAAAAATTCACCTGGGACAGGTGCAAAAAACTACATTTATGAAAGAATAATCAGATAAAAAAATAAGAGGAAGAACTAGGTAGCAAAATTGTTTGTTGTTTAGAAGTGAGACAGACAATCTCTTCCTGTTAAGAAAGGCAAATAATAGGAGCATTGCCTGTAAGGCAGCCCAAAATACTTTCTCCACCTCTAGATAAATTTGCAAATTTTGAGGAAAATCCAGAGAAGAAAAAAATAAGGCTCAAAGTCTTTATAATACAACCTCCAAGGAAAGACTGAACAGCACTGATATTTGAATAAAGGCCCTGAGGGTGGTTGTGGTATCTGATGTCAAAAGGGTAAAAAGCAAGAAAGATCAGAAATTGTGTCAGACTTCTGTTGCATAAGATAAAAAGCAATAGATTGATATTGCAGCAAAGAAGGTTCATTTTAGGCAATATGAAAGCTTTTTGTGGCTAGGGAAAATGGAGCACTCGCTTAGACAAATTACCATCACAGAAAGTCTTTAAGACATAGCTTCCATGCGAATGGAAAATGTTTAAGAGAGTGCTGATCATTCCTTGGAGAAGGAGGAAGGTCTATGTGTGCTCTTGAGCTCACTTGCTACCCACAGTCTACATAGGCTGGTCAATTTGTCACTGATGCATAGATGTACAAGCAGTACAGCTGCTGAGCCTCTCCTTGTAAAGAGAACATTGCTAGAAATAAAAGCTGGAGATTTGAAGTGTGTCATCTTAGAATCATAGAATCATAGAATGTCCTGGGTTGAAAAGGACCCCAAAGATCATCAAGTTTCAAACCCCCCTGCTATGTGCAGGGTCATCAACCACCAGACCAGGCTGTCCAGAGCCACATCCAGCCTGGCCTTGGATACCTCCAGGGATGGGGAATCCACAGCCTCCTTGGGTAACCTGTTCCAGTGTGTCACCACCCTCTACAGTCTAATGGTAGACAAATGGTTAAAAATTTTTGAGTGTCTTTGTATTAAACTATAGATGGCTGTAATCTGAAAACAGGAATGAAACAATAAATACAGCTGGTAAACAATATAAAAAGTGATTGTGATTATTTTTCTGCTTTAATGTAATAAATTCTCTTTCATTGTTATTAATGGAATTGCTATTTGCTTCTAAAGGTTAAAAATTCTCAGTTGTTCCCAGAACGCGTACTAGTAGTTCAAATACAAATAATCTACTCTGATATATTTATATTATTTTTTTAATTAAATTGTGTGGTAGTGTCCAGTAATTATTCATTGCCTTGCCAGACATTTAGTTAGGAAGCAGGAATCATACAGTGTAGATCATATGACTTTGTCACATGCTATGAACAATAGCTACTGAACAGTAAAGAGCTGAAGCAAACATTTGCATGAAATTTCTAGATTGAGATGTGTATGTATGTTTGAAAATAATTAATGCAACTGTAAACATGGCAATAAGTCTACAATTCATTCACATACACAAAAACTATATTCCTTCAAGACAATTTATGGCTAATTAATCTGTGAACCAATTCTAATCATGACCAAATTACTCAAAAAGTCTTTTGCTGAGGCAGCATGTGCACCCTGAAGTCTGCTTTTTGCATATTCTATTAGCTCAGTGGAACAAGAAGGAACACAGGCAACATTAAACACACAGAGGAAGATAATGTTTTCACCCATCCAGATTTGAATGTGACTGCTGCTTTGGTTTTCATCCTCCAATTATCAGAAGTGATCACAAAGAAACTAAAATCTGATGGAACATCTTTGAGCCAGGTGCTGCCTCTTATCAGCTCTAGTATCTGCTTCTTGCTCCTACACTAATGAAAAATGATTTCAAAAGAAATGAAGATCCTGTTTCAATAAGATTGGGGAAAAGATGTAACCTAAAAGCTGTCTACAGACTCAAGAGTAAGTGAAATGTTTTGACAGGGAAAAATATGTGTTGGCAACACTGCTCGACTCAAATTTCAAAAGTAAAATTGAAACCATACTTCTGCAGGGTGCAGACGCTGACAACTGGAAGCCTGTTCTGCAATATATAGTAGTTCAGAATATGCCAGCCAGCTCCTCCTCTCTGCAGTTCCTTTCATGTACAGGACAAATACATTTCAGGGAAAAGAACAATCTGAATTGGTAAATTCTTGAAAACAAACAAACAAAATCTAAATCTGACTCTCTCCTGCTTGCAGAGAGCTCAGAGTGTACACAAAGTATCTGTATTTATAAGTTATATACACAAAATGGGTATTAATATGATACTCTTTAGTAGTCTGTGGTCAGACCAGGCTAAACTTGGGCCGAGTCCATGTCTGAAAGCCGTATCAGCCTATGAGAGATGCAAAACCGGATCCATGCAGGAGACACAGATGAAGAAGATAGAATTCATTTCAATAAAGATTTTTTTCTATACAAAGTTGAGAAAGATGGGATTTATTAGAATCACCTATGGAATGCAAAGTTCCCAAATTCAAATGACCACGGAAATACAAAAGTTGAAGCTTAATGAAGAAACTCAGAAGAAGAGTCATTTTAAAGAGTATATGTTGTAATTCTAATTTTTGGTCATGGTGATTACAGGACAGCAAAGTGCTGCTCATCTTTAAGAAATCAGTAAAATAGTTTTTGATCAGAAACTGCTTAGGACAAATTCATAAGAACTATACTATTCAAAAATTAAATCTAAAAGAAGGGTCACGAGGAAAATAACTCTCCTTCAGCCTCCTTCTGGCATGTTCATGAGAGGATATCTAGAGATAAAGCAAAGACTGTCTTTCTCAAAACCTATTTCAAAGGAAAATAAAATAAATAAATCTAGAATATTGATTTTTCTCTTCCCTTATGGACAGATATTAGTTGTTTCACTGTCTTTCCCTTGATTTTTTTTTTCATTTTCCTTTTGCAACATTATACAAGATGATATAAGGTCAAAATCCTCAAGGAATTTGTTCTACAACCTTCCTCTAAGATTTCCCAACACTCTATATTAACTTTCTGCTGACATCTGAAGCTTTGTTTCTCAGGGCAGTTAGCAGAGGAGGGAGCATATGTGAGAATCTTTTTTCTAAGAATCCATTCTGCAGATTCTGTTCCCAAAGAAGCATATTTATAAGAGATACTTCAGCACTTCTTGATTTAGTTTGAAACACAGATACTGTTATTCTGAATCTCCTGTCTCCATTTTCTAGAGCTGTGGTTCACAGAAGTTTGTATATGTATGTGCATCTTCCCAAACTATGAACTTAATGTGGCATTTGAAATGATGTGAGTCTATGTGCAGATCTGGTGAGAGAGAGGGTCTCTCGGTAACTGACTCCTGGAGGAGAATCATCTGCACATCACACCAGAGCAGGGATGGAGAGTACCTGCTCCAGCCAGCCTACACTCTAGAGGAGCAGGCACATAGTACCCAGCTTTGCTTCCAAATGGGGGTAAAAAGGGCTTCCTGGGAGGCAGCAGTTTTCTGAAGTACCTTCTCCTGCATGTGAGTCATCATGACATAAGATAGTCCACTGGTTTGACTTCAAAAGCAGTGTTGTACAGCAGCCCCCTGAAACACCAAGTGATTTTTTTGTGGGTGTGGTGATGGTGACCATGCTGAAAAATTTCTCACACTTCCACTCGCTTTAATTTTTGCCATAGCTCTGTGGGGAGACAAGCAAGGTACAGAACTCCCACCTTCTTTCTCACACAATACATTTGAATAAGGTTATTGAAGTACAGTATGCAGTACTTTGATACAGTACAGTGAATTATAAGCCTAGTTTCATTAACCACAACAACAACAAAAAAAGACAACATGAAAATGAGAAGTGTGGGAGAATTGGCCTAAGAGGAGAGAAGTATGTAAAAGTAAGAGAAGAAAATGAGAAAATGCAGAGCAAATGGAAAGTGGGGAAGAGTCAGAAATGAATGAGCATTTTCTTCTCATTTTAAAGGTCATTTCCTCCCTCTGGCTGGCTTCTGTAACAATAGTAATATCTACCAACAACACCAACACTTCAGAGGTTATTTTTTAACCTACTGAAAGGATGGGAACATTTTTGGCTGAAAATATTAGAACATTTCAAGTAAAATATTGCTGAAAATCATCTATCATAGTGCTCGGTGCAACAGTCTCTCTCTCTTTTACTTTCTCACTCTTAACATTCAAGACTTCTGTGGCTGAATAGGTCCCTGGATAATAAGGAGGGATGTGTGAGGGATGGTTAAGAAAACTAAAAGTAGGGATAGAGAGAGAAAAAAAAAGTATGAAGGAAGGTAAGGAAGAGGGATGGAACAGACTGAGAGAAAGTGAATAGAGATAAAAAAGAATGAGAGATAAATGGGAAAGAACTTGGCTTTCACTTGCACTGAATCCTTTGTACAAATCTGACAGTGAAAAGTTGCTCTTATTCTTTTTTACCTCTATTCCAATAAATCTAAATTGCAGATAGACCTTTCTGATTCACACATACAAGGAAAGAGAGGGAAGAAAAAGATAGATTTAGAAAAAAGGCAAGCAGGAGTAAAAGAACTAGAGCTAAAACAAGAGAAAAAATACTGGAAAAGTTCTTATGAACTTAAGGCTTTTCTATCTCTTCTGGCAGCTATTAATAGTTTTTGAAATTTCCAAACAATTCAATGTACATTTTGAAGATTTTCCCCCAAACTGAGCTGTTGGAAATTTTCACAGAGTTACTGGCTTTCATTCTTTTCTACTTTAAATATAAAAGTGAAAATGTAGTCTGAGGGTGGAGGGGGGGATGCGATTTAAATAAGTATCAGAATATGTATTGGGGTATAGAAAACATAGGAGGAAGGAGAATAGTAAAAAGAAAATGACATTGCTACATGGAAAGACCCTATGTAATAATAACAGTACTACTACTAATAATAATAACAGTGACAATTACTGAAACAAGCATTTTAAAAAGAAGATTGCATTTTATGAAAACATCAAAAACTTTCAGTTTGCTACAGGAAAATTACATGAGTGTTTTATCTATCATCTATCTATCATCTATCTATCTATCTATCTATCTATCTATCTATCTATCTATCTATCTATCTATCTATGTATCTATCTATCTATCATCTATCTATCATCTATCTATCTATATCTATCTATCTATCTATTTATTTTGTCTTTTTAAATTTTAGAAAGTATGGGAAATGGGGCAGAAAGGAAATACAGAAATGATATAGTGAAAGCTATGAAAATAGCCACATATTGATTGATTCTTTGGCTGAAGACAGCACTTTTGGTCCAAACAAACACGTTGTTTGAACTTGTGTGTCTCTGGTGGTGCAGTGGTTAAGGACGCCACTTTGCAACACTGGAGGCCCGGGTTCGAATCCCCCCCTGTGGCGCAAGTGGTAGAAGTGCCGCTCTGCTACACAGGAGGCTCGAATCCCGGGGGTTGGACTCGATGGTCCTTTCCAACCCGCACAAGACTGTGATACTGTGTGATACTGTGAGTGGAATGTTTTATCTCATTTTTATGTCCTCTGTTTACTTGCAAAATAGTTCCGAATTTAAATATATTTTTAAAATGGAATAACATTTGTTAAATTTGTTAAAATGTAAAAAATAAGCCACTTGGAGTGCTCTGTAGCACTTTTCCAGGGCTATTTTTTCCTCAGGTTGAATCAGCTCCATAAGTTTGACACTATTTACAAATAGGTACAGACATTCTCATTTTGCATTTTCTGGATTGTAAAACAGATGACCTTTTCTGACAGACACTGTGCTCAAAGTCAGAGATTTCTTTTAGATTTCATTTTCTGGTCTTTCTTTTCTTTTTTCATCATCTTTATCCATCAACCTAATGGAACACCAGGAAGCCAAAAGCTTTCCAGCTTTGACCCTGTTCATGAACCACCCCCATCCTCAGTGTTTTCTCCTCCAAGCAGCCCCACGTAGGCTGCATACAGCAGCATGTCCTGAGCTCTGGAAAGAGCTCTACTCCCAGATGTCCACACCATCTTATGGAACAAAAGTATTTTGCCCTGTTTGGATGGCTCTGACAAAGATTTATTTGACCTGTCTGAGGGTAGTGCTAATCTCCATTTCTCAGATTCACTTTTGGAAGTGTCCATGCCACATCTGCTCTGTGCAGAGCCAAAGACAGCTCGTAGCTGCCTGTGGAGGATCAGGTGAACATACTTTCTTAACTTCTCATCTGGTGAATGAAGGTGAGGAGCTGGTATTGGTAGGAAGTCAAATTTTATTCCTGCTCTTAAACAGAGGAAAGCATCCTGCAAACAGGCCAGAAGAAGCAAATGTGGTGACTATGGGCACCTTGCATCTGTATGGGTAGCCTGCCTTACTAGAATTCTCTGCTTTTGCAGAGGAGTTGGCTGTGCTTCATTTACTGCTAGGACTGACAAACTGCATTGATATAACTCCCTCTCCTCTTTGACAGTAGGTATTAAAGATGTTAATGGTATCAGTATCCCTGTTTCAAAAACATGGAAACTAAGTCTCAGAGGAAAGGGACTGGCCAATGCTTTTTTCACCAAAACTGAAATCCAGGCTTGTGAGACCCATTACGGTGCTCTAAACAGCAGTTGGTTTTTTTAGCACTGCCCCAGACTACTGTGTGGTTATTATTGCCACACTCAGTTACAATGTTAAAAGAACATTTTGTATCCTAATGAATCGTTTGAGTGAATCCATCACTTTTCCAATTCTGAAGCAATAGCTGCTCCAAAATGATAAACATATTTCAGGGTTTTGAGCAGAATAAACTCAAGTTCGATTTCCTACTTGCTTTATGCCAACTTACATTGACTTAAAGTAACTCACGGCCTACTGTGGAGTGAGTGGAAATAGGATCAAACCTACTGGGTGAATGGTTTTTAAATTGCTTGTTTTCCATTCCTTGTCTTTCAGTTCCTATTTTGTTAACCTCGTGTTTTAAAGTAACTCTATGTTATATTTTCAGAAATTCACTATTGGATATATTCTACTCGGAATGTATACACTTAGCTCTTCCTAATACCAGTGGAAGTCATGAACATGTACTGAATAATACAATGCAGTCTGCATAAATCCTAAGGGGAATCCAAGTTCTGACTACAAGAAAAAGAAATCACAGTATTTCAAAGTGCCAATTCTAACATTGCAATGAGTTCCAGGCACATGTTTGCCAATAATGAATGAAGGGGTGCAGATACAATATTGGAACTGTCTCCTGCAGAGTGATATCATATATAATCATACATACTGTCAGCCTGCTTGATTATGTTCAGGACTGCAACCGGTTCTCCCAAAAACAGGGCAGAATATCTTATGTCCCTCAGATTTAGTTTTCATGAAAGATGTATGGAAGAAGATAATCAGTGACTACAACAAGGAAAACAAAAGCTATATTTGCATAATAAATATACCTTTGTGAAATCAGTTTAGAAAGATAAATGCACTCTCAGATATATTCATTTCCTTAACTTAAAATAAAAATGCTTGCAGTATTAAAGCTTCATTCTATCATTTTAATTCATAGCCACAATATTTTGTTTAATGTACAGAAGCAGCCCACATTACTAATCCTCTTAGTTTTGTAAAATCCACAATCACAATTCAATCACTAATCAATATATCAGAAGCTCGCTCCATTATCTGTGGTTGGCAACAGGGCATCTCAATTGATTAGGCTGTGGATTTTTGTGGGTCTTGTTTTATAAATTGAACCTAGTCAAGTAAACATAACATTTGGTAATAGTCTTCATAGCAACTGTCAAAATGACTTATTGTTTTTCCAGTCCTGCATTCCTTTAGAATTAATAATACCTTTGTGCCCTTTATAACACTTATTATTAAAGCTATAAAAGTTCTCTGTGTTTAATGAGTGGATGTTTCATTATATGTATGGTTTGCTTGACAGACTGAAAATTTTTCTAATGTGTTTCTCTTTTCCTCTTGATTGAAGGATTGTAAATATGCAATTAGCAGCTGGAGTAGAAGTAAAAGCAGAAAATGTCAGCTGTCAAGTAGCTCCACTGAAAGACACATGATGCTTCGAGCTAAGACAGAAAGACAGAAGCATCTACAACAAGGATGAAGGCTGCAAAATCTCTCTTAAACATTCCATTAATCTTCTCCAAGAAATAAATACAGTCAATACATCCAGGAATGAGGAATCCACTATCAAAACTGCAGTTCACTTTTGCAATAAAGCTCTATGCAGTAAAGCTATACTCCATTACCAGCAGACATTCTGGGTCCCATCTCTGTTATAATTCACAACATATAGCCTTTTATATAACACATGGCCGGCCATATCACAGTAACATTGCTGATTTCCCAATAATATACATGTGAAAAGAGTGCAGTGTATCATTGTACACCAGAGAATGTTTTCCTTCTAGACCAAACTTCTAGCTATGCTTTCAAACAGTAGATTTCTTTTAAGTTCTCCGTATTAAAAACACAGATGTGTCTTGGCTCTCACACGTGACAGATGACACTACTTTAGAATTGTGGAAGGGGAATGCTGAAAGAAAATAAGAGGCACATACAGAAATATTAATATGTTACTTCATAAGACTCTATAAAAGGTTTATATAATTACAGAAGACTCAATTCTCCAGACACTCCTAGTTACCCATATTATGAGGAGAGGTTTGTTGTGAGACAAAATGAATAGAATAAGGCTTTTTTTAACATACAAGTTTAAAAACATTGCCAATCCAAGATATTCAGAGAGATGAGATCTTACCTGTAAAGCTGCCCTCTTAGACCACCATATTAGCTCTGACTTAATCTTCGTGTATTTTTCTGCTGGTTTAGTACTGTTAAAAATAAAAAGGTTGTTCAATGTGCAGTTAAATATTGAAAGGATGTGGGAATAATCTGCCTACCAACTATAACACAAGCTTTTGGTGGCCAAGTGGCTAGTGACTCAGTTCCTTTCCCCCATTTCCATTTTTTTTTTTTTTAATAATCTTTAAAAAGGTAAAACAGGTGCTTTTATTAATCTCACGTGGCAAATTTCCACACTCCACTGCTTAAACACATTCAATTTTATACCAAGTTTTTACAGTTATTAATATTTTAGTTTTGCCTGACATGTATTAGATAACACATCTGTTACATTTGAGGAATATATAATGTAAAAATGACATATATATTCTGACATCTGATGGGATGACACATAATGAAACATTTTAAAAAGCATCTTTACAATTTTAGACAGCTCTAGTATGGATCAAAACAGAAAAGAAATGCATGGATTTTGCCCCCATTATATTAAATATAAAAATTATTCCTGGAAAACCCATTGATGACTTTTTGGTGATTCAGCTGTTCCACACTGGTAGGATAGATGAAATTGCTGTGTTGCATGTGCCACAGTCTCCCATGGGAGCAATCGCCAAGGTCTATGAGATGGACATAGAGAGCACAAATATACTGCCTCAGGTGTGTGCAGCAGCTCTACTGTTCTTGACTCCCAGTGTGCTTCTCTAGCTAACTTCATCATAGATTTTGACAGAACTCCATTATCATAGATGTTTAGCTTTAAGTGTGCTTCTATAACAGCATGTGATAGGTAACACAGAAGAGAATTGGCTTTTCAAAAGTATTTATTCTTTTCAAAAGTATTCAATCTTCTGAACTCAGCAGTTATAAGTTTCCTGACCTTTGTAAAATTTGAAATATCTGTCAGAAAGTGTATTTTCTCAGTACTTATTTCCCTCATATTACCTAAACAGTGGACAGAGGAATCTGTTTTAAGGTACTAATAATCACTAATCAAAACACAGAACCTTATGGTTAAAAAGTTACACACTTTAGAGAGGTAAATGGGTCAGAGCTGTAATCCATTTGGTTCCAAATTATCATTAGAAGAGAATCAAGCAGTAACGTGTTGCCAGGAGCTAAAAAAGACAGGCCAGCAGCAGGATCCATGCACCTGCAGCCAAACACCATCATGGTGGCCTCACATACAATGTCCCACTACCCTGAGAGTGGTGGGTAGGACAGGAGCAGGGATGGCACTCAGGACCCCCTCAATAGAAACTGGAGGTCACAAATAGGGCCAGCATCATCCTGTTTCCTTCATCAGGTGGCCACTGAACTGGAAAGAGAGAAGGCTATTTTAGAGCAAGTGAAGGCTTTCTGTGATGTCTGGTTCCACACACTGCACGAGTTAGCCAGAAGTTGACATAGTTTATATGAAACAGGAGAATAAACAAAGACTGGACTATAAATATGTGCCAGTGGGGAAAGAATTTTGTGAACTAGTTAATGAACTCTGCTGGACTGAAGAGTCCAGGATTAGGTATGGGAGAGAAGGCAGAATTTCTTCAAGACAAGGTGCTAAGCTGCCAAAGTTTGTACCCAAGCAATAAGAGAAACCTGGAGGGATTACAGGGCTAATATGGTAAATGATCATCTGGGAATTACATTAGTAAAAATGCCTGAAGGAGAAGAAACCAGGGGTCAAGAAATATAGACCTTTAGTGCTAAAACATGCAAGTAAACCTGATTTACTTTGAAAACAATCAAACAAACAAACAACAAAAACAACAATAAAAAAGCTAAAAACCAAGAAGTTCTGTAGGTGTACAGCTAAATTTCCCACTGAAAAGTACTGCTACTTTGCAAGAGTGGTTAGACATCTTTAGACATCTGTCTGAACAGCTCAAAATGGTCCTCAGGAAAAAATGATACTGTTTGGGATATACTTACTGATAATAAGAGTCTCCTGATCCATCACAGTTTCAATAATCTGAAAGTGACATTAGGTGTAAGTCCATTTTGCCTATTAAAGATGAGGAAGAATTCTGGTACTGATAGGTAGGTGATTCCCCATTTGTTCCTTGTTTCTTCTGTTTATTGTTAAGTGTCAGACACTATCAATTCTCGGAGATGAAACCAAATAATCCAGAAACTAATGCAGAAGGTCCCACATAAAATTTAGCTACTTTGTTTATCACTGTTTAAACAGGTCTCTTAATCATGCAGGTAAAACAACATCCGGATTGAAAAGCAGCAGGAGTAGCAAATTTGACCTACTGTATCGACAGAGGGGGGCGCTAGTTGTGTGCAGAACTACTCTCATTATTTCTATCTTGGGCTTTTATTTTTAAGGAAAGATTTCTGTTCCTGGACAGAAGGCTAGATTGGAAAGATGCTCTGCTTTCCACAGTTCATCTTGTCTATTTCCATAAATAAAAGAGAAAGGTCTGCAGAGGAATCCAAGTTCCAACAAATTCTCTGAAGACTGTATTCTCCAGTAGGTAAACTCCTGCACATGACACGTGACTTTGTCTAGTTATTTTGGGATTATTTCTAGGATCTTTCATTTTAAAGCATGAAGTGAACAAAGAGGAAAGTAGGACAAAAAGAAAGAAAACTAGTCTAAAATGATACCTGAGGGAATTACACTTTGCCTTTTACTGTAGTATTTCATCTCAGGAAACTGGGGAAGGACCTTAGTCAGTCAAGCATCTGAACAAATGTCGGTCCCATCTCTGTTGTATGGCCTTGATGGCAAGGATCAGCAAGTTAGGCAGTGCATCTCTCCTTTATCCACAGTCTTGTTTTACGTAGGCTACCCACACCACTTAGGCTTCTACACCATATCCCTTATTTTACCAGGACAGAAGTAAAGAGGGAAGAACTAGTAAGTAAGGTAAGTAAAGTAAGTAAGTAAAGTAAGAACTAGTAAGAACAGAGGTTCACAGGAAATGATGACACTTTGATGCCACTAAGAATTTGTTCAAGAATTAAAGAATTTCGAGGTCAGATTTCAAAATTCTGGAGTCATTATTCAATAGAAGAAATACTACTTTAGGCCAAAAGATTAGGTTTTCCTTTTTCTTTCCTCTAAAAGAATGCTCATTTTCTACATTCTATTGAATTTTGGATTGCACCACTTCAGTATAATGTGGACATTGCCGCCTCCAATTCTGATAAAAATAATTGTGGACAAATTATTTCTAGATGGATTCTCTGCTTCTAACTTCTTCTCTCCCAATAGGGACTTTTGTCTACCTAATAAATCATGATTTAAATAATATTTTAAAGGGCATTTTATTTTAAACTGATAGAAAATCCGCCTTAAACCAGGAAAAACAAATGTGCAGTACTCGAAGAAAGATCTAATTTAAACTAGAAAAGGGAAATACTGTGATTGTAGGATTCCAGAATGCCTGACTACCAAAGATATGAGCATGAAACAAAATGTCCTTTGTCTGACTTTCCATTGAGCATTACCACCAACATTGCCAGAATCCCCACTATTATTCATAAACACAATTCTCCAGAACACCATATAGCTGTCATACAAACATTACAGATTATATTATGTCACAAGTAATTTTCTCTTTCTATAACAGCTTGGCACAACCTTTCTTTGTGTCTGACTGTGCTGCCCATTTTCGTACAAATATATGTGGAGAAGAGAAGAAGCCAACACCTGTAGCCACTCACATGCTGAGCTTTCACAGCTGCAACACCCATGTGCCAATCCTCAGAAAAGGTTTTTCCCAGGAGTGGCTGTAATCTTGGGACTGACTGGTTCCCTACTGCCTTCTTTGTTGTGTGTTAATCCAGTGCTCACGAGACCCCACCATCAAACACAAATGTTACCAACATATTGATAACCTTAGTACCTTATCTAAATTCATCAAGCCATGTACTTCATTAGCAGGAGAGAGGAAAGTCATTATTTAACTGTTTAAAAATGTCTTAAATCAGTTCCTGCCTACCTTTCTGGAAAGACTTCAAAAGCTTTAGGAAATGGATGACAGTCTGTAACAAGACCAAAACCATATGAATCTTCCATCTGACACTTACTGAACTGTTGACAGCCAAAGCCAGATGAAGTTGTACAATATTTAATACAGATGTGTACTTCACATTGAAAGGAACAGCTGCATTTAATTTAAATTTAATTTACAGTGGAGTCAGAGATTATCGAATGCCATTCCCCATTCACAGTATTATGTAGATAAAACCCATGTGAGGTGGTGTTCTTTGCTGTTACTACTACACATGGGGGAATGTAAGGATAAGTGAGAATGGTAGATGAAGAATTAGGACACAGTGAGAACAGGCTGTATGATGGTAATCAAAGGCTATGTGAAATCATAGAGCATAAGATCAAAGGTCTATCTAGCCTACTATTATTTCTGTAGTAGAATACTGTGGAAAGATTGAGAGAATCTGTATGTGAAGAGGGATCACTCCTAGCTTGCAAGACTTAGGAATTAAGGTTTTCTTGAGTCAAAGAACTATCTAGGTCATCATGATTAACACTGTAATTAACTGATGGCAGAAATACTATAAGATTTATAGTATATGTGTTGTGATATGCTAAAGCATTCAAATCTACAGTTTACTGTTTTAAACTTCCTTTGCAGCTCCTGGCTTTTCTCTGTGTCCTACAACTCAAGGCCTTTCCACAAAGAGACGTTAAAAATAAGGCAGTAAGAATGACAGCTGCATGTAATTACTCTATATATTACACTACAGTTGTAGCTAATTTCTATCCTGTCACATTGTTGTCTTTTTTTGCCTGAATGTCATTTACTTATATAATGAATTCTTAACAGTAAAGACGTTATTTTCTGTCACATACCTATTGACTTCTGTTAGTAGAAATAAAATAATAACTAATAAGAACAAGAAGACAAAACTCCAATCTAGTTATTTGCTCAAAGATTAAAATGAGATCAGGTAAAAACTTGACTGAACTCTCTGATATAGTGAAGCAGAGATACCTAGATTCAGTGTTTTAATTGTAAATCATTACATCTGCTTTATTTCTTCAAGGATTCAGGATGCGGTCTCACTCAATATTTACACATTGGAAAATAATATAATTAATTGCTTGTTGAAGGAACACTTGATATTTACAGACCACATTTCTTCAAGACAGTCTTGAAAGCATGCCACAAACTTTCTTGATTGATGATGGATGCTATATAAATGAAACTTTGCTCATCTGAGTAAATAAACAAAAGATGTTAATTTGTTTTATTTTTTAATAGAGAGTGTTATGAGTGAAAATTTAGGGAGCCCATCAAAAGAAAAAACAAGCTATTTGGTTTTGCCATTAATAGAATGTGTAACTGTAATGAAATGAGGGAAATTAAATAAATTCACTCACTGCTTCTTACTAATGAGCATAGAACAATGATGAGCAAAAAGTTATGCAAATAAGTCTAATCATAAACAGTTTGCTTTATGACAAAATTCTGTGAATCCAGGAAAAAATATTTTGTTTCTAATCTTTTGTGTTCCTGTGCTCACCTTATGTGATAAAACTGATGATAAAAGAGGTAGTAGAAAGTATGAAAAAATATTTTGAGTTCGCTGCTAGCAAGAGTGATGAAAGAAGAACTGCTAATAAAGACCAGAAGCTTTAAGCTCTGAGGTTTCTGAAAAGCCTAATAGTCTCTGGCCTTTGCAGCTAATTGAATTTCAGTGGAAGCTGTGCACTATTTAAAGTCACTCACTGCATTCCGTTGGCAAAATTTTTATTTTTTGCTGATAGAATCTTGTTCCATTGATGATGCTTCTGAATGTAAATCTGTGTCTACAGAAGTCAGCTTTTATATTTGCCCTCAAATCTGTGTTTTCTCAAAGAAATTATTACGTTTTACCTTGGAACAAACCTAGAAAAGACACGCCAAAAACATTAGAAACTGTATATAAATACTTGCAGAGTAAAAAGAAGTTATTGTCATAGTAACTTGGGCCGCAGATTTGCAGGACTACTTATACTGATATAACCCAGAGACACTCCACTCTCTGCCAGGTAATGTATGACACTGGCAAAACACAAAATCAGGATTTAGCCCAGGGACCTCACATCAAATTTTAATCCCCGGTCAACCTTTACAAATCTCATGCAGAGAAGGATAAGGATAGCTTCACAGAAGTTACATTTTACATTTCATAACGAATCGCTTAAAGAAGAATCAGAACAACAAACGTGTCCATTGAATTAGTTATTTTAAATTTTGGTACATCTTAAGACTGATTAGTATTCTGGGGAGGGGTTTTCGCACTTAGGTGAAAGCTGATTCGTTATATAAGATGAGCAGCATTCAAGTGCAGAACACTCTATTCATCTATTGTACTCTCAAACCCAGGAAGTAGTTGCTGATAATGATTTTAGATGAGGCTTTGTCGGCCTCATTTTGTAGCAGTTCTTCATTCATAAACAACAACTACTGATTAAATAACCCTGAAAGCTGGAAGAAAAGAAAATACTGCTGAATCTTCAAATTCTGTAAGAGCTGGAAGGGGAAAAAATTGAAAAAGTGGTTTTGCCTTGACAGTACTAGAATAATTTCTTTTGAAAGGAGCAAAACCCTTCAGAAACAATAAAAACAAACCCACAAACAAAGCACTGGTTCTCTGTGACCTGATTATGAAACAGCCCTGTACTTACCTGCTCTCTAGCTTTCTCGGAGATAAGAGTTTCAGCCTTCGTGGGCTGACAGAGACTGATGGGCCAGAAAGGAACCTGAACAAGTTGTACACAAAATTCAGAATGCAGCAAGTTTAACAAAATGAAACTCTTTTCAGTGAATATACAATTGGCCCTGTGAACTCCCAGTGTATATTTTTAAGCAAGGCAGAATAACACCCACATAAGACAGGATACTTATCTTCCATATAGGAATACTTAGCACCCAGAACTAAGATGTAAAAAGACAAAATTATCCAAACTCCAAATGATTCATTCTGTATTTCAGAAACTGTCTGTGCTACCAAAGTAATTTCATGACACTTTATGTCAGGATTTCATATGTCTATCTGTGAATCAGCTAAAGCGTCTGATACAGTCACTGTGGAAATAGGAAATTGGATAGATGGACTACTGATGTATTTCTGTGTGGCTGCCTCTGCATTCCTGGGTTCTTTTTTTTGTATCTGAGCAGCATTCACAATGCAGTCAATAGAGGCTCTTCACTCGGGTGCTTTGAGTGACCATCTGGAGCTTCTGTTGACTCAAATCAGATGTCTGGAGCTGGACATTGCATTACACATGTTAAGTCTGTCTGTATTTTTTGCTGCAAAAGGTAAATGGACATACATTAAGGTATTATTTATTTATTTATTTATTATGAAGCATTTCATTTCTGAAATGAAAATAAAGAGAGAAAGAAGGCAAAACTGACTAGTTTCCTGCCTTGCTTTCTGGTGAGAAAATTTTGGATCAAGCTGAAAGTGAGACATGAAGTTTAAATTAGACACAGAGACACCAGGGCTAGAAAAAAATCCAGTAAATGCAGTCATTATTTGACTTGATATAATGTGTTTTCAAGTTTACAGCTATGGGATTTCCACTTCAAAATAATGAGAAAGGAAGTGGATGCAAAGAAATTTGACTGTAGAAAGCTGCCAGGAGAGCCACAGTTTGATGGTGTTTTCCCCAGAGAGGGTACTCATATCATAGTGAAAATACAGAGCAACAGTTCTCTAAGTGTCAGCAAGGCCAGACAGCATTAGAGATTTATACTGAGACAAAACCATTCTTCATTTAATTCAGAAATGAATTCAAAAGCACTCAATTTAGATCTGTGATTTGAAATGTTCTTTCAATGTCAAATCTTGTTAGAAAATTAGGACCTGATTCTCATTTTGTATGAGAATATAAATGAGAACATAAAATGTTCACAAAGGATAAAATATATTTATGAGAACACTAAGGTTAGGGACTTATTTTTTTAAACAATTCTAGAGTAACATGAACTGAAATACACAGAGTCAAGAATCACACCCATGAAAAGCCTGAAACGTCCAGGATCAGGAGCATAGATATGTGCTATGGAATTAAAGCAAACTGTGTTAGGCTGTTATCTTCTGTAGGAACAAGTGCAACTTATATACTCTCATCTCATGCTCCTTCTTAAGATAACTCCTCTCTAATGAATAAGATCTCCAGATAGCCATAAGGAACAGCATTTTGTGACCAACCTCAGCTATACTCCTGCAAAATCTATGGATATGAAATTGGATTGAAGGTGGGATCAAATCCATACAGGAAAAAATGTACTGTCTATGAGTTTGGCAGTATAATGTTAGTAGATGTGATCTGACTCCATATAATGGCCTATGGAAATCTATCAAAGCTAGTGTGCACAGTAGTACGATTTCCCCATAATAAATGTAACTAGCAGACCAGTGAGGTTTTTTAGTGTTACAAGCAACAGCAATCACCAAACAGGACAGACTACACGCATATTAAGAAGCTGAGCCCTATTTGGATTTTTCCAGTTTTAATACAAAGTAAGTAGTGTTGGGGAACAAAGAGGTTTCTTAAACCAAAGAGTAGAAACTCTTGCAGAAGAAGAACACAGAGAAATCATTAGAAATCCTCAGAGAAACATGTAGAAGAAACCTGAGAAACATCTATGACTGAAAGAACTTGTGGGCAGAAGTTTGTCTAGGAAGAGCTGTGGAATGGTGTCTGAGTACACTGTGCTCCCTTGCTTCAATCCTTCTGTCTACAGAAATCTTGAACCTAAACAAACATTTGGCATCACTTAAAGTCCTAATTTGAATTGGGAGCAAAGTGAGCTCAGGTTGAGCAACCTGATATAGTGAAAAACATCCCTACCCATGGCAGGGAGATTGAACTAATGATCTTTAAAGGTCTCTTCCAATCCAAACCACTCAATTATTCTTCTTTCCCAAGCCCCGGTGGCTATCTTTGGGTCAGAAGAGATACTAATGTATAAGCAATAATGAAAACAGGCAGAAAGAAATCTAACTGCATAAAAAATTTCTGCTCTGCTGATGCCCATACTAATTGTTTTCAGTGACATTCATTTCTTTCTGGAATTTTCTGTCTCTATTGGCTGTTGGATAACATTTCAGTGGAATTTTATGTAGCTCACATACATGAAGTACAGTAATGGGAAATACAAAAAATATATTGTCTCTGGTAGCTGGTTCTGTGTGTACAATTATTTACAATGAGTAAGCAATTTTCTTAAGATCAGACATGCACAAAGCTTCTTACACTTCTGAATATAGAGGAAGTGATCTTTTTTATAGTTGCTTCTTCTACCTAAAATGAAAAACAATGCCATTTAACTAAACATAATAACACTGAATTAATATATTTGTGGAACATTTTAATGAGAGAAAAACATATTTTTCTTTTATTTTTTTACCTTCAAATGTGTGTTTTATTTTGTCTCTGCTTTTGCATTCCACTCAGTGAACACAGTTTCAGAAGTTGACTTGCTGTAGAAAACACAATTTAGTGATTACACTAAAACTGTTTTTGTCAGGAACAGATCTGTGAGAGAGTAACTTTGCAGTTCTGGTCTTTGAGATTTCCTTCTTGTCCATTACAGACTGAATTGCAGGCACAAATCTGAAACCTCCCAGATACCTAGAAAATTGTTCTGTGGTTTGAAATCATAATCAGCGAAAGCTCTTCATAATTTACAACCAAATTTGTCCCAATTGTAACTTTGTTGGAGTCACTCAGTCACAGCTGGTCACTTATATAATGTAGATAGTGTAGCTGAATAAGATTTTGAGGCATGGAGAATATTTGGAGAAGCGGGATATGAGAAGCTCTTCTTTCTGTATGAAAGCTTCTCCTTAGGAAAAAAACAACAATGCAACACAACAAAACAAACAAAGCAGAACAACCAAAGACAGTGTTGATGTTATGCTACATACTCAAGTCAGCACTGTTAAGCATTTTACTTAGTTTCTTCACCAAATTAAATTTAATATCTAGAAAAGAAACAATGCAAAGCAAACTGATATTCTGTGTGTTTGATGCTGCCCCCTGCCTTCTTGTATGCCATCCCCTCATTTCTCCATTTCTTTCCATAGAGATGGTAGAGCTTGTAGTCATCAACTGAACAGGCTGGAAGGTGGTAAATGAGCTGTTTTGCAGATTTATTACAAAATTGACTTCTTAGGAGCTATTTTCTACACCATAAAAAAGCATCAAAAATATTTTTTGGTCCTCAGAGGACCTAATCGATGTCTTCACAAACCGCATTGCAACCACATTTACAGGCAGCAGTTATGACCTCACTGAGGCCTAGGGGAAACTCCAGTAGAATTTGTTGGGGTCGTGATTTCATGTGTCATTGCTACCCTTAGGCTCTTTGCACCATACCAAGCTAGGCCATTAGTGTAAGGGGACCTCAGTCTTCGTAATTTCTTGTGCCTCACTTTACCAAGTGATCCATGTAGAAAAAAATCATGTTATTGTAAAGATGGTATCTTATGTGTTTGCTGTTGCAGAATGATTCCATTTGCTTATTCACTGATGCATGTGAGTGTGAAAAGGACCTGAAATCAGACCATGAGTTCGTGAAGCAAGCAAACATGGGAAGAAGCTAGTAATATATATTTACTATCAAGAGTGGTAGCAAATGTTTCATGCTTAGAATTACTTTGAGTGTGCCAAGTGGACTCCTCCACAGCAACGCAGTAAAATAGATATCTACAGCAGTTCTCTGCTCCATTCATATTCAAAAGGCAGAACTGCAGAAGAGGTGAAATTACAGGCAGACAAAAATTTACCCTGGCATGAAGCAATATTCCATTTTGCCACAGAAAGAACTGCGCACTTCATGCTAACAGGAAGTATGTTAAGAAAAAGACAAACAATAAAAATGTTTTTAATGCATTTATTATAGTAAACATACATGCATTATATTCAAACACTCGGTATAACTTACTTACCGCCACAGGCCAATTAGATCATCTCCAATCACATGTGGAAAGAGCTCAAGCTAATGTAATTTGCCCAAGAATGCTCCATTTATTTCTGACTTTCTGATGTTTTTATACTATTACAAAATGATCACTAAATATGCCCTCCAGTATGGAGCCTCCATGCACTCAGAAACTCAAGTTCAGAGGACCATCTTTCTAGCTAAACAGTGATAACCAACTGTACTTCTTAATTATGTTATTTAATGGTCAGTAGATATCTGGTACTTAATAAAGGATGCTTGACTACCTGAAAAGTGATACTAACATTCATTTGCAAATAAAGTAAACTATGTACTTTTGATTAGAGGAAGAAAAAAAAAGTAAACATACACAAAAATCCACAGAAACAGACAAACAGACAAACAAAAACAGGAACAACCCACAAGAGCCCCAGTTTTCTTTGTTTTGTGGCATTTGACTTGCAACAGTACAGATCTATGAAGTGCATGTGCTTATTCACTGGTTGGATTAGGCTGACTGGTTGGATTGGATAATTCAGGAATTTGATGGTAGTCTACATGATCTTTTAGTTCTTTGTTATTTATTCTAACTCCAAACTGCATGCCAAATAATCCAAAGCTGCAGAAAAATAGAAAAACGGAAAAGTGCTTGAAGAAGTCTACAGTAACACTGGGTGTCTTGGCTTCTTTTAATATAAGAAATGTGGGCTCCATTGTAAAAATGGCAATGGAGATAACATCCATGGCACTGTACTGAATTGTCCTTAAATCCTTGGACATTTAATGGTTGGAAAAGTTGTTATAGCCTTGGAAAATCCAGACAATGACCACAAATGAAAGATCCATCTTTTAATTCTAATCTAGGCAAGGAGTACACAACACCATGTAAAAAGGTGAAAGCCTGGGTATTATGACAGGAAACATTTTGATTCTTCACGATTCAGGCAGGTTATGTTATCTCATTATTTCTATCTAGTGGCATCAGAGTTTATTATAGAGATAAGGTTAGCCCACAGCAATCTGTTTTTACTCCTTGTTATCTTCACTGGTAGCACTCAATCAGTATACACACAGACTGAAACACTTGGTTTAATCTGGATATTATTTTTCTTCTGATCATACGTTGTATTTCACCGTCATCTGGAAGATTCCCATTCAAGTTGGTCTAAATATTTTGTTGATAAAACCAAGGCTGGGATTGCATTCATAAAAAAAACAGCAATATTTTCTGCATTGTGAGCAGCAGTGTTCTACAGCTGTAGTTGTAACTGCATTAAATGTCTTCAATAAAACTGTATGTTTCCTTGGGATGATTGAAGTAAAACATTATATTTTAGTTATATACTGTGTGTCACATGAAATCTAATGATCTGAACTTGCTGTATGTTAAAGCTCTTTGTCACAGTACAAAGTGAACAGTAGGCAAGGTCTAGTGTATGTTACAGGACATTAAAATGAGCATTCAACCAAGAGAAAATCATAAGCTGTCTGTCATAAATCTTGTGCACCCCTGGTGGCTATTAAAATCCCACCAAAATTCACATATTAATGATGTGATTCCAATCATTCCAATTTATCAACTTTGTGGGCTGATTAAACTTATCACACCATTTTGATTAAGTCATTGCTGCTACTGGAAATGGAATTTTGCAAAAAGCAATGCCAGGCTGAAGCTTTGGCTAGCTTAACACTGAGAATTTAATAGGGAACTATAGACTTCAAGGAAACATTAGGCCTGTTCATAAAAATCTCTGTGCTCAGCAAGACTGATTTCTCTTCCTTTACATTTCTACAGTATTCATCTGCTTGTGCAGCTAAGCAATTTATAGCATAAAAATTAATACATGCTCTTTGAGGCTAGGAGTGTTTTTATCCATCCCAATCCAACCTACTCTGCTATGGACTTCAGTCTCCTGTTTAAGAAAATGGAGAGGTGTCCATTTAAAGACAGGGAAACAACTCCATTAATCAGAGAAAGAGATTCATTATGTTGAAAAAGGCGTGCTCCACACTTTTTCCACATAAAGATGTGATATTCATGTGGAAATGGCCTGAATTAGTCTTTATGAATAGGGCCCTTGGTGATTAATTCTTTTCTGGGGAGTGTAACAGGCAAATGTTATCCAGATGAATTCCTCTGGAATTATTCCCAGTTTCTGGAAGTGAAAACTACTGTACCTGTAGTACAATACAGAGCAGTCAGTGAAACTTGATATCAGCATAAATAGTGCAACAGTGTTCCCTTCATTTCTCGTCATTGCTGTAAAAATCTGACCTGTTGTAAACATCTACCGAATACCTTCCAGTAACTCAGTAATACCTGTACCAATTCACACGCACATCTGTGTATGAGAGGGGAAAGTTACTCTGTAAAGTAATCCGCCTCAACAACGGAGTCAAACAAAGCTCTTCTACCTTTGAAAGCTTTCTTTGGCCAACAAAGGGAAATATGGGAAAGGGGATGTTTACTAAGGCTACTGAAAGTGATTTTTATGACTGCTCTGTCCATCTGCATAGATAAGGTCAGAAGAGAAACTTATAAGTACAGCACTACAAATAATCACAATGAAACAAACAAATAAAAACGCTCATGTAATATCCTTTTCATGGTTTATTCATTGTGTACTACCTTTCAGACACAAAGACTAAAATACTTCAAAGGAACAGTAACTGCTCTTATACTCAAGGCCTGGACATGGGGCAGGAAGATGTGAAGTGTCTTGCACAAGACATTCAGCAAACATCTCCAGTGGCAGCGTCAAGATTAGCAAAGTTAAGCATTAATAAATCCTTAACAATGAGTTCTAAGTACAGATCAGGCTCTTGGTTTGTCTCCAGGGCAGAGATAAGTGGTTTCTCGTACCTGCTGAAACTGTTTGAGAATACTCTTTCAGAAATGAAATCAAACACTATGGTCGTAGTACACTGTCCAGCTATTTGCGAAATGAGTAAGAAAAATATCATATTCCTGGTGTAACAAAGCCTATTTTTAACCCTGCAAGAGTTACATGTTCATATGTATTTTGATACTTCTTTGAAACTACCAAGCAAGAGGAGATAATATATTTTATATCCTGTCACTCAGACAGTGACTATGCTCAATAATATGATGGTTTACATGAATTATACATCATCTTTGTGTCTGCAATGTTGTATAAGATACAGAGATTAAAGAAAAGTAGATTCTGTACTATTTATTGGCAAAGACAGTAAGATTTTTGCAGTTATTGTGCATAATTGAGGCTAGAAACCAACTACAAAAATTTTGGAGCACATCTAGAAAGAACATGTGGTTCCCTTTACAGTTTTGTTCATAGAATCATTCAGGTTGGAAAAGACCTCCAAAATCATCTAGCTTGATTTCTGACTACTGGGATTTTAAATATTCCTAGTGATTTGGAAAAGGGCATTGATTAGTGCTAGTCAGTTACTTAGTATATTTAGATTGGTAAACCAAATGTTCACTTAACATTGAAAGATAGGTTGGAATAGTGTTGAGAGATTTGAGAGATTCTGAAAATTATATTTAAGAATGTGGAGACTTGTGTCCATTTTTTTTCCTATTGATTTCTGCAATTAATAATTGTGAAAAAAGTAAAAAAAAAAAAAAAAAAAAAAACAAAAAAAGAGTGCCATTTTCAATGCAAAGATAATGTCCAATCATTTATATCCTTGTATGCTTTTAGCAGAATGCAGCATAGCTCAGGAAAAAGTCTGTTATATGTATATGATCAGGAACTGTACCAAGTAGTGTGTTTTTACATCCCTATTTTTATGCAGTAATCTAAAATTAACATATAGTTCATAGTGTACAGTGCTTCAGTATTGTCTATCATATAAATTTCTATCAACAGCGACTATCTGAAAGAATCCAAAGTGTCCAGCTGCTTATATGTAACTCCAGACATCCCCTCCCTCTTCTGCTGCACACTCTGGTAAACATCTGCAGGAAGTAAGACTTTTATTTTTCAGTATTCCTCACACTGCAAAGCAACGCTTAAACACTCTATCACATCTATATGATTTTACCAGAGAACCATCTAGCCAAATGTGTAGGTGTTCCTTCGCAAAATGCGTCTAGGTTAATGCTCATCAGTAATAATATTGTCTCATATTTCTGTCATATTTAAGGGCCTGTATCTTATTCCTTCATAATGAAGCATCGTTAGAAATAACCTAGGTAGTTGTCTCACAGTGGAGGCCTACCTTAATTCCCTGGTTAATGGAAACCAGGCACTGGGGGCCTCCATGCTCTTCCAGGCTTCTTGGTGAGATGCTTGGTAAGAGAGACATTTCACTGACCCAAAGCCAGAAAATAAGATGCTCATACAGATTAGAAACTCCATGATATAGCTCAGTAGTTCATATGAAGTTCCAACATAGCTTTGTCATTAGGAAAAGTGTGAGAATGTCATATTTGCAGTAATGTGCTGAGATGGTACAGAGTTAAGTGGCACTTCTCTGAGAAAAGCCACGCAGCCTTGAATCCTGATTGCACTAGCTCTCAATAACATCTAATTGTCAGATCTTTGTATTAGGCCACCATTCTCTGAATGCTGAATATCCCAAAAAATATCAGCAAATCTCATCTGCTGTTGAGTATGTGCACTGATTTGCAGATATACTCTTTGCCCTCTCCATAGATAGATAGGCATCTGCTCAGACTGTGTGATTTAGATGAAAATGTAAATATTTATGATTTGAAAAGTAAATGATTTGAAAAGTAAATCATCTTTTATTCTTCCTTACTATGTACTTCCTATATAAAAATTATGTTCAGATGTTTTTCATAATGATGCTCTCTAAACCAGGAAGAGATGTTTTCTGAACAAACAGCAGTCAAAGACATTGTTTAGAGCTCCTGCTCTCTAGTACATAAGGATGCTTTGAAAGCTTCAGAATATATCAGTTTTCCTGGAGGATAATTGATCTAATGAATTTAACCACACAGCAATTTATTGTGCAGGTTCCAGTGGCTTCCTTTTTTAACAGACCAAGTTCTGGTCTTCTGTTAATACACATAGACAAGATGCTTCACAGCCTGCATAAGAAATAGTTATTGTGTTCAGACACTGTTAAATGGACATGCATTTTTTTACAGTGAAATAGAAAAAATGGAAATTTGTCTTAAATCAGATTTTTATTCACCACAGTAAATAGCTGTTCTGTATTTTGCAAAGTAAGTATAGAAAGTATAGAATGGAAAGGCAAAAATATAGTCTGTACAAATATCAATAATCCTGCCAAACACTTAAACAGAGGTGTGGTTCTACTCATGAAATTCCTTTTCATCATGTGCTTAAGTATTTGCAAAAGTTAGATCTTCAGATAAGTACAGTTGGATTTCCAGTACTTAATCCTACTAGGAGAAAAAAGCCTATATGCTTGTGGGTTTTTGTTTTGTTTTGTTTTTGTGTTCTTGTTTTGTATTTGTTTTTGTGTGTGTGTTTTTTGTTTGTTTGTTTGATTGATTGTTTTTAATCTACAGCTCAATTCTCACAAATATTATCTCATGATATTGGAATAAATTAATTTAAATTAATTTATATGTTGGAGTACTGAATAAATTCCCAACTAAATGCCAAACTGGACATCTCAAAAGATAATTAAAAATCAGAGTGTTTTGTAGCAACTGAAAGAAAAACCTCCTGCCAATATATATTTACTTCATTTCTCTATATCTTTTGCCTTGTTAGTATGCTGCATTTATTTTGTTTTTAGGAATTATAAACTAACAGGCTTGTTTCTCAGATCAGGTGGTTACTGCAGACATAGTCATCTGGGCTGTAGAAAATCAGCTGTCAAATATGCTGTGGAATGAAGTAAGGGTTTAAAAAGGCCTTATAAATGGATCCGCTACTCACTAACATCGAAATGGATTCCTCCCCTTCTCTGACTTAATATAACCTGAATTTGACCTGCAGGGCATATTGCTGGGCTCATCTTTTTCCACTCTATTTGAAAATGGGGGTATACAATAGCTATTGTAAAAGCAGGGCATTGATCGAGCAGGGAGGAAGATCAGTGTGTGAAGAGATGCTTCTTAAATTGCTGTATCGGGAGGTATTTTCAGATTACATCAGTGGCATTTAGAACATATGGAGAAGTTGCTTTTTCACATTTGGAGGAATCTAAATAAGTAAATATTCTTGGTGCTTTTTTATTTGCACTGCTTGTTACTAGCCTGTACAGCCCTCTTCCTACAGTTGAGATTTCTGGGGTCAGGCAATAATCCTGGCAGTGAGGGTACAATGCTCAGTTTGCCAGGGAATATAAATAGGGCTAATTCACCAATATACAGTCCTTACTTACAACTAAACCCTTTTCTTTCTCTCTCTCCCTCTCTCTGATTTGTTTGTTTGTTTGTTTTATTCTGAGCTGTCAAAGTCCACACCTGCCTACAACAGAGAGTTTTTCTTCTTTGTATAATGTATACCTTTTATAACAGCTGTTTGCTTGGCTCTGCTTGTTGAGTGAGTCAGGCACTACTGTCACTGGTCACCCTGGAACTGTCAGTGGCTAACTCTTGTTACTTTATTGCTGTGAAACAATCATGATGTACTGCTAATTAATGAAGGACTGATGCTGATCAAATAGCATGACTCAGAGGTCCATGCACAAGGTTAAGTAATGCCTAAGCCATAAGCCACTATGGAATATCCAATGAGCAAGTCTGGTAGCTCTTTCCCTCCCCACAATTCAAGATGTTCCGTCAGTTGTGTTGAAACAAACCAGGAATGCTCAGGTGCCGTGTGAGCTAGTAACAGTACTAATCACTCCCATTTCAGTGTTGGTATTAAAGACTCTATTCATGCCCAAAGGAGTGCTATGCAGCTGCTCTGTGCTTTCTTATAGAACATGCATGTGGGAGGCAGGTTGCATAATGAGACATAGCCCTATATTATGTCCTCATCTGTATGTGGGAGGGCTTGAACAAGCAGAAGCACATCTCAGTTTAAAAAAGGCTTTGAAGAAACACCTCTTTTGGCTCACAGAGCACATCACATGATTATTTCAGGATGTGTCAACAGCATTTCCAGAACAGCAAAACCCTTGATGATTTTTCTAGCAAAATGGAAGAAAGTTGCTTCCTGGAATTTTGTTTCACCAAAGTAGAGGTCTGATCATCAAGAGGCAGTGCTGCTGCTTAACAGTAGCCATTTACCATCTGAATCTGCGCTGATAATTTACTGATGATTTTCATGAGATCAGTACATCCAAAGCAGGACTAATTTCTATAAGGGTATATATGCTGGCTACACTTTCTAGACCAGGTATGTATGTGTTAACGTCCTCCTTAATGTGAAAAAGATTGAAGCAAAGTAAGGTATCAGTGGGCATCAGAATTGAAATCTTGAATAGAGATAAATTCCTGGTGTTGACCAAAATGCACAAAGGCTCCTCTTTCCTTCCCTGCAGAATGTGTTTTCAGGTGTTTTGTTCTCAATGGACTTTGCTAGACAATGCCTGTACCTGCATTTTCATTGCAATTCACTCTGTTTTTCAGATTCCGTTGTTTTTTGTTTTTTTTTTTTTTTTTTTTTCCAAGTATGTCATACTTTTTTCCCTCTGAGGCCTCAAAGACTGAATAGCTTTCTTGCAGATCTCTTTCAGCGTGCACTGAGAACCACACATCATGGAGAAGTTCTTGCAGGGTAATCACATCATAAATGGTGAATTGGTATGGAGTTGTACCCACTGCCTGTTTGCTCACCATAGCTGTTGTGTAAATTCCTGCCTAGTTCTCAGAAGCAAGCAACAAAATTTCACGACAAACAAACAAAAAGAGAGAACTTCTTAAAGCACCCTGATTCCTGATTTGTAGCACATCTTTTGTTTTTTGAGTCCATATATTTTTTTGCAGGATATCATCTGTCTTAATTTGGGCCAGCAGAAGTTTGTGTGTATATTAAGAAAGAACTGTTTTTGCAGAGGAGAGTAGTCAAGCATTGCAATGGACTGCACAGGAAAGCAGTGGAGTCCTCATGCCTGGATGTATTTAAGAGACAAGTGGATCTTGCACTAAAGGACATGATTTAGTTATGAAGCTTGGTAAACCAGGCAGATAGTTGGATTTGACCTTGAAGGTCTCTTCCAGCCGAGATCATTCCACAGTTCTGTATACAGCTGAGATAATCCTTATATTAGGCTTTTTGGAAGTCAAATAATATTATGTAACCTGACACCACAAAATAGCTTAGTTTTCAAAATTTATGGAATGATTCTGCTAAACTTTGGAGAAGAAATAAACCAAAACCATTCCTGATTTTGTTAAAGACACATCCATGGAGGTTAATAAATCACTTTCTGTTTACTTAAGAACCAGATTTGTATTTCATATAGTTTTTGTAAGCTTTCCATGGAAATGATATGTTTTACAGTATTATCTCTCTCAAAATAATCATTTTCTATTGAAAAACCTTTGAAAAAAAATAATCAAGGTTTTCCCAGTACTGAATCTGATGAACCTTATAAGAAAAGTTAAAAAACACTACTGATATAATTAGAAATATTCCAATTCAATATTTTAATGATATGTCTATTGTTACCTTGACCCAAGATGTGTGAGGTTTCAGAAAAACGATATACATATTTTTTCTCAACAGGAGGAAGAAAGGGAGAAAATGATTTTTAAGAGATTTCAATGCCTTCTTTAACCTCTTAGTTACCCTGTTCTTCAGAACAGGGTTTGGCCCCAAAATAAACCAAAACTTACTGCCTTCAGGATTTTGGAGGGGAATTTTTGTTTCTTCCCATTCACTAGTTTTACTAAGATCTTCACGCTGCCTCAAAAAGCACCCTCCTACATTCCACATTCCCTCCCACAAAATATTCAGCTACATGCACATCACCTTGGCTGTGGACACAAAGATATTCCCTGCCTCAGTGTCCTCTGACTTGGTACTACATAATATGGCCTCTAGGGCTAATGCAGAGCTGCAGGCAATACTACATGCCCTGTGTGCAGACTTCAGGGCCCAAGTCTGTGACTGAGGCATCTTGGGCTTGGTAAGAATATGAAGTATGCTCATGTAGGTATACAGAGGTGTTATCTGCTTTTATAATTTGTATCATCATTTGAATTAGCCAAAATGCCCTCAATAATTTCATGCTGAAATTTTTTCAGGTAGTTGGCAGAAAATACTAGATGATTTTAATTATTGCTATTTAGTTTCTAACAAGGCCATTGATCCAATATATATATGCCATTAGTATAGCTTATTTAAATGACATTGTCTGGTTCTGCAGACTATCATAACATTGGAAAATAATCTGCATTGAAGAGCACAACCTCTCAGCTGTCACATTATCAATACCTTGAGTTCTTTATGAATAATTTTCTATTTATCTCTTCTAGAAGTAATCAGAAAGGAGTCACTTTAAATAAACTTCTCTCCATACATGATTGATTGATTATAGAAAATGTAATTTCCTTTCATTTCCAGAGATCTAGTTTCATATGTAACTAAACATTTAACTGTATTGGAAGCAAGTTGATTTTACTGTTCTCATGACAGAAAGGTTAAATCGATGACTTAGAGTTGAATGCTGAATCCTCTCTTATGTCAGGTGGAGTTTCCTTTGCAAGGACTGGGGATAAAAAAACTAGGTAAACACATAGCTTTTATTGGCAATTTCATTCAAAAATATCTGAATGGAGAAAGCAAGCTAGTACATATGCATGTGCATCTCTATAAACAAGGAATCATTGTGACGTTTCTAGCCCAAAGCAATACAATGTTATGTAATAAAATATGTTTATATTGGAAATAACATGTTCTCAGCTACACTGGTACATCCCATTGATAACAGTGAGGCAGCACCTATATAAATAAGCAAAATGTGCCCCTTTACTGCTTACTACGCAGGAAGAAAACCTATGGATATTCAGCAATTTTCAATATGTAAAATATGTGAAAAATGCAGAAGTCTTGCTCTGCTGTATGGGCCAACCAGCAGAGTACTCTCGGGGTGAAGCCAACTGCTCTTCCTTGCCTCTGCTCCAATTCTGGAAACAAGCCAGCCCCAGAGCAGGACACTTGGGCCCAGTGAAGCCAGTGATGACTGGACAGTCATCACAGCATGGGGAAGGCCGGTGTCATCCCAGGTTGTCTGGATTAATTTGTTTGTTTATTTGTTTGTTTGTTTTTCTGCTGGGACATCAGAGAACCTATCCCAGCATTCCTTTCACTAACATGTTTCACAAACGCATCTAAAGTGATCCCTTCCATTTTTAACAAATATCTTGGGTCACTGAGCCCTCAGTTTGCAAATACTATGATTACATTTTGATATGCATTGTCAACTACATTGAGGCAGGACTTTATCTCACAGTCTAAAATGGTTACAATTGCAGTTTCTACCCATAGAAGTTTTCCTGCCAAAACTGAGTAGATTGTAGCTCAGACCCTTAGAGAAGGGGAGGGATAAGCCATGCCATGTGAAGAAATAGCCTTTCTTTGTCAAACATAGTTGGTTTCAGTTATGACTCAATATGAAAAGACAGGTTCCTAAAGAAAGTTTCCACATTTTAGTGCTATTCATAAATATTTTAACTTGCTTTTACTTAATGCACGAATGAAAAAACCATAAAGAGGATTTGACCTTAAACCCTTAATTGACAAAGACTAGTTTAAATCCTCTGCAATAGCCGACTAATGCAGTACCATTATGAATCATAAGGAATCTTAGCATGATGCATTCCCATTGTCACTGAACTAGTTAAAGCCAGTGAAGCATGACTAAATTGTTGTGACATTTTCCCAGCCCTACTATTACCTGTCAGATGGGAAAAAATCAAGGCGTCAGGACAAGCTTCCATATTGATGTGCTTGCTGTTGATATTAATTGATGTAAATGGATAAGCTTGTCCATCAACAGTAACAAGCACATCTGCTCATTGTAAGAAAAAAAATCTTCTTAACCTTCTGTTCTTACCAGACTCCTTTGATATGAAAAAAGACTCAGTTCTATACTCAGCAAATATGATGTCTATTGTATTTGTTTTTATATTCTTTTCTAATTTGATGACAAAATGAAATATGAACTATTCTGGTATTTCATGTTTTTACTCACAATGGATTGAGTTATATAAAGTAGGACATGGACAAATTACAAAAGCCAGAACAAGCAGAGTCCCTAATAGTCTTATATAACTGCAAACAGTCTGCATCTGCTTTAATCCATCATCTTCCTTATTGCTTTGTAAAAAAAGAAGGAAAGAAGAAAAATCTTTTTCTTTCTTTCTTTGTCTTCATTTAAAGTTTTCCATAGAATAAAAGATTAAAAATTATCCAGAGAAGTACTACAAAAAATGATAGTAGGGAATCTTTTGGTTTATTTCCTGAGTGAATTTACTAATTCCTGAGGAATACTACATGGTGTGACAGAAATAGAGCTCTTCTAAAGATCTCATTGTCAGCACAGTACTTGTGACAACAAAGCCTGCTCATAGAAGGAACGCATTTTTTCCAAATGTCTTCCTCTGCTTTATGATTACTTTTGTCTTCTTCCTCGTAAAAAAAAAATAAATAATAATAATAAATAAAAGAAAAGAATTAAACATATACTATATATAATCATGCCAAATTCTGTGTATTTTCATTCAGTTATGATTTGAGTTTAATTAGAAATGTGGTGTCTCCTAGCAGAAATAAAGTATGCACTGAGCATCGTGTTTGTTGTTTTGAAATTATATTAATGAAGGCAGCTACTGCTGTAGACTATATTTAGCATTTCTGTTGATAGAAACAGATAATAATTCAGAAATATCTTCATGTTTGTGAAATATTTACTGGAAAATAAAACCTAACATACTGAGAGAAAGGTAAATGGAAATGTAATCAAGGTAAACAAACAATTTCAATATAGTGCATAAGGAATTTGAGATATCTGGAAGGGAAGCAGATTTAGATGTTTTTGAATACCTAACTATTGCCATCATCTGATAAATATGTTCTAGCTATTGTCTTATGTTTTATCTAATATAACTGTCCTTCAAAGTTTGTCTAATCTGAATGTAATGCTGATGTCTGAAACAGATGTGAATACCGATTAAGGGTAAAAACATGCTAAATTAAACCTCAACTAATATCCTCTTTGTTATAAACTATGTTGGCATATGTCTTGCTCTGGAAAGATCTTCAAATTCTTCCAGTACTGTGCCTAAAAATCCAGACGGTATGCATTTCTTGGGAATAATTTAAACAAAGAGAACCAATTAAACTATTGCAAAATTTTCTTGGTTTTGCTTTGCACCTCAGTATGAACTACGAACACACTTTTCCCCACATAATGAAATCTCATTCTGAACTCTGAATGTTCCAGTTAGTCACTATTTATAACATTTACATATAAGACAAAATGTAGATAATTCAATAGTGTCCAGACTACGCTCTGGCAGATTATTGTCTTTCTGGTACAGCTAATAGAAGCAAGTTACTAGGAGGATCTTTTCAGTTGTTTGAGAGTTATTTAAAAGAGCTGGGAAAATGTTAACTAACATAAAAACACTGCAGTGTTCGATGTGATGTTAAAATTTATTCGACTAATTGTTCTATCTCAGGACAGATAAACAAATACAACACTGGAAATGTATTTCTTTACTGCATGTCTTTTCTTCTGGGTCCCATGGGAGTGTTTTAATGAGGTCAAAATTTTCTGTTGTAAGCAAATGAAAGAACAATGAGGAATGGCGTTGATGATGCATATGACATAGCCCAAAGCCTTTATGAAGTAACAAGTGTAGTAACTATTAATTTCCTACATTTTAAAAAACATGATTGAAACAATAATAAAGATATATTGATATTACACCTCAGCAGGACACACTATTCACTGCAGAGGTATAATCCACTTGCAGTATTAGTTCTGTGTTCTGATTCTAATGGTTTTAAGGTATAATTTTTTTTTCCTTATAATTTAAAATAACACTGATCTGTAAACCTTCCCAATACATCTAAAGTAGTTTAGGAAATAATGAAAATAAATATCATTGATAGGAAAGAACAGGAAAAAAAAAGAAAAAAAAAAAAAAGTAAGGCAGAAAAGAATGGGAAAAAAAATGTAGGGCAGAAAAGGATAATTATGGAATCGTAGAATCATTAGGGTTGGACAAGACCACTTTCATCCAACCACCTTTCCAGCCATCAGCCCATCACTACCATACGCACCAAAACATGTTTCTCCGTGCCATATCTACATGGTTCTTTAACTTCATCCAGTAGGAGGGTTACCTGGTCATAGGAGACCTAGGACTAATTGCCTGGTAGTCCTACACATGGTGTTTAATCTCACTTAAGATGTTCTGCTCCATGACCTGCCCTGTCAGGTTAGCCTGAGAAGCTGACTGTAGTTTCCTGCTTGCTCATTCTGACCCTTCTTGTAGATGGGCAACGCATTGGCAAGTCTTCAGTCATCAGGGACATATCTGATTGACCAGGACTGCTGACAAATGATGGAAAGTATCTTGGCAATCATATCTGCTAGCTAAAGTGGATCTCATTCATTCCCATGAACTTCTGTATTTCCACATGGAGTAGTAGGTTACTAATTGTTTCATCCTGAACTGTGGATTTTTTGTTTTCTTTCTTTTTTCTTTTTTTTTTTTCTTTTTTTTTGTTTTGTTTTTGTTTTGTTTTGTTTTGTTTTGTTCCCCATTCCTGTTTTTCAGCTCAGGGGTCTGACTGGGATAACCATTCTGACTTTTAAAGACAGAAGTATAGAAAGCACTGAGAACCTCAGCTTTTTCCTCATCCTAAGTGATGATATTTTCTGCCTCACCCAATAAAGGATGGAGCTTCTCCTTGGTTTTTGTATTGCTGCTAGTATATTTGTAAACATATTCTTAATTATCTTTAACAATGATGTCCAGATTAAGTTCTTGTTGGACTTTTGCCTTTCTGATTTTCTCTCTGCATATCCCACCAACATCCTTGTACTCTTCTCAAGTTGTATGTCTCTTCTCCCAAAGATAGTGTGCTCAAATAAATAGTTATCAAATAAAAAGCAGTAGATGGCTACTTTTTATATCTAAAAGTTGAGATCATATTTTATGTTTTATATATCTACATTAGTAGTAACCATGTGTACAATGCTAACAAACACTTGGCCACATTTCAAGAATTAACAGCAATTGTGCACAGATACCACATTACACATATAAACTAATCAGAAATGATTCCTCACAGGATTTTATTTAACCTAAATATAAATTAGATAAATTAAGAAATATAGAAGGAAATAGCAGGTTCAAGATCAGTAATGATTTTTAGTAATTATTGACATCTACTGTATTTTGACTTAAAACATTAAATTGAATGCTGCCTCATTTCCCTAGCTGTCTAAACAACATCTTGAAAACAGAAAAAAAAACTAATGATAGTATTTAATTTCTATCATGGAAACTGTATTTTGAAATATAAAACAAACACTGCAAATAGTCAATGCAGTAATCATGTAGGTGTTGTTGAGTACTCAGTGGGTCGTGTCAATATCTCAGCTCTCTTAATAACCACTAACACAATAATCTAAACCTTTAAATTTTTTATTTTGAGGCAAATTAATTAAATTTAGAACAATTATTTAGCTCTGACCTATTGTAGCTCAGAGCAAGAATTGTTCTGCTCTTTGTGTGTGTTTGTGTGCATGTGTTAAGAGCCTATGAATGGAAGCATTACTTTCTATTGAAGTTCGATCTACTTTTTACACAACCATATGGTTCAAGTCTTTAAGATTTATGATAGCTATACATGCTAAATGTCAAGCAAATTAGAAGACAAAAACTAGGGAAGAAAATCTTCCTTACTTAGACCAGAAAATTTGGGGGGGTGGGGGCCTGAGGGGGGGGGGGGGAGAGGGGGAAAGACAACTATGAAAGGATCTGTAACTTTTTTTAAAAATGCATATTTCAAATGATGAAACAATCCACAAATTCATGCATAATTTATCACTTTTTTCAGTAAAAACATTTTTAAAAGTCAAAACAATTCACTCTGACATTTTCAAGTGGAATGTTTTGATTTTTTCATTTCAAAACAACCCTTCGTTTAGAAAAAGATTTACCAGTTTTTATGATAATCCCCTGAAAATGTAATACTCAATCTGAAAATAATTTCTCAGATCTCAGCTCTTTGAGAATATGAAGAAAATTTCAACTTCTTTTTAAAATTAATTATTCTTTGCCCACTTGACCACAAATGCAAAACACAGAGGTCTTCTGTAAGATTGCCAAAAAACAATTATGATAGGCCTAATAGTAATTTCAGCTCCAGTTAAGGAACCTGATTTAACTGTTTTTATTCCAATCACTGATGTTACTGCTCTGTAAATGTAGCTTTGGCCAAGAAAGGACTCTGAGCAGGAATGCTGCAAAAATCAATTGCAGTAGGTGGAAGCAATAAACTAATTCCAGTAAAACTCGTGCATTCAACAGTTCTTTTGCCAAAAGCTTAATAGGAACAAAAAATAATAATTAACTAAACACCGACAAAAATAAAATAAACTAAATAAATAAATAAGAAGAAGTACATATATAGACAGGGATATATTGAATGCAATTTGTATACTAGGGCTATTACACTACTGTCTTACTGTGACTCACAGAGCTGAGCTTGTAGTCAATGGGTGTTTCTGTTCTCTACTGGCATTTAAATTTCTTAGTACAACATTTCCAGATAAAGAGAGATAAAGACAATGAGTCCACCAGAACATACATTTTAAGAACAAGAAGCTGGATTTCTGCTTACTCATTTCTAGATAATAAAAATCGTCCTGAATTTAGCCTTGCCTATCTGGTTCCGTATCCTGCAGTACACAACAGCTTTATATTTAGATAGTGATACAGAAGCAAAATTTGGACCTTGGTTTTAGAGCCTAAACACAGGTACATTTCATATCTGCTGAGTAAACAAGTATAAACACTGAAGGTGTAGAGTTAACACCATTATACTGCATGTTTTGGACTTCATTGTTTTTTAGAGTGCATGCTGAAGTACATTGACAAAGCAAATTCTAAACACTTCAGGTAGTGGTGATTGAAAGTGAACTAAACTATGTAAATCTGTTATCATTCCCCATGTCTCTGAAAGTCAACACCAAAGAAACAAGGAACTTTTCTCTTGTTACAGCTTAATCTGAAGCGCCATGTGATATGGTGTGAACATCTCTGTGGAGGTGGGCAGCTCTCCTGGATTTGGATTTGAGGGCAGGAAGTGAAGATACAGCTTAGGACATTAGCAGTATTCTCACATCCTAAACAATCTTCAGACTCTCCTTATTGTTTTTTTGTTTGTTTGTTTGTTTGTTTGTAAAATTGCTGAAATTGTTTCAACATGTAAAAAGCAAAATCAGAAAATTTTGCAAAGATCTGCAGGAGACAATGAGTTAAATCCTGACCAACTGAATCAAAATTCAAAAGAACCATTCACCTTTGCTAGCTTGAAATAAGATCATTTCAAAGCTTGTAAGTGAAGTTGATGCTATTCTTTAATGTGCCACTAAACAATTCATAAAGTTCATGGCTGGAGTTGACCCCTGTTACTGTGTTTCTAGGATAAAACTATTGCACAGCAGTAGAAAGCTCAACATGGGAGAGCAGAGGTTTATTAGAAACAAACCAGTGATTACCATGATAACAATCATACAGATGTGAGCCCAACATTACACTGCATATCAATATCTACAAACCTGGAATCTTTTATAATGGGAGATTTTCAGATTTCTATTATCCCTGTAATCAGACTCTTCATGTTTGTTTTTTGTTTGTTTGTTTTTTTCTTAAATTGGATATGGAAAAGATTTTAAAATCATATGAAATTACACTCATGTAGTGAGTACAACAATGGGTTTCTTTGTAATTTATTCTAGTGTTTTTAAACCAGATTTATTTTATGCCAGGGAGCATATTGCTATAATACTTGTGCCAAAGCAGTTGGAAGTTACCAGGTTTTAGAGATCGATCTGCCCTTTCTTTTTCTGTATGCAGATCCCACTTGCTTATCAATTACTTTCTATTTGATAACTGGGGAGCACACAGTTTTTAGGGAAAACAGCTAAGACATTTATCACTTTTACGATGCCAAGAATATGCTGAGCCAGTTTCAGGAAAGGCATTGCCTGGAGCAACTGTGCCAAATTGTGAGAGCTCAAATTCTGTGGGAAAGAAGGTGATGAGAAGAGAGCTGTAGAACAGATATCCAGGCTTCTAGAATTACAGCAGATGCCTAAGCATAGCACAAAACACAGAATGTGTAAGGATGTTACTCTCTTTCTCTTACAGTCATTGAAGTACTTTTACTGTGCTAATGAATAAACACAAGTAATTCCAGTGGCCCTTCTTACACTTAATGGTTCAAATGATTCAAATATTTGCCTTGTGTATTCAGCCAGAACAGAGTCTGTCAATACAAAACCTGAAATCAGCTTTGAAAGCTAATAGTATGCTCGTATCTAACTTTGTCCATATCACCTTGTGGAATGGTACCCTATACCCACGCTGCTTGGCATTACAGTGGTACTGATGTGAGCAGAACTGTGTCCACTATGGAATAACCAATTAGGAAAGAAATCAGCCCAGAAGTTTTCCAAAACACGTTCCAGCTTGTGCCATTAAATTCATGAAGAACACACAGAACACACTGTGGTATTAAGAATGATAGGTAAAACAGAATTTGTGTGCAAATCTCCTGGCACAGTTAGATAGCATTATTTAAAAGCTGGATTTGGGGGCAAAAAAATTCATTAATGCAGTTAAAAAGCCCTATTCTTTATCTTCTTTCGACTGGATTCTTCTCATTTTTCTCTTTTTTGTACTTTTGTTCACACTCCAGGAATATCATTGTACCAATACCAATAGTGATAATATTGTTGTGACAAAACTTGCTGTAGGTCTGAGAATTTTTAAATTGATTTCAAATTTTTTGATCTATTTTTGTTCAGTTATGAACAGCTTCACTTCTGTAGAAGTGCTTTTCTGCATAGTTTTTAGCATTGCCTGAATCCAGCTGTCAGATTTCTATAGGGTCAATGGAAAAAATAAGCTCCTCTAAGAATTGATATAGATTTTAGGCAGGTTGAATCATTCTGTACATGAGCTTTTCTTTTCCTATGGAATACTGAAGAAGCCTAGGAAAGGTATTCTCTGTTTAATTGCCTCGAGTAGGTTGGGTCATTTCAGGATTATGGGACAGATTAAAAAGTTCAGTCCAGAGCTGAACCAGAACCAAATTGCCCACTGAGTTATATCCAATGAAAGTCTGTCAATAACAGAAAAGCAGTGGACAGTTTGAGAAAAGGAATATGGTTATCACCTGACTAAATATTCAAACAGAGTATAAATATGATATTTGCATATATTTGCTTATATAGATATAATTGGTAATGTAATTCACCATCTTGCAAGAAATAACAAATAATGGAATACAACAATAGGCTGCACTTATTAGTTGATGATAAAGGTGACAGACTTTGAAATGTAATGTGAATAGTGAGAGTTTGGTCATTAAACATCTATTTTCTACCCTCTCACAAGAAATCTGTTTCAGTACCATGAACTTTATCTAGCAAGTGATCATTATATTCTTTTAGAGGTGGAGTTTCAGGCTAAAGCTTTTGTGTATGTTTCTGCTAAAGAGAATTGTAACTCCAGTTGTCAGCTTCTAGCAGCCAGTAGCAAACCTATGCACCTGGAAATTTCTCTGATTTTAATTAAGTAATTCATATACTAGTAAGGGCATGTGCTGCACTTAACTATTATTATGTCTGAATTTGTGTTCATTGTCTTAAGATGTTGATGCAGTTCTATGCTTTTACAATAAAACACAGGAAATAAAGATTTTATTTTTCCCCATCCAGTTTTCCAGTATATCAAGATTTGTTTACTTGCATGCTTTTTCTCAAGCATGCATCTGTTAAGGAAGATATCTAATTAAGTCTGAAAAAGCCTTCTGCAAACTTACCTGCAATGTTACTCTACTATTGTTATTTCATATTTGTGCCTCTGCAAGGATACATATGTACTTACACATATGGCTGAACATATGTTTAGGACAATTAAAAGACAATATGAGGCAAAAACAAAAAATCAAGACACCTCTCCCTTTTTTATGTTCTTTTTAACACGTGCTTTAATTTGAGAAGGATATTTTGCAGATAGGGTAACCAAGTAACTTTCCAGGCAGTAGTCCAGTGGTCTTCATAAGGTCATTTTAATAATTCATGTCTTTTACAGGTTATATGTGAATGGTTAACACTTATGCAGCCAAAAAGGTCAGGGAGTGCAAGTTTAAAAAAGCTTGAACACATTACATTTAGAGCCTCCTCCATTTGGTATTTCTAGTTTCTTATTACCCATTCTTTATTTTTTTTCACAGCTCGCCCTTCATGCTGGCAGTAGGAAACTTCTCTGTAAGTATGTCTTAACCCTGGACCTATGTCAAACATACCAGGACAACAGTGCAAGTTTCCAATCACACTATAGGAAATAGCTCCCTGAAAGTGTCCATCATAGCATGTCACTTTGTCACATTTGCAGGCACACAGCTATCCAAGGCACCCCCAGGTATGTATACATAATTGGCATTATAATTCTAATCCACTGATAGGCATGAAAAGTTTTATTTAAAAAACTAATTATCATAGTGGAAAATTGTATTTTTATCCGGTGAGCTGGAAATCAAACAGAGGCTAAAAATTGTGGTTCACAGAGAAGCTAAGATTTTCTATTTGAAAGGAAAAAATTGTGAATATATGTTACTGATCTACATCATAGATGGTTTAAGACCTCTCACATAATTTGATTCTTTGAAAAAAATCTATGCATTCAATAAGTAGTTTGTAGTAGCAGGAGACTCGTCAAGAATAAAGAGTACAATAAGAAGAGTCTGACACTTGAAAGGTCTTTGACAGCCCATGGCCGACTGCTGATAGTCTTTAGAATAGACTTATTATCACTGCTGGTATATCTTATCAGAATGAATAGACTTGTCCAAAAATTAAATGATATTTAAAAAAAGGCTCACACCTAATACTTTTAAGTTTTGCATTAAAATTCAGACTTCTACAAATTAAAAGAACGAAAATATTTCTAATGCTTTTTTTCTTTTTTTTTTTTCTTTTTTTTTTTTCATTTTCTGTGTAACACAGGCACACAATCAAACCACAGCATTACTGAATTGAAAAACTGAATAAAGATTTTTATTTAAAATAAGGAGTTTTGCAAATGGGAAGAAAAATACAAACAATTTTTTTTAACCTCCTTTTGTTTGTTCCTTTGTTAATATCTTGCACTGCTAGGTTTACAAATCCTAAATAAATAGAAATTAGTGCTCCTTACTTTGCAGTCCATTTGCTTTAGATGTTTGCCTTGAGGGACATTTGTGTATTCTACTAATGGCTGCAGCAGAGTGCTGTCTCATTTTCATTCTGGCAAAAAAAAGGCCGTTTCCATGGTTACAGTTTCATTTGCTAGAGAGAAACTGATGGCTGTTAGTGATCCCATCATAAGCAACTTCTGTCAGATTTCTTATCAAGTAGACATATTTTGACAAAGTGAAAGATAACACCATAATAAGAGAACTAAGTTGCTACTCCAAGTAATGAACCATTTAGCATTAAATGAAATGTGAAACCACATTCTTAAGACTGAAGGTGGAGAGGAAAAAGTAATATTTATAATTTACGAAAATAAAAATATTCAGTGCTGGAATAATGATAGTCTGCTTGCTTTCTGTTGTCAAGGTAAATCTAGTAGCATAAAATTGATTTATATTTTAGGGTCAGATACAAACATCTGTTTCAAAGAAAGACTGCATGGAGCTATAATGAATTTTAGGTTTTCCTGTGTTACCTCTTGGAATGGCCCAAGCCTGAGTTAAGGTCTAAACACATGGATAGGAGGTCAATACGAGTCATCCTCAACCCAGCATATAAAAATTTGTGTTGTATTTTGCCCCACAAATGTATGCCATCTGTACTCATCATTTCATCTACAGCCATTCTAGGTTCATTTTATCTGGAAAATCTAAAAATCTTGCAAAACAAATCCACAGAAGAGATGAATAACAGAGAGAGACAAATAAAATAAATTGAAACATTAGAACAGCAACAAAATAAGTGGTTGTGGAAAATGAATGAAATAACAAAGAAAATAATTGTCAGGTAAAATTAAATACTAACACACTGTACATAAGGTAGGGTCTACTTGAAGATTTGTGAAATGTGCTTGTATTAATGCATATCAGACTTCTGTTCCTTAGATTCTACTACATTTACCCATCAAAATGCAGATATTTAAAATTCAATCTCACTAAAATGATAGTGTTTGATTTTGTCTAAATTAAAATTTTATTTATTTTAATAGATAAACATACACATTTATACATATATATATTTTTCCAGCATGTTTGGAAAAAAAGATATAACTCCTTAATCAAGTAATTTATTGCTTTGCTTTGGAAAAGCATTTTGGAATAACTAGAGGCCAGTAGTGGCTTAGATATACTTTGCAATCAAGATGCATTCTGGGGTCAGGGCTGTACATGAATTTGAATTGCCTTCAAAAAGCCTTCAATGTCCCAAAGGCTGTTCTGAGATACAAAAGCAGTTGATGTTCTGCAGATTCATCTCTAATTCTCTGTTACTGTAAATGCTGTATAATCCATGGAGGTTTGAGAGTGTTTACTTGCCCACTCTGACTCATACTATCATTTAGTAGAATCCTTCCTTTAAACCACACATTCAGCACTTCATGTTGTCTTTGTCATTTCAAATGTTGTTTGTAGCCACAGCATGTAATAGTCTCTGGAACTGTAGGCATCAGAAATCAAAATGAATGACACTAAGCTCATTCTAACAACATCTTTCACATCCTGATTCTGCAGTGGGACTGTTAACTCATCAATTCCTGGAAACTTTGAGCAGCAGAGCCTGTGTCAATATGCCTGGATTTGTGATTGAAGCCAAAGTTTTCCTCTGAAGTCCTGTTTCTGAGCCGCTCTTTCTTTCACAAGAGACAGTCATTAGTATTTTTCACATCCAAGGTCACCATTGACTTGAATCTAGAATGAGTCCCTTTGTAGTCTTTCTTTCAATTATCATAACAGATTAGATCTTCTACAGCAGTTGGTGTTGCCCTACTTCATGTTCTACTGAAGTTAATGACAAAACTCTCTCTTGTTTGAACTTGAGGAGAGTTAGGTTCATGGTACATGCTTTTGAAAAATCCTACTCCACATGGTTTCTAAAGAGTTAGTGATGAACAAAAGGCACCGAAGTAATCTGTACCTTTCATAAGGGATTTCTAACATACATATAATAATATCAGTGACACAGGAATTGTATGCGTAGCTCTCTATTAAATTCCAGGAGTGATAATGTCATATTTCTAAAACTGAGGGAATGTTCATATATATGTTTGCTCTGCAGCTGGGCTTTGCTACCACCTTGAGAATATATCTCTTTATGAATTTGAGTTAGATAGAGGCAGGATGAATGCATCCATAGTGTGAATGGGGGCTGAATGAAAAAGAATGTGTGGCCTGCATAACCCAGGACCTGTAACTTCAATGGGAAATACTCCTTGGAAGAGATGCAGCTGCCTTAACACCTCTAATAATTTTAAATCATATGTACAGAGAGAAAACAGATAAATTATCATAGTTATTCTAGAGTAACTTTCTTTGTACATCAACTTCTGGAAATTCTTCCTTTTGGAAGAAAAACTTTGGGTTTTTTTGTTTTTTTTTTTTATAGAAAATTTCAAACTATCATGCTTCTGCCTTTACTGAAGCTGCTGCAAGGAACATAGATGGATTTGTCCTTCTTCTTTTCATCCCATACGTGATGTTTACCACAATTTACACAAAGACTGAAATAGTCCTTTTTCAGAATAATTAGCAAAAATGACTTAGCTGCATTGCCAAGATGACCAGAAATGGAAACTTGAGATGAGCCTTTTTGATAGCATAATCAAAATACCTAATGACACAGACTCAGAGTTGCCAGTGCAGTTTGGTCCTACTTTCAGTATCTAAATAAATGACCCGTTGTCAGGAATACTTTATCACAGATTCTAATCTGAGCAAAAGTTGTTCTGTTGTCAATTCTCATTAACAGGCAAACCTAACATTTATGTGCTCAAGAATTTTATATGTTTGACTTTCAGTGGGATTTGAGCACCTCATTGCCATAACTCTTTCTAAAAACCAGACAAGGTCTGTAATCATTCCTCATTCTTCTCAAGAAGAAACGTTCTTGTATATATATATTAATTTGTTAATGTCTCGGTGAAAGATACTGTGTCACCTCCTGGTACCAAGAATCTTCTTGGGCAAACTGACAGCCATGAGCAACAGCTAAAACTGACTTCATAACCTTGCCAAACATTAGGAAAAAAAATAATAAAAAATAAGGCTTTTCACTTTTGCCCAAGCTGCATAAAGGACTTTTCATAGCCCAGTATCCAGTTTGCTACTACAGCAGGAAAAGGAAAATTCCTGACAGAAGGCTTTTCCTGTTTAAATGGGAAATAATACAACTAAGTCTTGTAGCATTAAAAGTATCCTAAAAATCCTGGATCGGGAAGATATGAGGCTGGTGCAAACAGAAGCAGTGTAGCACCTTCCAGCTTATATAGTAACTAGTAAGATTCAATTTGATTGTTTTCACTGGGGGCAGGGTATGACACAGGCTGGTGTCTTTGGTGTCTTTTAAAAAATGGATCTCATTTTACATGGAACTTGAAAGAGGAAAAAAAAAAAAAAAAGAAATCTGTGTTTAAGACATTCTTGATGCAATGGTGACAGTTCTACAGTAATTTGCCATGCAGCAAAGGCTATGACATCACTTTTCACAGGACATGTAACAAAGTAAGATGAGCAAATGTAGAAAAAAGTCACTTAAATAACTATTTAAGGTCAGACAAATACTTCTAAAGGCTGGCTTCTTTTAAGGTATTCTTGATTGAACCTGAAGTTCTAAAATATAATTTTTTTCTATTCCAAATTGTTCCCACAATGGATGCTTTTAGAACTATCAGGTATATATAATATAGAAATAGAAATAGATAGAGGAGTAGGTGGGTACATAAGTAAGTGGGTAGGTAGGTAGGTAGGTAGGTAGGTAGGTAGGTAGGTAGGTAGGTAGGGAGACAGATAGAATCATAGAATCATAGACTCATAGAATGGCCTGGGTTGAAAAAGACCATAAGGATCACCTAGTTTCAACCCACCTGCCATATGCAGGGCTGCCAACCAATAGACCAGACTGCCCAGAGACACATCCAGCCTGGCCTTGAATGCCTGCAGGGATGGGGCATTCACAACCTCCCTGGGCAACCTGTTCCACCAACCTCTGTGTGAAAAACTTTCTCGTAATCTTTAACCTAATCCTTCCCTATCTCAGTTTAAAACCATTCCCCCTTGTCCTATCACTATCCACCCACATAAACAGCCATTCCCCCTCCTGTCTGAATGCTACTTTCAAGTACTGGAAGGCCACAATGAGGTCTCCCAAGAGCCTTTTCTTCTCTAAGCTAAACAATCCCAGTTCCTTCAACCTTTACTCACAGGAGAGGTGCTCCAGCCCTCTGATCACCTTAGTGGCCCTCCTCTGGACCCACTCCGAGAGCTCCACATCCTTCCTTTATTGGGGGCCCCAGGACTGGACAAGTACTGCAGGGATGATAGATAGATAGATAGATAGATAGATAGATAGATAGATAGATAGATAGATAGATAGATAGATAGATAGATGATAAATAGATAAATAATTCTAATATCAAAAGCAACAGACATTTTGTCCATGAGGATGCACAGAAGACCTGCTAATTTCCCGGCATCTGAGAACACATTAGGTCAAGAGCCAGGAGAACAAAAGTTTTCAAAATGTTCCTGCATACTGGGACAGATAAAGTTTCCTTTATACTTAGTATATAGCAATCAAATTTTGGAGCAAAGGTGTTTCAAAATCTTTCTTACTGAAAACACCATCTGTGTCATTTCCACACTGTACAAATTTCTCCCAGCTCTCCTACCCCTCACCCCATACTTTAAGAAAAAATATATATATTTATTATTCAGGATTTTCAGAAAAACCGACTCCTTCAAACAAATTGCAAGCTTAGAATTTTCCAATGAGAAAATGAAATTTCCCAGGTAACTTTCATGTATTTTCTTCCCTCTACTTCAGTCACTCCTGAAGTGGAAAGTAACCATCTAGATATGTAAAACAGTGCTACGCAGTACTTTAGTGACAAAAAGTGGAAAATCATGTATCTTGTGGGGAAATTACACAGTTAGCTAATTAGACAGTGTATTGTGACATATAATTAGTTTATGTTTGCTTGCTACTTAAAAAAAAAAAAAAGCAAAGCTCTTTATAAATGTTAACCATTAATATTTAACCTAGGCATATATAATTAACAAAAGCCTGTTCTAGGGAAAGCTTTAGCGCTAATTAATAGCTCTACTTGCATGAGAAGTATTATCACATCCTGAGATATTATGACCTTGCTTTTAAGAACAAAATGCAGAACCTACACAGTGCTCTTAAATAATAAAACAGAAATTTAAAGATGGGTGTGGTTTTTGTTTTTGTTGTTGTTTGTTTGTATGTTTTGGAGTTTCTTTTTGATGGAAACGTATTTCATCAACTATCATTTAGCTACTCTTTGAAAGGGTAGATAATATCAGGACAAGGGGAAATGCTTTTAAGTTGAAGGAGGGAAGATTTAGGTCGAATATCAGGGGGAAGTTCTTTACTATGAAAGTGGTGAGTTGCTGGCACAGGCTGCCCTGATGTGTTGTGGTATCCCCATCCATGAAGGCACGGAAGACCAGGTTGGACGGGGCCCTGGGTATCCTGGTCTAGTATTAAACATGAAGGTTGATGGCTGTGCCTATGTTGGGGAGGCTGGCACTTCATGATCCTTGAGATTCCTTCCAGCTCAAGCCAATTTGTGATTCATTGATTGTATGAATCTAAGCACTTTTGTGTGTGTGTTTTTTTGATTGTTTGTTTGTTTTTGTTTTTGTTTTTGTTGTTTGTTTGGTTTTTTTTTTTTTTGAATGATTCACCAGTCTTTCTTCTAGAAGTTGATGAGAATACATAACAGAAGAGTTTGGCAACAGTCTAAGCTGCCCCCTCATCCTCAGTTCATTGTCAAATATAAACAATCTAAATCTACAATGCTGGTGTGGTCACATCTGCATCAACCATAGAAAATGAGAATTGAGTCTGGCCTATCACGACCAAGGGAAACAAGAAACTTGGGAATCTGGGATATGACTTAGGTAGTGAGGTGTTACGGGAGATCTTAACTGTCTTTGCTTATTGTGAGGAAAGAGGAAAGTCTTTTTTTTTTTTTTTTTTCACTTCTACAACCAGAGTTCAATTCAAAAGGCAGGAAAAAAAATCCCGATCTGCAAAAATGAAGTGGCAAAAGTTTCATGTGTAGGAGTTTTACGTTTAAGCCAATTTTTTTTTTTTTTTTTTTTTTTTATGATATATGATGTTTATATGAAGAATAATGGCTTCCACTATTTCCATCTAGCTACTCTAGCTAGTTTTGTTCCACTGTAAATTCTTCTTGTTAAATGAACTTTAACACCACATTTAACAATAAAAATGTTGTGCACTGGCGTTTTTGTTTTGCTTCATTTCTTCAAAAAATGCTTTAAATTTTTATTTTCTCTAAAAGAAACAGAATATCATGTTCTAGTACAAAAAATTAGTCATAACTAAAATTAAATGTTGTGGTTTGTATGGTATGAATTCTCCTCAAATAGAAAGGTATTACTCTGCTGGCCAAAAGGTCCCTTAATCCACATAAGATAAGCAGTACATACATATTTATTAAATACTGAAATAATAATAATAAAAAAACAATTTAGCAGAGTCTTCTTAATCAGCAGGATTAAAAAAAGAATCTCAAAGGATTTATATGCATGGTATTTTACTGAGAAATTGCACAGAACACCCTTAAACACCCTTAAAGTGGGACAGCAACAGAAGAAAACAGTGTAGCAAAAAAAAAAAAAAAGGCCCTCCATGACACATATTAGTGCAATGTGAGAAAATAAAAAATGCAATAAACAAAAATAGATTTTGAATGAAATCAGTGCCTGGAAAGCTAAGGGAACAAAATGTGCCTAATGTCCGTCCTGCAAACCTTTACTTTACTTTACTTTACTTCCCTAGAAATGTTCTCTGCTCATGCAAACAGCTCTATTTTTGTTAGCTGGACTGTCCCTGTAAGGATAAAATTTTGCAGCTGAGTTGCTAAAAAGACTTTAAGTATTGCTCATGTCTCATTAATATAATGTAATCTGCTACTTCCAGTTCCTCATCCTGGGATACTCAAACAAATCTGAGTATTAATTTTGGAGATCCATCAGCAAAATATGTTTGCTACATATACACTGGGGCAGAATTTTCAGCTTGTTTTAAAGAGCACTTATCCAGCTCTTTTTTTCACCAAAGCTGGTAATTGAGGACATGACCCTTTAAATTTCTATCCATTGAGTCTTAGAATCAGAGCAGTTTTATAAACCATTTCACAAAAATAATCCAGCTAATATCAAAGAAACCTCCAATATATTCAAATTTGCAGCTTGATCTCTGCAAGTTTTCCATCTTAAGCCCTGAGGAATGCATAGCAATGTTATTTTTCAAACTACTGTTTCAGTTTTTTTGGAGTTATGGTAACTTTAGATAAATGTATACTTTCATTCCAGCTGATAAATGATCTTCCTTTAGTCTGAATCTGAATTCATTACAAAGTATAGATATATGCAGAAAGTGGAGATAGAAACCAAGTGGTCTTAACAGATGTGAACTCATCAGGGTTCCATTTGTTAAAGGAAATTATTGAATATTAACTAAAAGTTAATTAGACCTAATTATGAATTAGAAAGAAAAGGTAATTTGAAACTAACTACTACCCATTATTACCTTCTAGAAGCCTGGATCTTGAGGAGGGTCCTTGAATATGCTACTTTTCTATTTATTCGCCTTATTATGCTAAGTCCTCTGCTAAATTCTATTTCACTGAATGAAGTCTGCAGAACGTGGTACTTCCTTTACCTCAAAAATACCAACAGAAAAGACAATCAACTTGTCTTGACATACTTGAAATACTGAAGTACTGTTGTTTTTTAAAAACACGATGGTAATGATATCAAATACCAACCAACAAAATTGCATCCTTTTCTTCTAGCTTCACTTCCTCCATTGTTCATCTTTTTCAAAAATAGGTGAAGTGATGCCATACTATTTCAAGGGCACAGAGTATGTTGAAAGTGAAGGGACTTGGATATGTCCAAAGGTAATATTCTTGCTAGTAATGGAGTGGACCACAATGTGTATGCATAGTCCAGTTCCATCAGTCTTTGGATTCCTGACCATTCACTATACAGTCAAGATAACTTACATGCATGATGATAATAGAAATGGGAAGTAGGATATGGTGTCTAGTGAGCATTGAACTGAAAAAAACCCTCACAAACAAACAAACAAACAAATACAAGCAACCAAAAAACAACCTGGAGAGACAAGAACTCTTTACACATGCTCTTCAAGTACATGTAGGAAAATAAAATACTGTGACAGCAAATGTACCTGACAAAGAAAAGGCAGGGACTGACAAGGATGCAAATGAAGGCCACAAGGAATCAAGCTCAGTCCGCAACTGACTTCTTCATTGAGCTGTTCTGATCCTACTTTCAAAATTAGTGTGTGATAGAGTTGCAGAAGAATTTCCATTTATCTCCTGTACTTCTCTCGGTTCTTAAAGAAAACTTGAGGTAGTCAAGCTGACACAGTCAGTCAGTGGGAAAATAACGCAAAATATCAGATTTAGAAACTTGACTTTGGGGCTTTTCTTATTTTATGGTATTTCATATAATAATTCAAGTATTGCTGCTTGACACATACATACAACAACAACAACAACTAAAAAAACCCACTGCTTTAGCTTTCCTGCTCCAGTAAGTTTTATAAAGTAGGATATGTGATAAGTTTAAATTGTCCTGAAGTCCTGTGATTTGAAACGATGTTCTGTGAGTCAATGCAATTTGCACTTTAATTTACAGTTTAAAATTATAAGTCAACTTCTACCTGTTACTTGCCATTTATAGGCACTCAAGATACTGACACCTTTCAATGCAAAAATCCACAAAAATCGTTGTACTCTCTTTTCCTAAACCAGTTTCAGCACAGAAAATTTATCACCACTTTAGTGAAACATCAGCTGTTACCCCAAACATTAGGCTGGTTTAGAAATATCTATGACCTGCTTGAGAAGGTGGGTTGGACCCAGTGATTAACTCTAGAGGTTCCTTTCAATCCTCGCAATCCTGTGATTCTGTGAAGGTATTATAATATTATAATTCTACATTTTCTAAAGTAGGATTTGATGGATGTCTTTGGGCATTTTTGAATAACTTTACATTTTGGATCCACATTACTGAGTTCAGTTTTTATTAAAAAGAATTATTAGTTCTAGCCTTAATACTGCTATGGGAAACTTTTAAAACAATGAATAGAAATTCACATCTCAGGTTGCATTATGAAATGAAAGACCCGCAGATGGAAAGGTGACTTGCAAGGTCTGTCCCATATTTCTGCGTATTAATAGAATTTCTGACTTAAGAATCTGGGGAAATATTTAATATTGCTTTTTAGAGTAACAAAGAAAAAAATATATTTTTGAGATCTCATTTTAAACTGACTGTCTACGGTCTGGACCTTTTCCAGTTCCACAATGAGCTTTCTGAAACATAATATCTATTCTTAAAGGCAAATTCCTGTGCAATTCCATAGAAACCACAAAGAAATTCTGTGGCAAAGAATCTAGCCACTTCTGTACTTGTTTTATGGCTTCTGTGTATAGATACAGATAAAACAGCAAAGCATCAGTAAGAATGAGATCAGCATTAGAAACAATACTTAGAGAAATTGCTGGAGAAAAGTAGGGGCAGCAAAAAAAAAACCATCTATCAATACATTACAAGAGATTGCCTTCCAGAATCTGTCTGGTTCCATAAATACAAGAAATACAGAGATACATTTGGTCTCTTATTCTTCTGTACTTTTCTTTCATGCTCTGTGACCTCATTCAACACATATTTACTTATCTGAGTCTGAGTAGTTATGTTCTCTGTTGATCAAAATATCTCAAGAAATCACAGAGTATATTCTAATAAAACTGTTTCATATTGCAGCAGTATCTTCCAAGTTTTTTGTTTGTATATGCATTTTCTTCAAATGGCTCATGTTAACTAAAAATTGATATGGAAAATGAAAAGTAAGGGTACAAAACTTTTTGTTGCATAAGAAAATTTGTCTATGGAAAAACAGTGGGTGAGTGCTATTGCTTAACAAATTTATAGGTACTATTTGAAAGAAGAAAGTATATGTGACTATTTGTAAAAATAATCCTAACATCTCGCAAAATGAGCTACCAAACAACCTTGTGTGGAGCTGTGTAGATACATCTGTAGTATCAGTATTCTTACTTTTTTGTTTGTACCATGCACGTTAAGCTTCACAGATATTTTCCAGTCTCAGAATTCCTAAGGAAATTCTCAAGCAACCAAAATTTCAAAAATATTTTTTGTTGCACCAAATGAGGAAAACTGACTCCTTTTTTTTCTTGTTGTTGTCAGTCAGTAAGCACCTGTCTTGCCAGCAAAAAAAAAAAAGAATCCATTATCTATTAGCAAAATTGCATCCATGACAAAGAGGCTTGCATATATAACTTTTTTTTTGCTCAAATAGTCATGACACATTGGTTAGGACAAGTTACATGTAACAGAGAAGGTGAGAGAATGTAGACATGAAGAATTAATTAATCAATTAATTTTATTTTTTTCCTTCTGGCTAAATTTCTATTAGGATTGAGTGACTACATGCTCACATGGTATTTTGTAGTTGAAGTTATACTTTCCACTCTGCTACTTAAGCAATATAAAGCAGAATAAAAGTTTAAGAAATATCTCCCTCGTGAGCTTCTTTGTTTCTCAGGCTATTGCTCATTTATAAATTAAAAGCATTTCAGTTACATTTTGTGTGCTGCAGTTTCCAGTACGTAAGTCCAGTGCTGGACTCAGTTTTAGCATAGCTGCTGAAGTGATGTCCAAAGGGTCCAAGGATTGACAGGTGGATATTTTAGTGTCTAAGGCACAGGTCAGCTAGTTAAGGAAAATTTAAAATAAAACCAGGGTTTTATGGCTTTGTGTAGAGCTCACTAATGTCAAAGGGAAGATTCCCATATGGAAGCATTTGAAAACACCAGATGATATGAAGAAAGTGGAAGGTTCTTCGGCTCCTAAAAATAAAACATCTATAACTTAGACCTTACCATTGGCAATAAATATGAGAGAGATGTTCTACTGAGAATCTTGATGTAGAACTTCAGATGGGATGAGTGACAAAAACTTATCCAGCAGCGCAGAAATTCAGTATAGGGTGAATGCTAAGCTGCATTTTAGCTCTTTGGGATCAAATCCAATTTTACTGTTTGCTTTATTTAGTACCCTTTGTTTTTGGGCTTTCAAGCCTGTTATTTGCATTTTGCAGACAATTTCAAATTGCTACAGATTTTTATGCCCATTGAGTACTTTTTTCTTTTGATTACTTTTCTTTTCCTTTATTTATATATTTATTTTAATTTGCTTTCTTTTCCCTAAGGTAATGAGGCTTGACAGCATGATTCCCTCTTGGGGAAATTGGACATATGTAGCTTTTAATTCCTTCTGCAGAAAGGAACAGCTAAATTAAAAGTAGCAGGATGTTTCTCACAAAAGGACAAATTTTGTACCCAGATTGAGTTATGGCTCAACTTGAGTATCTTTGTGGGAGAAACCACAGTCCCTACTGGGCCATAATTACCAGTGGCTCAGCACAATCTCAGTGGGCAAGTCAATTTAGTACAGTTTCCCTACACCTTAATTCCAGACTTAGTAGAGTCACCATTGTGATGCAAGAGGCTTCATGTAAGATGGAAAGTCACAGTCACTCCAAGAAGAGTGCTCTTTGGGTGAATAGTTTATGATCTAGCTTCCAAAAATTCCAAAATGATCTTTGATAAGGCCTTAAAGAAAACCTTTGATTCCAGGTTCACTCTTCACTTTTTGTATGGCTGTGACTGAGTCTCTTTAGTTTCTCCATGTTTCTGATGCTACCATCAAAACTTTCTCTTACAGAAGTGTTCAGATGAGTTCATTAATATTTGTGAAGCACTTAAATGCAGCACTCACTGAAGTAGAAATAATTCAGGGCTGGGCACCTGGCTGCACATTATTATTCAATTCTATTATCAGTTATTATTCTATTATGCATACTATTACACAGTACAATCCAAACCAAATCCCTAATTGGTTTGGAGCACTGAGGAAATGTTCTTCCATGCTCCCCAGATGGCGGAAAATCTCAGTGTACACAAAATATCAATAGAACAAGCAATAGAGCTTGAAGCAGAAACTTTGACGCTGTGCCTCAACTTAACAAGAACCATCTGCTCATGCATGAACAGTAATAGAAGACTTGAGAAGCCGCAAAGCAGAGTGCATACACAAACACAGGTTATATAAGTATCAGTAGCATTCACTTCATTGCAAAGAGGTGGGAATAAGTTTATCAGGCATACTCAAGAGTAGGCAAACAGGGCCAATTAAGAAAAAGTCCTCAGCAAGCCTGACCCTACAATTAATCACAATGGCTTTCTGAAGTAAAAATTAACTGCAGTATAAATGGTAGTCTGAAGAGCAAGCAATTTTCTGGGAGACAAAATGCATAATCTGGGAAACCAGGCTTGTGAATTTAATCATTTCTACCTGCAGGTAGTAACTCATAAGATATCTTTCACATGTACTGCAGAGTCAATGTGACTGGCCCAGTTATCTGGCCCTGAAAGACCTTTGAAAATCAGGCTCGCAGTCAGTTTGAAGGGATACACATTTGCCAAACATTACTAGAGGGGAAAAAAATTGAATTTTAATATATTGTTCAAAAACCTGATATGTTTATTACAATTTTTTTTTTTTTTTTTTTCATTGTCTTCATTGTTGTAAGTCTTCAGTATTGAATTTACAAAGAAAAAGTACTTGTGGGGAGTGTTCAATGAATGTAACCAAAAAAAGTGTTCTAAGTTTTAGGTGGATACTCTTGAGATGTAAGTGGCAAGTGGGCTTGAATGAAATGAATAGAGAATTCGAATCATGTACAATTTACTTCAAGATTCTAGCAATATTGTCAGTGTTCTCCAGTACATTTGATTTTAAGTAATATGTTTTATATTTCATTATTCTATTACACTAGAACAGTTACTCTACAATTAATAAGACCTGATTACTTTCTCTAATGAGTCATTGTTTACCATCATAGACTATTGGTTTAGCTTAGGGTCTTGAGCCTAAAAGCAAAATTTTTGCAAAACACTTAAAGCAATCATAGAGTCCATAGAAGCTTTCTGTGTAACCTATTTTACTGACAAACAATTACATTTCAGATTGAAGAGGTGAAATGATTAAGAATATTTGACTTAGTTGCCATGACAGCATGCATTTTTCATCAGGCAGAGTGTAATTACTACAATTTCAATGATGTAAAATCAAGAAAGATGATAACAAACAGCAGAACCATGGAGATATTGCCATTGCAACCACGTTGCCATGGCAACAGTGATAATAATCTCAGTGATAGATGTTTTCTCTTGCTCTTTCCATTTTGTACGGTTATAACATTCAGAGCCAGTTTTTACCACAGCTTTTTATAGTTTATTAGACTGTCAAAATAGTTTATGAGATGTTGTTGCAAAGGAAATGACTGAGTTCCGCAGCCTAATAAAAATGCCAAATACTCTGTTTACATACTGCTCCAGCATTTAACAAACATTAAAAAATTGTATGAAAAATGATTTGATATTGTATCTGTATTAATCAATTTGCAAGGCATAAGCTCTGTCACTGAAGGTCAAATGAATACCTTCCAAGCATTACTTTTAGAGAGCTCTTTTAAAGTTTATTCTTGACAGTATTCTGCCAAATCCTTCTACCTGGGGTGGTGCAAAACAAGCAGCTCACAGAAAATAATTCATAAGAAAAATAGTGCTCATGATTTAAATAATGTAGATGATACATTTAATAACACAATACGAAAGAAGTTGACAACAAAGATTAAAGAATAATTCAGTTACCAGAAGTCTACCATGAACACAGGAGATAGCACATCAAACAGTAAAATAATGTATGCATGCTATACACTTATATATATGTATATGTACCTATATGCAAATATATTGTATGCATATGCTATTTCATGTAATGTTTTCATAGTATATCTATGAAGACAGGATAAATAATATGTTCACAATGTTATCTTCTAGGCTCTAACGGCATCGGTACTTATTAGCGGAAACACTGAAATTTCCTTCTGAGGCAGAAATAAATTCCCTTTTTATAGTTCTAGAGACTTAATTTCTAAATCTGGAACAATAAATCTCTCAAAAGCAATGCAATTTTAATGGAAGTTTTTAGGATTGTTTGTACAGGAAAAATTTAAATAAATTCCTCTTTTCCTGTTTTTCCCTATCTTTTTGTCCCTAAACTTAGAAACAGCCACCATCTATGTTAAAAAATGATAGACATACTCTGATGTACAAACATATTTAAAATATGAATATTGATTAAAAAAAAGTATATATATATATATATATATAAAACATACATATATATTCTTATATATGCATATATATTGTTCTTAAGTGGCATTACCCCAATTTTGTTTGATTATCAGAAAGAATTGCTAGAGCTGTGGCTTTTCCCACTGTTCAGTTTGGTCAGCTACGTTATGCATCCTCTCTGCGCCAAGAGCTTCAGTGCAGAACAAAACCCAGAGAGAGATAGGGAAAGATTCTTGAAATGTCGTGGTTAAACAGGTGGGTAATGGGACAGGAGGACTGAGAAAGAACATGAATGATTATTCAGTGCTTTGAGGTGCTAATGCAGATTTGAGAACCAACATGGGAGTCTCTCGCAGCAATATCGAGACACTGTGGCTGGAGGTATCAGTTTCAGTCACATTGCTCCCCAAAACAGCTCTGACAAGGGGCACAGTCCCTTCATTACATGGTCTTAATTTTGCTTGTCCCATAACACAGATACAAATGTACATACTGTTTTCTCCAAGCAAGGAAATTAATTTCCAGCTTACAGAGCAGTGAAGAGAATGGTCCTAGAATTGTTTTTTAAAATATTGGAGACAACTCTATTCCACATTTAGCAGTTACGATCTATAGTAACAATCTAGGTTGCTTTTATTTTCAATAATAAAATAAAATAATAAGATGAAAGAAAAAAAAAACTGAATAAATTGTATCATATCATTTGTTAATAGAGCACTACCAAGTGTTACTCATAGCTTATTTCTTTACTGTTTATACTCTTTGGTAAACTGAAGTATGTAAAATTTTAACTCATGCACATGGTAAATAATAAATTAATGGTTATTTCCTGTTCAAAACAACTAAAATTTGAATTCATACGCCTCATTACCAATAATGGATAGCACCAGTTTTCTTTGTCGCATATATTAGAAATGTATACAGTGTGTGAGTGTGGCAGGAGAGTCACAGACTCCATTGCTGGCGCAGAACAAAGACCTTTACTGTATGTGTTTACAACCTTTTCTACTCGTGCAACAACCCCTTGGTCACATGTACCAATCAGGTGGCTCAAGTGTGTTTACATCTGGTGTGAGTAGCTTCAAAGCTTGTTTACTCATTTGTAATGACTTTGTCTGTGTAGATAGGAGAAGTTCTCTGCGAAGATCCATGGCAAATGTTGACAACATTTAGCAGCAAGAGAGTACATAATCATAGATAAAATCAGAGGTGTTTGAAGACCTAATAACTTTGTTGACATTACAAAACTACCTCTAATAATTCATTTAGTAAAATTTATTCCATTCATTTTTATCAGATTCTGACAGTGGAATATATATATATATGTATACATATATGTATATTTATGTCAAAATGTCTTGAGCTGTGAGAACTGGGTCCCCTCATTCAAATGTTTCCTTCTCTTAATTTCACATGATTACTCTTCATTATGTTTCCTTACAAACAAACAATTCACTATAAAGTCTTGCTGTTAAGTATCCAATATTTGTACTTCCACCTTTATGGACAAACTAATCTATATGACATCATCAGTTTAGTAGAAACACATTTCTCTCTCAATTTCCTTTTGCTTTGTGTTCTTGATCATATTACATATAGACTTTACAAAACATTAAGATTAATGAAAAAAAAAAAAATAGAGGAAAAAAGAAACTGGTGAGAGGTGTTAAAGGAAAAAACTACCTGGAGCTATTTTAATTCTTTATTTGAATCTGAGCATTTTTCAAAATGATGTCATCCCTTTAAATATGCTTTTCTTCCTAAAGATACTCATCCCTTTATTTAACTCACCATTTCTGTTTTTTTTTTCTTTAAAAATCTTTCAAGATTTTAAATATACTTGATAACAAGCAGGGAAAACAAACAGACAAAAAACAACATGCTGTGGTTTGACTGGGATGACACGGGAGCTGTAGAGAGGCTGTTATTTGCCTTCTCCACCTTATGATTTTTGTGACCCATGATGTCAGAGGCGGATGTTGGTGGTATAGCAATAGAGGTTGAACCTTCCCACCAGTATTCCATTACAAGTTGTTGCTGTGTGACAGATGGCAGCAGAGGTGCAGTCTGACAAAATGGAGTCTGACATGGTAGTGTGTATGAACCAGTGGTGTGTCACTGAACTCCTCCATACAGAAAAAATAGCACCCACTGACATTCACTGATTCTTGTTGAATGTTTAAGGAGACCTAACAGTGAATACTGATGCAGTGGCTGGTGTGATTCATCACTGGGGTCAGTGTCAGTGGGTCAGCAGATTTGAAGAGCAAGGCATGAAGGCTCTTGTTCAAAAAACATAGCTAATGGTGCTGATTGTTTTAAAAAATAGTGCTTTGTAGCTGAGAATTTGTTATATTAAATTGTGTTATTGTGCTTTTTGTATCTGCTATAGTTTCCATAGAAATAAATTGGATGCATTATTTTCAAAGCAAACTATGCAAATTATGATAAATTTAATTTGTCTTTTTTTGTTGTTGTTTATATAGTGACAGAGAACAGTTCTTTTTGTCTGTTTCTCCTTGGCCTCAGAGGTGTTTAAACTTCTTACAGTCTTTGAATTTCCCAGTAGACCTGCTACTTATGAGTTGACAAAAATCATGAATATCTCTCTATAATTATCAATATTATTTGTTCTGCATTAGATTTTCTCCAGCTCAGTGCACCCCATTCATCATTACTTTGTGTTTATTGTAGTTTTGGTCATTTTTAGATCTCAAATCAGTCGCTTTTCCAACTTTCAGAGGTTATTATTGGAACCCATTCTGTTTAACGTATTTGTTGATAATTTGTATGAGAGAATTGAGTGCATCAGTAAGTTTACAGGTGACAACAAGTTGGGAGGAAGTGTGGATCTGCTTGAGCATAGGAAGGCCTTATAGAGGGACCTGGACAGGCTGGGTAGTTGGGCTGAGACCAATGGGATGAAGTTCTACAGGACCAAGTGCTGAATCCAACACTTTTGTCACAACAGCCCCAGGCAACACTACAGGCTAGAGGCAGAGTGGCAGAAGGATGTACAGAGGAAAAAGAGGTGGGGGCACTGGTCAACAATCTGATGAACAGCAGTGTTCGCAGGTAGCCAAGAAGACCAATGGCGTCTTGGGTTGTATCAGAAGCAGCATTGCCTCCAGGAGCAGGAAGGCAATCACTGTTTTCATCTCTGGTGAGGCTGCTGCTTGAATACTGTTTAGTTTTGGGCCCCTCCCTACAGCAAAGGCACGGATGCCCTCAAGCATGCCCAGAGAATGGCAACAATGCTGTGAAGGGTCTGGATCACAAGTCTTATGAGGAGTGGGATTGTTCAGATTGGAGGAGACTCAGGGGAGACCTTACTGCTGTCTACAACTCCCTGAAAGGAGGCTTTGGTGAGGTGGGGGTCAGTCTCTTCTGCTGTGTAACTAGCTATAGGATAAGAGGTAACTGCCTCAAATTCCATCAGGGGAAGTTCAGGTTGGATATTAGGAGGAATTTCTTCTCAAAAAGAGGGTGAGCTATCTAAACAGGTTGCCCAGGGCAGTGGTAAAGTCAACGATGTACTTTATTGGGCAATGGTGTTGGTAGGTGGACATTTGGACTGGATGCTCTCAGAGGTCTTTTCCAAACTTAATAAGTCTATGATTTTGTGATTCAAATATAATTCTTATTACTATCAAATTCTGATTACAAATACTATCTATCCCTCATCAACCAATTTTACGATTTGAAGACAATAATAAAGGAAAAAAACAAACAAACAAAAAAATTCATTTGGAAAGCTGTATTTTTGGGACTGTTCTAGTTTTTAAGGTATATTTTCTTATGCAATGGTACTATTGCAGAGATTCTCAGGTCTGTTGTTTGGAATATACACACAATTTCTGCTAATATCATTTAGCATAAATTATGGCCTGTAAGTGTCTATCTCTGCTTTCTGACATGGCATTCAGCACATATTGTCTACCATTCTACAAACAGCCTCTTGTAACTGATGTCCCTGGAGATTTTAAATTGGTGAATTTTCTGGTTTTTCAGACAACACATGAATTGTGATAATGTGAATATGCAGAAGTAAATTTAAGTACAGAAATTTCAGCTTTTCAATGCTATTTTGTGAACTTATTTGACAATTCAGGGACATTCCATAAGCTAGATGAGTTTCCAAGTGTATAAACAGTAATTTGGATTGGTGACCTACCAAAAAAAAGATATAAGAAATTTATCAAGATATACCTTCCTGCAAAGGAATGAGCTTATCTTCTCAAACCCCTCTTTTTTCAGGACCAACTGTTGATTTCAGAGTATAGCTGATACAATTTTATTTGCTGAGCATCTAAGCACACCCTGCTTTCAAATGGAATCATGTTATAGAATACGGGATTTTCACTCTCAACTTCCCGTGAGAAAGGGGGGAATCAGAAGCAATGTCTCTAGAAGCAGCTCTTGTCTTTGAACAGAAAAATACAGGTGTCAAAAAAAGCAGCGTAATCACTGAAAAAGAGTTGCATTCACATCAAACTTGTGATACAAATGTGAAAGTTTGACTTTGCTCTCAACTGCCAGTGTCCTGGGAGACTAAGTCTTTGCATGTGATATTCCTTTGGGAGTGCTGATGTCAGTTTGGAGAATAGTTTCCTTCTATGCAGTGTGGTGAAGGAGAGAAACTGTTTTGTCCAGGGCAGTAAGTGATCCCCTGATCTTGGTTCCATGCTGAAAACTGATACACTTTGAGGCATTTTAATCTGCTGACTGTGTGCCAACTTCTTCCGCTATCTAAATGCGGGACACATCTGCTTATGGGTGTGTATGTGACAAAAACTCGAATTGCAGTAATTGAGTAAGATAGTATTGCTAAAGAGCTTATAATGGAATTTCTTTTTAGAGAGAATTTCATCAATAATTAAAATTCCCACCTGTCCACAGTCCCTACTTTTAATTATTCTGGATGTCTCTGTCCCACAAAATACTGATAAATGAAGTCACTGCTTGTGCCTTAATTTGAAGATTAATTAATTGTTGCCATTGTGTGCAGTCTCATTAGGAACACTGTCGAAAAAATCGTAACAAAGTCTGAATACAAATTCTAAAATATTAGTGGTTAAATCCTCAGTTGAAGTTGAGAGCAGCATTATTCAGCAAGACTGTGCTGATATCACCTACTACACTAGCAGTAATCACTTTGTACAGTATGCAAGCTACATGCATTCAGAAACAAGAATCCAATGTGTTGTAATGTGTTTCAAAGCCTGAAAAGATGCTGTGCTATCATTTTCCTAGATGAAATTCTTCTTCCCACTTGTCTTTTCCTGTACCACTTAAAGCACACAAACAGTGGATGTTGGCATGAATGATAGAAAGATCTTGTGATGACCCTCTGCACCTGAGAGAATTTTCCACCAGACAATATTTGAATGATTTTCAAAACAGATGTGAAAGTCTTAAAACCCTCATCCCAACTGCCTGAGATAGAGAAGAAAAATGAATTAAAATATAGATTGAGAATGTCTTTTGATATTAAAAATCATTTTCTGAGGAAGATTTTAGAGCAATTTTCTGTCTTATGCATTTTATCTTGCCACTTTTCCCATTGACTATTATTTCTCTGGGTCTCTGGTGGATATATCCTGAATAATATTCTGGAGAATATTAAGCCATGCAGGAGTAAGAAAGAGCTCCAGGAAACTACTGCAGCTTAATCTGACTCATTCTACTTCTGATTAAAATGGCTGTGGCATTTAGTTTTCAGCAATTTTAGCTCAAATTTCTTCCTCCAACTTATACAAACTTTCTATGGTTTCCATTTGGTAACCTACATAAAATTCCACACCACTGCTTGATGCCAAGTTTTTTTCTTTTCTTTTCTTTTTTTTTTTTTTCTTTTTTTCTCCAGACAACCTGTCTTTACTTGTTAATGATTCTGGATTTTTGTTTTTCCCTTTGTCCTTCCACCAGAGAAAATGAAATGTATTTAATGTTCCAGCCCGCAGAAAATCTGCTGGTAGAGAATCTTAGAACACCTGAACACTTAATAAGATCTTTCAGTTATGCCGCATACAAATATTTTTGTAATTTTAATGATCCAGTTTTTAAATTCAGACAAATTTCAGTTGAACTGTTCTTTTAAAAGCCCCAGTATTAATAAAAACTGCTTGTTGTGCATTTTCACATGTAAATTTTATCTTTTCCATTGCATGTTTTGCAAATTATATCTCTCCTAAAGTCTATAAAGTAGCACGATAGTTCGGCTGTGATTTGATGTGTTATTTCGCTGTCATAGGTTACCTAGGAGAGTACATATATTGCAAAGGCTAAATTAGTTTCATTTCAAATGATGTAAAACAGCTAAGAAAGAACAAATGTATATCATACAGGACAGAATGTAGCACTGCATGAATCATATTTGAATATATTTCAGTGGCTGTTTTTTCTGTTGCAGCTATCCACACATGTAGAGATTACTTGTGCCTGGGAGTGAGTATGTCGAGACATCTAGGGAGCAATTTTCAATGATCATATACCCTTTACTCTATCCCAACAATATGGCATCTCTATGATATCTTGCATTCTCATCCTGAATATTTCAGTGAGGAAAAGTGAGCAGTTTTGTACCTCCTGACTGGGATCTGCAGCTGATGAGGCAGTCCACTCATTCCAGTTTTTATAGCAAGCTTTAGAGCAGGTACACTGAAGAAAATGGAAAAAATGAATAGCAAATGAGAAGAAAGAAGAGAAAAAATGGCACAGGAATCTTTCTGTGTGTCATTTCCAACATATTGCGTGCCACAGAAATACTGTATAACTAATTGGTTGGTTATGCATCTTCTGAATTCCATCAACACAAATATTATAACTATCGCTGACCCTTAGCTACTTCTGGAAGATAAAACTTTTCTGAAGTAATTCTGAACATCTTTGGCCTCTGAAACACTCAGAAACATAACTGAACTGTACACACTAAAGAAGAATCAAATTGGGTTTTTCCTACCTTCAACATGCCACTGGAGATGACTGAGTGAGATGAGTATGTCTTGATCTTTAGACAGAAGGTGAGAAGTAATCCTCTCCTCACTCTTCTCCATCTGTAGTCTGGATGAGCACTGTTACTGAGGGAACACTTTAGTATATACTTGCTTCCAGATTCTTTCCATAACTGAAAGTCCCAAGCATTACTTAGAAACAGATAAGATATCAGCATTGCCTAAGCAGCCAACCATTGAAATATAAAACCAGAAATGTTAAAAGGGAAACATTATCAAAGAAGGTTCTATCAGCAACAACTTGCAAAACAATTCTGTGTGTGTACATTCTGCTTCATGGTCATATCTTGTTCCCTTGTCATGATGGGTAAAGAACCATTACACCACAGCATCTTTCTCTTCTCAGAAGTTTTTCCTTGGACGCACATGCCTTATGCCATATACTGACTCTCTAATTGTGCTTGAACACTACTGTCCACAGTGATCCTAAAGTATTTCACTTGGAGAAGGTTCAGCTGTCTTCAAAACTGCTAATGATTTTATAAACACTTTTAAGTTATTTGCTTGAAGGTGCAGCTATCTGACTGCAGATTTAAAGCCATTTGCTCCTGATAAATTATAATGGTGTATCTAAAGGGCCTCTTCATTTAAGCACTGGAGAGTGAAAGCTCTATTTAAATGACATCTGACTCTCCATCTCTTTTAAAGTTTCTATTTGTTGCTGATCTCTCCTAGCTCCCATTGTTTACTCTGCTAAATATGGTATTGAGATAAAACCATATTCCACTCCATAGGCTTTTTCTAAGATTTCCACATGCAGCAGGAGGTAAACAGAAGAGTCAGATAAAAAGAATTACAATAAGGTGTTGTTTATGCATTAGAACGTGTGGAAGAACAGGAGAATAAGAGGAATATACTTAAAAGAAGGTAAAATTGAGCTCTACAAGAAATACATGATTCCCTAAATGGTTCTGCCAATCTAAATGTAGAAGATAAGTTCCCCTTGAAAAGAGAAATGATATTTAGAAATATTTTTCTTTCACAGTAAAATAAAATAACCTATGGGAAATAAAATGTTATTGTAGAAAACAAGAACTCAGTTTGTGAGACATTTCCTAGTGGCATAATGTGAAATGCTTCTGTCCCCTTCCCAAAGTGCTGTATCTCCCCATTGTGCTCGTAGATCTCTGAGTTAAGGCAGAAGTTCTAAAATGACACTCACGAAAGCAAGAAGGGAGTCTTCATTTAACAAGCTCTTACAAGTCAACTCATACTACAGAACCTAATCCCTCAGCCCTTTCCAGTTAGCCAAATATTTTACAGAGGTTCAAGGGGGGGTCTTTTTCTGACACTCCAAGGTGCTTCTGTTTTCAACTAAGCTAAAACATCCAGTGCCCAGATGAATAATGTAAACCATGTTTGTTGTATTGGCAAAACTATGTTGAGAAGCTGCTATAAAAGAATTGTTCATTGTGAAATGAGCAGTTTCTGAAAATTTGACTTCACAGAATTCTTCTAAATGTTGTCAGCTGTTCAACTGACAGCAAGAAAGTTCTCAACTCCTGGAAAAGAAATACTGATGACAGTCAAATGCACAATCTGAGAAAAAACAAACTTTTTTCCTAGGGAACAAAATAAGATTGCTTTTCTTCTTGGATGGATGATAAAGAGGTTGGTCTCCTAGTCATGCTACTTTTCAGAACACAATGAAGTGCACACAGGCTTGTTTGGAAGATGAGCTTAGCTGTCTGTACCTTTTCTACTTGCTGCTATATAAGCTAGCTATGTATCATTTGCTGGTTTGATTATAGGTGTGTGTTTCATAGTAATACACTGGAAGAATAAGTGAACTGAGGATATTTTGATAAGGATGGCAAATTCCAAATGACTTCCTTGAATTAATCAACAGACTATGTTGTTTCCACCTTACTATTTCCTTATATTTCCATTGTATTTTCTGATGCGTTTACAATTCCAAAGTCTCAGTCACTGGGATGAATTTAAGATCATCTCATTTACCCTCAGGCACTTAAAATTTTCTTTCATGTTAGTAGATATTAAAATAAGAAATGGAAGACTTGCAAGGCCTGTAGATTATAGAATGGAATCTTTGGACTAGATGATTTTATAGGTCCTTTTCAGCCTCGTGATTCTATGATTCCATGATTTTTCTGCAAAATAATATCTGCCATGCAGTTAATAATGCTTCTTAAAATTCTTCAATACTAACACAAATTTCAGACTACCATAACTACTGTCTTTAACTTAACAATTTGATTTTTCAAATTGTCAGTCCCTACATGGTATCTCTAGGTAACATTACTCAAATATCAGAATATATTACTATATGAACAATTGGGTATGTATAATACAGTTATGCTCTGCCAAAGAAAATGCCATGTAAAAGTCAGAACTGGATGAGGACAGATAGAAGTACCTGTTTAGACAAGCAGTTATGATGTAGGAAAAGTACAGTTATTCAGAGAATCTGAGGCACTTCATAGTTAAATAATGTCTACTAAAAACATTTATAAAAATTTTAAATCATTTTTACATACTGATGCGTTCTATATATGAGGTAAAACTTCTTCACTATAAAGATGAGCTTTACAATTAAACTATTAAAAACCAAATTTTTATGATCTTAGCAACTGCCAGGGAATCAGCTCTTAAAAATATGACTGATCTGCTTCATTCTCTCTCTCTCTATATATATATATTTTTTTCCATTTTATTTTTAGTAGGGATGAGTTCTTTTAGAGGAGTCAGATATCTATTTTTTACACTCCTATGTCATTGGAAATCCACATAGTTGAATCTAAGATTCTGTTGCGGGAATCCTGGACTCTGTGAGGCCAATGGGGAAAAATGCTTTTGTTTTCTCTGGGCTACAGATTTCATATGATGTGTTCAGCCAGGATGCAGCTTTTTAACAGAAACAAATAAACGTCTTATTAAATAAATGAAAAAGAAATTAACCAATTATAAAAACACTATTGCCAGCACTAAGATTTATTTATTTATTTATTCATTCATTTCATTTTGTACATATGAGAAGCTTATTAAAAGAACATTACATTTGCACAGTCAGTTTCTGGAAAGTTGCTCAGTGCCAGGATGACATCTACATATACATGTTTGGTCAGAAGTAATACTATATTTTAATGCTGTGTCAACAAATGTTCAGAACACTTGGAATTATAAGCCCAGTACAGCCTTGTTTTATGCAGGCTTATTCCTCTATAAAGACAATCTTAAGCTTTAGAATTGTTCAAGAACTTACAAACTGCAAATTCTGAATTTAAATACTTTGACTGACAACTGAGCCTCAGTTCCTTGAGAAAAGAAAAGAAAAAAAAAAATTTTTTTTTCAGATCATTTTCCATTCTCTTATATGTACACTGCTGAAGCTGCAAACTGTGCTGAAGTGATTGTCTTTTACTGAGCAGGTGCAGATTGTCTCCTAAAGTGGTATCCATGACTGGGGAAATACTTCTATGTACTGCTGTAATGTAAATTAATGAAAGGAAAAAGAGCAACTTGTTAGAGTAACAAGATTTTTGAAGATAAACAAAATATATCTCGCACCTCTTGGAACTAAGCTCCAATTCTAACAGCTATATGGTACATATTTAAGGATGCTATGACTTTTTAATGACTTTCCTAGAAGACATGAGGTACACAACAAATCTGAAGGCCTACTTCCTGCACTCATTGTGAAGGATGCCATCAACATTTGCTTTTAACAGTAAGATAAGGACTGCTTCTCTGCAAAATCTCAGAAGCCAGAGGCTTAATTAAAGCAAGTGTAATAAACAACTACTTATTATTTTAATTTAGTTTGAAATGTCTCAAAATTGATTAATGATATTTGCATGTTTTTATGCTAAAATAAATTGTTGGAATTTTTGCTGTATTTCTCTGCTTTTAATTCTGTTAAAAATAGAGTTTCCATGCAAATCTTAAAAACAAATTAAAATCCAGGACAGATTCAATGAGCAATTTAATTATCTGTGTTCTGTTCAACTAATTGTCTCATGGACACAACATGCTTGGTAAGAATTAGGCATGAAATATTACTGAAAAATTAGTGAATTATCATGTCTTGAACAGTTCAGAAGAAGATAAGAACACAGGAGACTGCCTGTAAATGTGATCTTTTGTATTTAGTTCCCTTTGCATGGTGTCTGAATTGAGGTTGTGAGGCACCTGAACACAGCAGGTACCTGGACAGAGGCTTGTGGACCCACGACTGGTTTGGGCATAAAAACGGGCAAGGAGAGTACTCTAGAGTTAAGATATCTTTCCTGAGCCACTCTGAGTTTGACAAAATAGAGATTTTGACAAAATCTCTTGGAGAGAGTTAGATGGGAGCCTATCAGCCGTCACTGCAACTGTTTGACCTAATTCTGCCACCAGATGAAAGAACCAAACAAAAGAATAAACTTCCTCTGAGATCACTACATTGAAAGCACCAGAGAGAGATGATGGATACAGACAGAGAATGGGAGCCCTGATAAGGCTAGGAGAACCTGCACGACAGAGATCCTTCAACATTTTTACAACATGAAAAGTGTTGATTTCTTAAGAGTAAAATCTCCTGAGAAGGACTTGTCAGTAGCCAATTTTCTGCTTGGTAAAAAAGCATGGGAAAAGTTTGAAATTGTCAAAATATCCCATCTGAATTATTTATAAAGAAAGAAAAAAGTTGTTAAAAAGCAAGCTTTTATTCACACTTTAGGCAACTTGAAGAAAGAAAAAATACAGAAATCCATTTTTAAATTTTTTTTTATTTTATTTTTTCTTTAGTATGCACAAAAATGCTTCCACTGACATGCCCCAGAAAGGTGGGATTTCTAATGTCTTCATTCCCCAGAAATATTGAGCATTCTTCTTTCTTTTATCCCTAATGAGATTGGAAAAACATTTGGCCTCATGTATTCTCACAGGATCAGAAAATTCTTTGTCCTAGAAATCTGCAGATTAGAAGACAGACAAGCTGAGGTTGCTCTGTGAGAAGGCAGTGATATTTTTCAGTGTCAGAGTTTATTTGTAACAAGGCAGTAGATATGGTAACAGTTGTATTTATTGGGCTTTCAGGCAGAGAGATAGATGTAGATAGATACAGGTAGTTATCATATTATTTTCCAACTTTTACAAAAATGGGATATATTTTATACAGCTTTCTTTGCAAATAGCACAGAGAAAGTATGGTTCGTACCCTGAAGAATTGGGACATTCATTTCAAAATGCACTGAACAGGAAATTTTACATAAAGTAGCACCAAGAGTTCAGTCTCAAAGCAGACTTGAGTGGTTTTGTTTGCTTGTTTGCACGTATTATATGAAAGAAGGTTTTCATCATCTTCTTTCTTAAGCTGGCAGTCACTGACAAAGCTTCATGGAAAGGTTTGTTAGGAGGGATTTGCCTCAGGGGGTTACAAGCTGATAAGAAAACAAGGGAAGGAGTGCATACAGGGTTGCACAGGCCTAATTCTTCAGTCCTAATACTACAAAAGAACTGAGAAAAGTTATTTTTCTATGAGGAGAGGAAAGGAGAGGAGAGGAGAGGAGAGGAGAGGAGAGAAGAGGAGAGGAGAGGAGAGGAGAGGAGAGGAGAGGAGAGGAGAGGAGAGGAGAGGAGAGGAGAGGAGAGGAGAGGAGAGGAGAGGAGAGGAGAGGAGAGGAGAGGAGAGGAGAGGAGAGGAGAGGAGAGGAGAGGAGAGGAGAGGAGAGGAGAGGAGAGGAGAGGAGAGGAGAGGAGAGGAGAGGAGAGGAGAGGAGAGGAGAGGAGAGGAGAGGAGAGGAGAGGAGAGTGGTGGGAAGGGGAGGGGAGGGGAGGAGAGGGGAGTGGTGGGAAGGGAAGGGGAGGGGGCAGAACAGTAGGCACACTACATAGGTACTAGCAGAAGATGCTATTTGGGAATGAAAAAGCTAATTTTATTCTTCTGCTCCTCCCCTGCTATTTACTGGAGTGGTTTTTCATGCAACTGTCTTCTTGAACTATAAAATCCTATACTCTTCTTATCCCCAAGAACATTATTTAATCTACTCTTTACAGCAACATGCACATACATCCCTTCAGTCTAATTCAAACAGACATTGTGTAATCCAAAACACACCAGAAATAATGTTTCCTGCACCCCTGCGTTCAGGAGTCATCTTTTGTGTAATTATGAAGAAACACTGCTGGAAACAAATCGAAAAATGTAGTAATCGTTTTGCTTCCCATGATTTACATGGAGAGAACCCTGACAGCACAACAGCGTTACTAATTTTAACGATCCAAGTAACCTTCCCTTTCAGGCCAGGCTCCATCTCACTGCACCCAACTGTAAGAGAGATATCTAAGAAAATCACCTATTACTTGTCACTTCAGAGCAAAAGCAGTGAGCAGCCTGTATTGGGCTGCTGGTATCTCTCTGACAACCTCCCAGACTACACAGATTGGTGAGCACTGCGTTAATTGAGCCTGTCGTCAGCCCTCATTTCTACCATTGTAGTAAAGTACTTGTGACCTCTTGCAGGAAGACACTACTCTGGAAAAGATGTCTCCAGGTAGATGGGGTTCCAGGTCCATGGACACCCAGGTATGTGGGTAATAGCAGCACAACAGGACTGTCCCATAAGCTAACCTGACAGCCACGTGGAAAAGTAAGAGCGGTTCAACTATATACCGACTGTATCTTGTACAAAGGGTGAGGAAAATTTATTCTCCAAAAGAGCAGTGAAGCCCTGGCACAGGCTGCCCAGGGAGATGGTAGATTCAGTGTCCCTGGAGCTGTTCAAGAGTTGTGTGGGTGTGACATTGAAGGACATGGGTTAGTGTGCATAGTGTGGATGGACAGACAGTTGGACTAGACAATCCTAATAGTCTTTCCAGCCATAATGTTTCTGTGAATCTGTGTTGCAAGACACACAGTCAGCCATGTACACTGATGTGGAGTAATTGACAGGAGCTGTGGCATGAATGTGGGAGGCTCCAGTAAGACCAAGTAACAAGGTGGTGAGGCATGTGCTGGCATGGGAATACAACTAAAAGCCACAACAACACTGTTGCAAAGGCATGGGAAAATGTGACGGCACACTTAATTTCTAAACTATTACATGCTACTGTCTTCACACTGCAGCTTGTTCTCTCCAGAGTGCTACAGAGCACATACTCTGTCCCTCAACATACAGTCTTCTGGATCCATTTTTATGTTGTTATTTTTATATTTTTTTCTTTTTGTTACAAAAGAAAATTCACAGGAAAGTAAAATCCATTTAAAGGATAGAGGTTGTAAGATTAGGTCAGAATGTTTGTTTCTGACTAGGGAATTGTTAAGCACAGAGCACTGCAAACATGGTTGTTGACAGACCATCATGGACTCAGGGTTAGCTCATGCCAAAGCAGCACAAAATTAGCATTATGCTAGAAAAAGGCTTCTTTTCTCAGGTTATTTCATATCCATATATTTGTTCATCACTATGCATTGCAAAGTAACAGGATGACTAGCATTTGAGGAAAAACACACTATTTTCAGATCAGATACCAGCTGTCAAGTTAGATAGAGAATACTGCATCAGGAATTTTACAGCCCAGTTCACAAAAATTTTATGTGTCTATAATTCACAATTTTGTGTGAAATAGTTGCTTGAATATGCCATGCACGGTGTACCCAATAAGTACATGCATAAAGACCAGTCAAGGATTGTCTTGGGTCAAAGAACTGTCAAATGCACTCTAAAAAGTAGAAATAAATGATGGCAAAATGCCTCTTATTGCAGTGTTGAAAGTCTGTATGTAAGTTATTAAATAGAATTTAAATAGATTTCTCTTATATATTAAAAAAATGCATATATGTATACATACATTATTTTTCATATATATATTTTTAATTCTCTACTTTTTTTTTTCTTTTTTTTTTTTTTTTTTTTTTTTTTCCCATTACATGACATGAAACAACTGACAGAAAGGTTAAACTGTTTTAAGAGTCAGGATCAGATCTTAGGATCAGATCTTTTGTTCTTCCCGTATTGTCTCTGGCACTTTTCAGGTCAAAGTCTCTCACATAACATGCTTCTCCATTAAACCCCCCTGTCTAAACTCTATGGCAATATTTAAGAAGTTGTTTAAGGAAGTACTTAGTTATTTCTTAGTTGAACTGACTAAGAAACAGCATTTGGCCAAAAACAATGACGCCAACCTCAGAGAACCTTGGTTGTTTTCCATTATTTCTTTGTGTATATGAAAAGACATTCACATTATAATATACAACTTTGTAACAGGCTCTGACCCAGGAAATTATATATTCTTTCCAGTGACCTCTGATAAGTCTTTGAATTTAGATCACAAATAGGTTGAGCTCAAAACTATAAATACATTCTGAATGCAGTAGGCAGGAAGTAAATTAATAATATTTTGCGCTGAATGTGATTTTTTTTGCTATAGCCATAGCTGCAGTAAAAATGCTGTACCAACCTACTTGTAACTGAATAGCATTAACCTAATCTGAAAAATAATGGTTCTAACAAAACTGACTGTAGAGCAAGCAGTCAGCATTTCCAAGAGTTCCCAGAAACACCCTATTTTGGAGGTTATGTTTGTAGAATAAGAATAAAAATGCAGAAAGATCTTCTCAGTTCTGATAAGGGTAGAGATAACAGATCAGCTCATTCAGCCTCACTGAAGATAGAGCTGTAAACATGCATTCAACTGAACCTGAAACTGGCATCTCAAAAGGCCAGCCAGTTTAATAGATTTCAATAAGTCTATGTATATTTTAATTGCAGTCACTCCAGTATGCAAATACTGGCTTTCTAGACTCTGTCCTGTTTCCATGTCACTGCCAGGGGGCAAACTTCACCCCATGAAGCCTTCTTTTAGCCCAACAATCTTGAGTTTTCAGTTGGCTGCTCAGAAAAATCTACCTGCCCTTCAAGCCTCAAACATGCAATTCAGAAACATGAGCACAAATAAACAAATAGAGGAATGTTGCCAGAAAGAAACACTTTTTCTTTTTTTTTTATTTAAAAATAAAAGATGCGTGGATTTGTATTTATTTATTTATTTATTTTCATTGGATCATCTGTAGATGACAAAAGTAAGATAACTGGAAATATATTAACTGATTCTTGATAGAGATAACTCCTACAGTCACAGGATGGTAATGGTGGCAGTTCTGTGCTCAGATCTTCTGAGCACTGAGAACTGTGGGTCTAGTTCAGCAAAACTTGTACACGGGAAGAGGAGGCCCTCTGACTTTCCTTAGAGCATGCATGTGTTTAAAATGCTTTCCTGGAGAGCAGCCACAGTACTTAGCATCTTACAGGAGTAGCATGTTCTCTTCAGGAAAAGCATGACACAGTCCTCTTAATATGAATCTTAGTATTGGCTGCTATCAAATCAGATTAGCCCCACTGAAGTGAACAGAGCTCTCCTGACTGGATCATTACATCAGCCCACTTGATGCTAAAAATCTACCCAACCCCAAGCTCAGTTAATTGAATGCAGAATACTCAATGCATTTTCTCTCGCCTTTTTCCTTTTTTCTTTCCTTTTTGGCAAAATGCCCTTATTATTTTGTATCCTGAAGCACTGCAGCCTAATAAGGAGAGCAAATGGAGGAAGAGATGGAAAAGGAGTTTGTTTGTACTTCACTCTCCATTGGCCCATTATGTTTAAATCTATTATGCAGTTTACCTGACGTTGTGTTCAGAGCAACTGAATGCTGAAGTTCTTTGTAATACTGACAATTTCTTAACACAGTTTAAATTTAAAGCCTTTATTAGTCCAGAGAAGGCTGATCACAAAACAATAGTAGCTCTGGGAGAGTAATTATTTCTGTTCCATTGTCTGGGATGTTAGAGCTTGCGATTAGTTACACTATACAGTATTTAACAGCTAACCAGCCTCACCATGGTTAACAATACATGAGATTTTCGCTGTCCCAGCAGCACTCCAAGTACTCCTGAAATGTTGGCTCTGTCTTTAATCTTGTTATTCACAAATACCTCCAATTTTCTGGGGTGTGTGTGAAAACTACTGTACTGCCAGCAGCTTAGAACACCATGCGGCAGGCTCTGCTGGGAAGAGATCTCTGTAAAATGGATGCATGAAACTGTGGGTTGTAAGCCATTAAGCTTTCTCAGTACGCTTCTAATGAGCTTATGATAGCCTCGCAAAATGACTGTTTTTACTGCAGCCTAGTAAATTATAGTATGTACAAATTAAATCAGTGGGACCCAATGCAAGCTGTTCCTCATCAGGTTCAACACTTCTTTTAAGAAGTGAAAAATTATGACATACTGGAATAGCTATATGTTTCAGTCCTGTCATATGCTGGAAGTGTAGTGTACTTAGCTAATTTCTACAATTATCTGTATAACACTTTTCATTGTGTCCCACAGAAACCAAGTACTTCCTCTTGTGCTGCTCCTCTGTGCAGCTACGTGTTTCAAAATCAGTTGTAATGTGAGTGAATAAATTTGCCTCAGCTGTTAAAAGTTAAAGGCCAACAAAATAGCTCACTGAGGTCTTGATCCTTCTCCCACGGAGGCCAGTGGCAAAATCCCAACTGATTTTTTGATCACTTGTAACCTTCTGTATTACATTAAAACTGCTTTCATATATTACCCCCTTGGCAGTCATAAGGCATCATTAAAAATGTTCATAGATGTTATTGCCATATTTTCACATATTGCTTAAATTTTTTTCTTACACCAGTTTTGTTCTGGTGTGGCTTGAATGAATTAGCTCCTGGTGTTTACCGCTCAAAGTGACACAACTATGAAAGAAACCTTTTGAGGAGTTGGTGTATGTATCGAATGAAAACATGGTTCCGTGTCTTTATTTTTTTCTCTGGCTGTCTTCCCACTTCTGTTTTACTACTGTGGCATCTGATCAACATTAATTACAGTTTGCTAAACAGCATGTACTTTTTTAAAGTTGCTGCTACCTTAAGCACTACTGGAACTGGAATTGCCTTGGCTCAGCAGAATACAGTAGAGCCACATCAGTTTATGTTGTCTGAAGTCAGCTTTGGGTTTTGTTTTATTTTTTAAACTGAGCAGGTTATATGGCAGCAGTATGCAAATTCCTCAGAAAGCGTCTTACGGTGATATTAATACTCAGTAAACATGATATGCATTTGTTCAGGTTGCACAGACAGCATTTTTAAGAAAGCTGTTACTACAAAGGCTGGGTAATAACAAAGGTCCTGAAGGAGGTGGTGCAGTGCAGACAAGCTGGTAGTTCAGAGAGGCTTTCCAAATGTTAACCCCCAGAAACTTGTCCCATGTCCTAGGGCTGGGACTTTGCTTCAGCTTGGTCCCGTGCATGCAGGAAGGTACACTGGTTGCACAGTTCCTCTTTTCAGAACCATGCTCTGGCTTCCAAGGGAGGAAATTGGGTGCCTCAGGCAGGAAGGAGAGCTGACAAGTCTGTGTGGGAGCCAGAGGTAGTAAATGGCTGAAGAACAAGTATTCACTCTAAATGTGTTTACTGCAGGACCGTATAACATACAGCTTCTTACTTTCTTTTTGACTGAACATGTAGCAAAGTGTGGGATAAAAATGTCACTACACTGATTTGGCAACTTTTCATACCATCTCTGTTCTGATTCTACTGCCTCTACTGGTAGAAGTAGCCATAGTGATAAAAAAGGAAGATCACTGAATTTTGTTGCAGATCTGGGGGCTTGGTTTCTAGCTAATTAGAAGTAAAGCCCATGTTTTCAGAGCTTTCAGGCTGAGGAAATGAGATTCTAATGCTAAGTCTTCCATCTAAGTCACCTCTTGGCACTCTCAACTCTGCTGCAGTTTAGCTGGTTGGTTAAACATGAGCAGAGTGGAGGGAAACTAGGTGAATTTCTAAAGGAAACTTGATCTTCAGGAAGTGTGGTGAAGGTGTCTGGATTCTGACTGAAGGTATTCTGACTTGAAGGTTTTCAGAATCAGCCAATATCTCCAAACCAAAACGTTTTAAGGGAATTGATGAACATTTTGAATGATAGTGTGAGGTGATGAGATTGTGAAAGATCATCATAAGCAACTTCAAGCATCTGACTAGCATTAACAGATCCTTTATCTACCTGGAGTCATGACACTTTGACACTTAGATTATTGTACTTTGCCTACTTGCTTTCAAGCCTCCTGCTTTCCATTTTTGAGCTTTACCTAAAATTTCCAGAGTTTGAACCTACCTTTAAAAAGCTACCTATTAACATAGTCCTCATATATTCAAGCAAGTACAACATCAAGAAAAACAACAAAGGATATTTATCCTTAAATATCCTTAAGCCTGTCTGAAAAGAAAAAAATAAAAAAGAACATTGGAAAGAGAGAGCAACTATGCTGTGAATATTTGATTAAAGCAATACTGACTGCAGTGAAAGAGAAAGATGAAGAGAAAATGGCTGTTACTTTCTTTGCCATGTCACTGCTACACTGAAAATTAAAACATGTATGCAGAGCTGGAAAGAAAGCAAATTAATTATGTAAACAAACAAACATCAACAACAACACCTACCTATTTCTAGTAGCATAAATCCTGAATTAATTAGTGATATGAAGATTCATTTGAGGTGATTTTGTGAGTAGTTAGGAAAACTCGGCATAATATCACTTCCTACTCCCATTGAAATTACAGCACATTTGAACAATTGTATTGCAGCTGGCAGCATTATTTGGAGAAGCCTTCTCACATCCACAGTATTAAGCCAATGGAACATATTAGATTTGTGCATTTTTCATTTGCATATTGATCTGAGTACAAGTAATAATATTAGCATACCAACTACCACATGCTTATTTTATGCACGACAGCTGCTCCAAAATTAATGCTTCTTATTTTATTATGCTGGCCCACTACATTTCCATACAGAAAACAAAGTAGTTTGCATTCATCCTTTTATTTATAAACAGATCTATCTCTCCACTACTGGGCTGTACCTGCCATTAACTGGGCCCTGAGAGATCCTTTCCACCACCACTTATAATCTGATGTTATGAAGTAATGAATCAAAAATTAACACTTTTCCTCCCTCCCTCCCTTTCCCCTCTCTCCCTTCCTCCCTCCCTCACTTTCTCCCTTCCTTCCTTTCTCCTTTCCTTCCTTCCTTCCCTTCTTTCCTCCTCCCTCCCTCTCTCCCTTCCCTCCTTCCCTCCTTCCTTTCTTCCTCCCTCTCTCCCCCTCTTCTCCCTGATTTCCTTCCTTCCTCTCTTCCTCCCATTCTCCCTTCTTTCTCTAAGGAGACCTGTTTTAAAACCTGGCATCATATACCATACATATGTGAAACATCAGAGATGATTAGTACAGACAAGAGATCGGAAAACCATGAAGCACTTTTGAAACCCTGATAGGAAGTGACTCTTCCTGGCTGTTGATTTATTGATGCTGACAACATTGTTTTTTTCTCATTTTTAGCAAGCTGAAAGAATCTCAGTACTTTGAAAAATACTGAAGCCAAGTAAATAATGGAAAAAATAAATAAATCTGTAGGACTGAATATCCCTGCTCCTGAAAGAACTGTGTGTATCAGTTAAAAATAAAAATAAATAAATAACAAAAAGGAAAAGAAAAAAGAAAGGTTAAAAATGAAAGGCTTTCAGAAATGACTCTTTAGAAGCACCCAATATAATTTTCAGATGCTTACAAAAATCCAGCCCTGAAGCTATTTTCTTTCTTTAGAACCAGAGCCATTGTTATTCAACCTCTGTCAAGTCAAGGTCTAGAAATAACACCATCTTTTCAAAAACTTCCAATGGCCATCCACCAATAAACTGGCTAATGAGATCATTTTACTTGAAAGTGTCTGCAGCTGAAGACGTGGAGTAGTTATATTAAGTTTTCTAATTTCCCCTGCCCCCCACCTTTGAATTCTTAGTAGTCCTTTAAAAGCCATGTACAGAGCTGTTTTAGATTCTCTAAAAACACAGAAAGATACAGTGGATGTGTCACTGGATTGTGAAATCCAACAAGCCTTACACAGCCTCAGTTTACTCCAGGAACCAAGTGCATTCATTGTAGATACAAAGACAGTAAAATTGTGATCTTTTAGCCTGTAGAAAAAAACAACAACTATAATTTTGTGGGAAAAAAATCAAATCAAATCAAATGGACAACTAAACTCTTCACAGTATTTAAGACAATCATATGATTTTTGAGCACTTAAACTTGCTCACAGATAGAAATTGTAGAGTCGTGGAATCATGGAATATCCAAAGATAGAAGGATCCAAAAAGGATGATGGATTCCAACTCCTGGCTCCACACAGGACACCACAAAAATCTGACCTTATGTCTGAGAGCATTGCCCAGATGCCTCTTCCGAGCTGGCAAGCTCAGTGCCCCACTGAGCACTGTTCTCTGGGAAGTCTGTTCCCCGGGAAGGCTGTTCCAGTGTCTGATTACCCTCTTAGTGAATAACCATTTCCAGATAAAAACCTGACCCTCCTCTGGCACAGCTTCATGTCATTCTCTCTAGTTCTATCACTGCTCACTAGAAAAGAAATCGGAAGCATGTATGCTTTTAAGGAGACTTCCTCTGGCCTCATATTGGTGATCACACATGCCACCTTGTTTCACATCAAGTGACCTTAGAGTTTTAGGCTCCAACTATACCAATAAACCAAGGAGTCCCCAGACTCCCTAGCACTGTTTTGGTCCTGATGTACTTAGGTGCCTTAGGTGATTTTCAGGCACATCCTGGGAGTTGGCATGTTCAGGGCAGCATGTATTCATTCTGCTATGGATTACAAGAAATTCACTCAATGTGAAAGTATATCTTTGAACAGGCAGACCTTTGAATATGGAGGTAGCCATCTGGTCTCCACATGTGCCTAATGATTGTAAGAGCTCTAAGAGTATATTCATAGTAGTATATGCTCTGTCTAGGTTTCTGTGAAACTTTTCATAAGACATTTTGATGGTAATAGGCTTTTCTGATATTTTTTTTTTCAGATGTCTGATCAACATGCTCAGATATTTACCTTAGGCAAGAAACCTAGCTAAGGATTTGTTTACTCAATCACATGAATATTTGGGGAGTAGGTAGAACCGTACATCTTGAAACCCAGTTACAGCAGCAAAGGTCTACAGATCTCCCAGTTCTTCAAAAATGTTTTCTCTAATGGTGAAAACCAGAGAAATTTCTGGTATATTTTCCACCTTACTGTTAAAGAATCTAGAAAAAAAAAAAAAAAGCCATTCAAATCAGTAACAGAATTCCAGTTGTCTTCACTGGGTTGATGATTTTGTACATACAGCCAAAGCTGCTTAGAGAACCAGATTTTCAGCTGGTGTCCGTTGACTTTCATGGAGATAGGCCAAGTTGCATCAGCTGAAGAGTTTGCCAGAGATGTTGACAAAGAGACACAGATGAAAAAGAGTCAGCTATGCAAGGCTTACAGTTAACTTGGCACATTGAAATGTAGCTGAAGCACCACTACAAAGGATAAATTTAATGCAAAGTACAATAGGGAAATAAAGCAGTTCAGAAGTTGAGTGGGTCAAATTCTCTTAGAAAGCATAATGATATGTCAGGCTGAGATTTCTCCACATGGAAGCCATGGTCAGGATGATGTAGTTCCACCTTAAAAGGTTGTCTTTAAATTGCCCCCTTTCTGCTGTAAGATTAGTACCTCTGGCAGCCAAACCAAGAAAACTGCACATCTCCTGAGACAACCTTTCAAGAGCATAGCACCATCACTTCAGTGATACAAACTTCAAATCTAAAACCAAAGCTATTTTTTTTTTTTAATTTATTTTATTTTATTTTTAATCTGCTGAAGAGCAGAGCATGGCCCAGGAGTTCTTTGCTTATGTTGCTAGCCCAGAGCCCAAGTTGCAAGGCTCCCACGTACACCATTTCTTTGTACTTCCTGTCATGAAGGAAGAATTGGAGTAAAACAAAAACCATAGACAAAACAGTTATTAAGAAGCCAAGTATGTAGGCTGCTCCAAAAATAATACCTCTTATTTGTTTCCATGAAAACTAAAACAGACACAGAGAGCACAAGAACACTATTTGATGAAACAAATCCTTAGCTACAAAGCACTATTTTTCAATATAGTCACCACCATTATCTGTGCATTTCACCATTAATGACAAATAGTCTGCGCACTGCGCTCATACAAGTCTGTATCAGCAGAGGTGACCCACTTTTCCATAGATTCTATATTGGTGGTGTTGCTTGGAAAATGTTGCATGACGAACTTACATGCAGTGTTCTTTCTGTTCCTTTTATGAGAATTCATGGGAAGTGTCAGTGGGTGCCTTTTTCTACACAGAAGAATTCATAGATACCACTTTGCTTCATTAGCACTTTCATGTGAGAGGCTATTTGGTCAGACTGCCCCTGCAATGCCATCTATGTCACAGCAACAGAATGGAACAGGATATTGGAGGGAAGATTCAATCTCTACTGCCATATCACTAACAGCTCCCTTTGATGTCATGGGCCAACATCATGTAGTAGGAGGCATTACTTTCAGAGCAGCCCTTGTAAATATATAATTGAATTACCTACCTTTAGCATAATCTAACTTCTCATTAGTGCTTTCTGTAGCATTGTCAGTGATATTATATTATAAGAGCACAATCCTTCAGCTTCTATGTAACAACTACTTAAGAATTTTCTTTCAAAATATATGAATGAATATCAGAAAGGATTAAAAGTTTTAATGAGTTATACCCTGAAAAAATGATACATTTTACTGTAGATGAGAAATTAGATAAAAAGTGTGCTGAATATTGTGCTGAAGATATATATGAACTTGACTATGGTATAAAATTTCCTAAACCAGATGCACATAAGTCTTCTGATTTTGCACTGGTCCTATTCAAATTCAGCAAACTGAATCTTGTGCAGAGTAAAAACAATCATACTATAGAGCATACGACAACTTACTTGTTGGGACTGGGCAAAGATCTTTGTTGAAAGTGAAAAGTAACTAAAAGTAACTGAAGCATAATTTCTAGCAGTTTCTAGTGCAACAGCTCACGCTGACAATTCGCGAACACAATACTGATAAAATGGATATTGGTCCCTTCCACTGTGCCTTTGCCTTGGGGAGTTTACTTCAAAGAAAAAATATGTGGTAGCTTTGTTTTTATAAATGAAGATACAGTTGTTAATATTATAATCACTCAAAATACTGCTTTATATATGTAATGAAACAGAAATTGAAATTACCTTTCAGTGAAAACAGAAAGACTTCTAAACATTGTGCCACATAATACACAGAATGGGGCTGAGTGCTCTCCTTTTCTACTCATTATGTATCTGTTCTGCTTATGGAGTGTCTGATGTAAAAATAGTAGCTATATATAAGATTTATTGTGCCTCTGCTGCAAATTACAGTTGGTGACAGACTTGTTATGCCACAAATGCTAGAACTGCTTTATCATGTTTAAACTCCAAGACCATCAAAGAGCTGTATTGATACTAATTCTAAACCCCGTAGTTTTCTATAGACATTATGAACTATATCACAAGAAATCAATCCATTTCTTCTCCCCTCCAGACTGACAAAAAAGGAATTGAGAGCCACAAACATTTTTTTGAAGGTTATCCTCAGATATGGTTTTGGGATGATTCCTGAACTCAGCATGCTGTAAACAACTCAAAACTTCTGAAATTTTGTATTCATTATTTTAGGCAGACAAACTGAAGATCCTTGTTCATGGATGAAGGACGCAAATTGTTCAAGGTCACATCAGTAATGATAGGGCACTTCAGAACTGGAGAAACCAGTGATCTTGACTTTGTAGATCATAATGTGTCGATGTGCTTGCTCTCATAAGACATTTATTTATCTTCTGTATTTTATTTTATTTTATTTTATTTTATTTTATTTTATTTTATTTTATTTTATTTTATTTTATTTTATTATTGCTGGTGAAGAATAGAACCTGAAGTTTAAACACTTGGCCAAGATACACAAATTGCTTGTGAGTATTCTTAGTAATGCTTTATGCTTTCTGAGAAACATGTACATAAAAACATGAGCTGGTCTGAATCACCGAGAACATGAAAGTATTGCTGAACAACAGTACTTAGCTGCAAGTGCCATTTCAGAAAGCTCAGTTTTTTAACTGCTTGACAATGCTTTATGGGCTAAAAAGCAGGAATAACTAATTTTCTGGATATATTTGAAGCCCCTTTGTAAGAACTTTCTCAGATCTGATAGTGATTCTGTGTTGATTTCCTATCTGTGTAATTCCATTCACTTCTGTATAAGGCTTAATGATTTACACCAGCATAAATGAAAATACAATCAAGTTCCTCATTTTCAAAACGGAAATCATAGTTATTCTCCCTTTGAGGAATGTAAGGATTAATTAGTATTAGTAAATGATCCTGAAGTATTTCAAAAGAAAACATAGAGGTAACTATGATAAATATTATTACTTGTGAAATGAAAATTAATTCTGAATCACACAAGTTAGTTCAGTGTTTTGAGAAATTTGAAAAGGTGGATGCCTAACTTTTCAATCATGGAGATTTACAACCTTGTGCAATTTTGTAACATCGAAATAATATTAGAGTAATTCATTCTTTACATCATACTCCGGTCTTCCTCTTGAAAGAGTTAATAATCAATCCATTTTAAATTTCAGATACAGCTGAATAACAAATAGCCACATACCTTAAGGTAACCTTCTATTCCTGAATTCAAAGGCAGTTTTATTCCATTCTGGCAAATTATAGAGGCCTAAAATTGTGAATTATTAATGCATGCATCCATTTTAAGATCTCTTAAGAAAGAAAAGATGAAAGAGGCTTTGTTGTAAATGACAATTAGAGCTATCTTCTATATAAGATCATAAGCTTATCAAGTGGTAGCAATCTTATACAGGAAAAAGAAAGTAATTAACAATTTTGAAAAGAAATAGTTAAAATAGATGCAGCTGTTACCATGGAATTAATGTAAGTTCCTTTAAAGGAAGAGCTGTCTATCCACATAAATTTGAAGCTGAGTGTGATTTGAGACCTCAAAAACCCATCAAGTGTGACACACACAATACTGTAAATTAGATATTTTACTGTGAAGACAGTAAAAAAAAAAAACAGACTATCCCAATTTAATATAAATTTTCTTATTGCTAGTGCATGTTAGTCATCATGAAGAACGTAATATATCAAAACTGACGATGTTCAAAAAAAATTATTAATAAGCCATAAACTCCTGCAAATTACCACTTATACTGGTCAAAATATAACAGCTCCATAACATTATTCATTTGCATACTTTAACTTTTTCCAAAATTAAACAAATTACAGAAACAGCATGCAATTGTGCATAAGCAACATAGCAGAAAAAAATTCATTTTTTTACTTATTTAAAACTTTTTATGAATCAGATAAACAGAAACAGCAGTTTTGTGAAAAGACTCTGGAAACAAGAGGATATGCTTGTAAAAAATCCACTTCTCATATGCACTTTTTGTCTCTGCTTGTGCTTTTGTTATGGCCCATATATCTATGAAAGGCACCTCTATCTTATACAATCAAATTACACTTTGAAAGAAATAAACGGAAAATTGATGTTTTTTAGATCAATGCAGGTGTTTTACGTTAAATAGTCTGGCTTTCTTCCTGCTACGCACTAACCTGTAATCCAGTCAATGACATTTTTTGAGGTAAGTTCTTATGAAATGAGAACCTCACTCGCTGCCACAGCAATCTTGGTAAGACAAGCTTTAAAATGGTAAGAATTTTGCATATATTTTATGAAGACAACTACACAAAAATGGATGCCAATCCAGAAGACATATCCTGAGCTACATCCTTCAAAGTTCCCAAGGTAGGATGCATGTGGGTGGAGACCTATAAATACTAATAAATGCTGAATCCATTCCTAGTTTCTGTGTCACTAAAAGAAGCTAGAGCACACCTGTACATTTTTGTTTATTTCAGAGCTGAACAAAGCCAGAAAACTGGACCTGGACTTTATAACATCTAAGCTGTTTTGCATATTAATCATATTGTTCATATCAAGTACATATTTTTGTAGCATTTTTTAGTCCTGCAGATGTTTTTATGATTACATTTCTGAGATTTTGCAGTCAAATTTGTTTTAAATTTTGCAGAAGTGACTGCATATGATATTGATGCATAAACGTACTTCATATACAAATGAAATTGGTTTTCTCAAGCAACATATGTATGGCTGTGCTGAGCAGTATTGAGGTTGGATTGGGATGGTTTTCTTTGTTGCTTACATGGCCTGAACACAATAGAATTCACTGAAATTAAAACAATGTGTGAAACCAATTGCTTCATGATGACTAATTCTTAATCTATTTTGTCCACAAATATCCATTTCTGTTGTTCTGTGAATTAAAAAAACAGCACCCAATAACATCACTGAAACAGTGCAGCACTATTAGGAAATCAAATGTCTTTACTATCGTTGTAAAAGCAAATCTTCAGAAGACAGACTCGTAAGAGGAAGAATACCAACACACATCATAAGATCGAACATGTTGATGACCAAGCCCAGGATAAACATAGGCTTTGCATTTTTTATAATGATTTCATGGAATGTTTGTGTTACAAAAGTGTACGGGAAAAAATGATCTTTTTATCACTTTTGCATTTAAAACAAGTATATACGATAAAATTAAAATCCAAATAGGCCTGACTTTTTTGATTTACACTTTTCTTTTTCCTGGAAAATATACAGCTGAAAACAAAGCATTTTAATTTCAAAACATTATCAAAGAGCCTTCTGAGGAATATAATTCACACGTCAAATTCTCTCATTTTCTTCGATGATCAAGTTCATCAGCTGGACTATATCTCCCATGAGCCCCCTTTTTAAAGCTACGAATGGAATAATGTATGCATCAGAAGCAGTGGCCCACAGCCAGTAAAATCAAACACCTGAAACGCTGCATTAGAGAGAAATTTTAGATCTTGGTGTCAGAGTGGATTTCTTAATGATAGAATCTAAGTCTCTGAACTGGTAATAGCAAACTACATTTGTATTTTGGAAGCTATCTACAGACTTTGTACTGCTGTATTCTGAACTGTTTCAGGGCTGTTAGCTGTCATACAAGTACTTACATAATCATGTTCTTTCCATGTTGTTGCATTTAAATTTCATTGAATGAGAGAGCAAACTGACCACCAGATGTGGTGGATAGGACAGATAAAAGTAAAGCAACAGAGAATGCAAGAACTATGCAATAAGAAAATTTCAGCAGCCTATTGTACAAAACTTAAAAATATACACGCATTTGTAAGAATGGGCCATAAAGACAGTACATTTTTATTAAACAGTTGTTCAAAATTTATTAGTAGGAATTTAATTAAATGAACAGATTTATTGCACATGTTTTTATTAATTGGCATGTCATGTAGATATAAGGAAAAGGCAGATCTAACATACCATTGTTCAGCTTTCAAATGACAGCAATAGGGTGATACAGCTTTAGAGCACTTAGCAATTTACTTATTAACTTCTATACTGAACTCTACCCTAGCCCATAAATAAAACAGGAGATACTCCTAACACATAAGAGAACTGCATTGAAAAGTATAATCAGAATGAATAAGGATAATATCTAAGAATGAGAGAAAAAGAAGAAAAAGCAAACAAATTAAAATAACATGATACGCTGATTTATATGACATGTTAATCATCTATTATTTATCCTAAGTGCTTTTTTCATTCTCATCTAATTCTGTTCTAGCATCACAGATATACTGTAGTCACCTTTTCCTGAATGTTAATAATTGATAAGCAATATTTAGCTTGCAAATAGGAAGCTAGCGCATACTCTTTGGAGAGGCATGCATTGTGATGGCTTCTCCCCTTGGGTGAAATCTGCTCCATCTGCATCATAAAATCATTCCATATCATATTGAGGACATTGGGAAGCAGAGTCCACTCTTTCCAATCAACATCTATAGTTCTTTGTACTCACAGTTAATCCTAACATTTCACTCCTGGCTTATCTTCTTCATAGCTTTCAACTTCTTACAAAAAGTCTCTCTCTGAAAAGTGCAATTGTGGCACTTTTTTTTGTTTTGTTTTGTTTTGTTTTGTTTTGTTTTGTTTTGTTTTGTTTTGTTTTGTTTGTTTCAAAGACCCTAGGCAGGAACAGAACTCTGCAAAGGAGTGTGTCCTGGGTGTTTACTGGAAATTGCACTGGAAATTTCTGATGAGAATTCTGAAGTATCTAATGAGGAGGATTTGAGGAGCCATTGAAAAGCTATGCAAATACACATCAGCTGAGTGCACCTGGGAAGTTTAGGAAAGGCAGTGTCAGTATTCACAGTATGTAGACATGAGCATTACATTTTATGCCAACATATTTCTTTACAAACTCACAGTTCCTTAACTGAGTATCGATGCAGCAGACTGTAAATTCTATGTTTCTCATGAGAAAATATTTTACCCATTCTCATAAACTATGCTTTGTTAATTTTTGCCTTTTCACTCTGAGCTGGTTTTGTTTCCTTTGCTATTATCCTCTGTGTATCAGGGAGATTAAAATTGAAAAAATCTTTATAATAATTTGCCTGGTGCTAAAGTTCTAGACAATTATGTTTTTATATTTTAAGAACTATTTAGATGAAAATCATCCCTATGAATAAAATTTGACTCACACCAAAACATTCTGACTTCGCAGTTGAGCTGTAAGGATTTAAGCTGCAGAATCTTGTTTTTGGTACATATACACTATTAATTTTGTTTTGTTTGAATTCATTGTGCCATGTGTGACAAAGGTTTTATACTTTTACTCTATTTCAAAGCATTTTAAGTTATTTGACATGTTGGTAAAAATGTATACAGATTTTGTTTATATCTCCCAGTTAAAAATGAAATCCTGGTTATAATTTTTTTAACCATTGTGTTGCTCTTGCAGTCCAGAAGGCCAACCGTATACTGGGCTGCTTCAACAGAAATGTGACCACTGGGTCGAGTGAAGTGACGCTGCCCCTCTGCTCTGCTCCCATGAGCATTATCTGGAGTACTATGTCCGGTTCTAGAGCCCCCAACACAAGAAGCACATGGAGCTGTTGGAGAGGGTCCAAAGGAGGGCCATGAAGATCAGAGTGCTGGAGCACCTCATGAGGACAGGCTGAGAGAGCTGGAACTCTTCAGTCAGGAGAAGAGAAGGCTCCGAGAAGACCTTACATCAGCCTTCCAGTAACAGAAGGGGGACTATGGGAAAGCTGGGGAGGGACTTTTTATAAGGGCATGTAGCAACGGGATGAGAGCAAATGTCTTTAAACTGGAAGAGGGTGGATTTAGACTAGATATAAAGAAGAAATTCTATACCGTGTGGGTGGTGAGACACTGGAACAGGTTGCCCATCAAGGCTGTTAATGTCCCCTTAGTGGAAGCACTCAAGGCCAGGCTGGATGGGGCTGTGAGCAACCTGGTGTAGAGGGAGGTGTCCCTGCCTAGAGCAGGGGGTTGGAACTAGAAGGTCTTAAAGGTCCCTTGTAACCCAAACCATTCTATGATTCTATGATTTTATATATATTTTTGTTAGAAGTTTCCATGCTTCCCAAGTTTTACTCAAGTCATATATTTTTTGGCATTTACTGGTATACTAGCAATACATGGATTTACTGGAAAATATGTTAATAATGACTATATATACATATATATATATATATATATATTTTTTTTTTTTAAAGAGGAGAAATTCTATAATTCTGAAGCAGTTGCCTTTATCTGCGAATCTTATATTGATATTCTACTGACATTGTTATGTTGCCTAGCAATTTTTTTTTTTGACACAGTGTCTCCTATTAAATAGTTGGTTAGCATATTTACTAATCATCTGTCCAAACCATTTGATTTAAAATATTCACTGCTGCTTGCAAATGTGAAAATAACATAATTTTCCAACACTTGAGCTGCTATTATAATGTACCAAAACTAGCTTAATTTAGTTGTATAAATATTCCCATTCACATCATAATATCAGTAGCAGCTGGAAATGAACCATGAAATTTAACTATTTTCTATTCAAGTATAATCTAGTGTAATATCTCCTGTAGCTTTACATGTTGGTATAGATCTCTTTTTAATCCAGTTTTTTAACTTGTTTCAGAATGCACATGCCAATCTGACAAAAGGACTTGGAGTTGATTCCTACTAACACAGATTAAAATTACAACAAGAAATGTCACCCAGCTCTGTTGAAACAGAGGAAGGTTGCCAGAAATCTTAAATGCTTTTCTTTTTCTACACAGTCTCTTAGAAAGTTTATTTGAACTTTATAAAGTAATTCATTTTAAAAAGTTAAGAGAGAGCAGTGAAAATTAATATTCCGTAAGACAAAAATCCTAATGATTATTTCTAAGCAAATAGTTTAAAAAAAAACACATTAGTTCCTCCCTTACATTTTCTGAAGCTTAGTAAGGATATAATTCATTGATCATATGTTTTTGTTCTCATTTAGGTATCACAATATGTTATCTCATTTTTATGGGTAGTTACATGCCAGTAATTACTACAGATAATAATACCTGAAACACCATAATATATACAATTTGATTGCAATAATGTTATCATTTCTCATAAACACGTGGACAGTAGAGCAGGGGCTTGCCAGAACTATTCACAGTCACGAGGGCTATACAGTTTGAATCAGTTTCTTTGACTGGAGTTAACTTCAATTACACTATTATAAGAAATTATTTTAACAATACTGTTATGGTCTACTATGGGATTTTATTTATTAGTGCCATCATGCATTATAAATAGAACAATTCTGCATGAGTAAAACCAGTCTTCTTCAGATCATTTATATATTTCTGAAATTTTACACAAAACCTATACTGAAACAAATTTGCCAGGTTTTTAAGCCAATGTAACTTTCTGTTAGGAAATATCAGCTACTGTGGCTAGAAGAGCCTCAGTTCAGTTCCTGGTGTTATTAATTGTCTTTATAAACATATCCCATATTTTACTCCATGACCAACTACTGAACTTCTAATGTGACCCTTGTCCCTTTCTGTGCATAGGCTGGACAGAGCTCTTTTAATGAGTAGGTATTCAGTTTTTATTTATTTGTCTGTTCATTTCTCATTATTCATGGTGTAACCCTAGGTTCTATACCAAGTGAACAATCCAATCACTGAAGAAATAATTACCTTTTCCCTTGAGAACACTACCATAACAATTTTTCCTGTACTAATCAAATACCTCAAAAGTATTAATCCAACTATCTTTACAAAAGCCTTGTTCAGAAAACAGAGGTTATGTAACAAGCAGTTTACAGATGGGAATTTGTGGCACATGAAATTTAATTCAAAAGTTTGACTTAAATTTTTTGACTAAATGTTACATGATCTGTTTTTCATAATGTATAACAATAGAACTTTGCAGAGCTCGTCACAGGTTTTGTCAACTTCATTCACAGATGTGAGTCCAACATGAGTCTTACTTATATAATGCTATATTCTGTTAAAAAGGGGATCAGGAAAGCTTTGTCTTATCTTAGCTAATACATTTTGTGAAATATTCTTTTATCCTGGAAAGCAAGAGAAACAGAGATTAAGAACAATGCAGTATAGTCAGTTTTGGAAAACTCTCAAGAGAGTAGCATGGAATATTTGTTGGCAGAGAGAATATGGAAGACTCCAAGAAACTAACCAGTCCAGTATGCAAAGCAGTCCCAAATTAGGTCTTTTAATTGTCAAAAGAATTGTCCCTTATTATGGGAACCCGTAACTGGCTATGGTGGTACAGGAAAAGAAGGAGAAATGAAAAAGATAGTTGGAAACAGCATGAAACTGTGACCTTGGTACCAGTAGGATGACAAACAACCTAATGCTAAATAGGTATTTTTCCATTGGGTATGTGAGGTCTTGCGCTGCAGCCAGACATGGAGAAACTGAGAATTGCTAAGCAAAAAGGAACATATTAATTGTTAGAAGGGACCTATTATCTTCTTAGACAAGCTGCATACATATTAGAATATTTAAAATAAAAAATGACGAGGCATGTGGAAATTGTCTGAATTTTAAAAATAGACTACAGAAAAGCAGAAGCACCAAACCCAAAGATCCTTAAGACTGTGCAGAGTCAACCACAGCTTTGTTGCAGTAGATTAAAATGGACAATAACTGATACAAGAATTGAGGAAATTGTATTTATATGGGTTGTAGTGGACTTAAAATCAAAATTGAAAGACTGCCTTTACTACTTCAGGACATAGGATTTGACTGCAGGCCATTGATATGTAAGCTATCAAATACTCCCCTAACAATAAACAAAATAATTTAATTTCTGCAGAATTTCACACATCTTGAGAAGAACTAGAAGAGTTTTTTCTCTTTTTCAAATAATGTACTACAGCCTGAGGTCAATTTTCTTTTTTATCATTTAGGTTTTGGAAAAAGCTCTGTTATTTCTGTTTTTATAGAATTTTACTATTCAGGTTTTGTTAAAGGTACTTGCTTACTTTGAATATTAGACATTTGTAATTCTTTCCCCATGTCAGTATAGCTTAATTTGATTAAGCTATTTGATTAATTATTTGATACTAAAAAACTAATTGAAAAAGTTTTGAACAATCGTCCAATTGTACACTCTCTGTTCCATCAAGTTACAGCAGTTTCTGTTTAATATTTTCCTTGCTTTGTTCAACACAAAAAATAAACACAATTTCTCATTTCACAGATCTCTTTGTTTCAGCTTCCCTTTCTTTGGTGTTGCTTATTCCTTCCTCTGTTACATGCACACGTTTGGTTAATTTATCCAATTTAGCATCCATTGCATCTGTCTTTCATTTAAGTCTCTCTCATGCTGTGAAGAATGACTGTCCAGGTCCATTTTATTTCTCCAAATATTGCTGCAATATCTGCAGAAACTTTTTTTCCCTAAAGGGCATTGAGACAGATGCTATGTTTTCCATAATGTTTGTGAATTCTCTTGAGCAAACATCACTGGGCTTCTGTGGACCACATGACAATATGAAATTGTTGTTACTCTTAATAATCTGTTGCTCTACTGTGATCTCCCGCTCTTAGTCCAATGTTACCAAAACAGTTAAGGTCCAGGAAGTAAAAAAAATAAAAAAAATAAATAAATTAAAAAAAATTGAATATTTGAATGAATTGCAATCAACGTAAAACCAATGGGGACAGATTTATAGAAGTATTTGGCACATACCTCTGGTGGAATTCACAACCAAGACTACAGAGGTAGCGTATTGAGTTCCACGGGCACAAAGACATTGACAGGACATTAAAACTGGGATATGGTTTTCAGATGCAGAGTGAATCAGTTTTTACCAAGGTGCATTCAACTAGAAAGCATCCTACATCCCACCTTCAGGTTGTCTATATGATGTGTTTACAGATGGCTGAATGAGGGCTGCCTGCAGCAGGGGCTTGGAGCTTGTTGATCCTTGAGATCCCTTCCAACCTGAGCCATTCTATGATTCTAGGGAGCAGGAGTATGTCTAGTGACTTCTTTGGAGAGGCAAAGACAAAACAACAGCAAAATCCAGGTTAAATTTACTATTAGCACGCGATTAGAGTTTGCCACTTTAGCTACTTTCCATTAAAGAATACTGATATTAATACTGACAGATAAAGACAAAAATAGATTTTATTTGTGTGTGTGTGTGTGTTTAACATTTAATGCATAAAACCTCATGCAGAAATAATTGAGAATTTTCATAATCAGAAAGTTTCTGCAGTGACAAATTAAATTAAAAATATTTTTAAAATATTGATCACCAATAACATTAGTGGTTGAATGTTTTTTGTCACTTTGCCTTTGAGAAATTTCTTGTCTAGTTCCCAGTGGGTCAGTTCATACTTCAAAAATGATATCTTTGATGCGATTGCAGAAGAAAGTCAGAAGATGATTTAATACACAGAGCTGCAGACAGTGATGGTCAAGGCTGAGTTTTGAGAAGAGAATAAAGTATGAAGTAACAATACATGCCCTCAATCTTTCCTTAATACTGATGATCTGTTATTTAAGGGCATTCATCCAGCACCTTTCAAGTAGCAAGTTCTCTTCAGGAAGCATATATAATTTACTTTTGCTATTAATTTTTCTTCAAATATTTCACTGCTTGTTTCTTGGACTTGTGTCTTGACCTTGAACTGAGACTTCAGCGAGATAAGTAGATTACTATCAGGATTAAAGGACAAAGGCCATATACAATCTAGGATGCCCATTCTAAGATATCTGAGAGAAGCTTTGAAAAAATTAAATATTTATCTTGTGAAATTAGGTCAATCCAAACACTGAGACACACAAAAGCATTGGACATGATTTGTAAATTTTAGTCATATGTGCATGTATACATATCTGCATAGATAAATATGACATAGTAAAGGTTTTAATTTTCATTAACTTCCCTGCATAAGTGTCTGGAGAGTTTTCACTTGTCACTTGCTGTAATATGGACTTATCAAAGTAATTAAACAGTGCATGATATATTTAGCTATATGAAAGATTGGTTGTTAAATATATTTTACATATTACATAAATATATTTTACATATTTACTGATTTTCAATAAATATTTACTATGTGCCCAGGTATCTAATTTAATGGATGATAAATTTCACTGGGGAGGTTCTAGAAACAATTCCTTTTTTTTCCCCAAGCCTGTTCACTTTCAAATCTTTTAAATTAACTCCTTATTTGGATGACTATATTTAAAGTGTGATTTGAATTCCTTGTAGTTCATCTCAGAGATTTTTTTATTTTTACTCCTGGCTAATAAACTAAGAGGCATACCAGTCATACTAGTAAAACCCCAAGCAAGCTGCCCTGTATCATGCCTCACACTTCATCAAGATTCTTCCCTGTGTAGTAATACTATTCATAACATTTTATATTTGTTTGTTTTGTTTCTATGGTTATTTTTCCACTTACCTTAGGAAGTGGGATTGTTTTTTCTCAGTTTCCAATCTCCACTAGAACATTTCGAGTTGTCCAGAAAATCACTTAAAGTTCTTACTAGTCAAATAGAGCTGAGTGAACAGACATATGATTTATCTACATCTGGTTGAATGAAGTGAAAACAGTCTTTCAGACATAGGGAGAAAAACAAAGAAAAGATTTTACCACCTAAAAGTTTTTTTAAATGACTTGGTTATTTCCTTTATAAATAATATACATCTAACCTTCCAGATACCATGCCTGTCCTTAAAAACACATTATTGTGTATCAGTCACTACAGAATAATTACACAGATATTCGCAGATTTAATATTTTCTTTCTCACCCATCCAATTTCCCAGTTCAAACTACACTTTTGTTTTTGAAAAAGCAAACAGACACACAAACAATACACAGAAGAAAAACCCACAACAAAACAATAACCACCGCCACAACAACACAAAGCCAGAGGGGTCTCCCTGCAGTACAGAACTTTGACAAATAAGCAGCAAATTGAGTTCCAAAAGCATGAACTGAGCACAATGGCTGAGAAAATGCCTTTACATATGTGTCTCTTTGATAGCTTCATGGAGACTGGAATCTCAAATTTTCCAGACTTCGTAGTATAATCTTTGTCAAACAAAGATTGTGGCAACAATTCTTGCAGGTAACAAACACGCACCAAGAATTTGAAGAACAAAATAATGGGATTCCACTTCTTCGAATTTTACTGGGAGTTATGTGAGTTGCTGGGTTTTTCCTCTTCATTCTACCAACAAATGAGGTATATATCCACCAATTAAAACGTGGTGAGCTTTATTTAGCCACAGTGAAGGAGTATGCATCTTTACAACTACAAACATTTTTCCCTAGCATTTGGTCTTTAGCATGCTTCCTGGCATGTATTTGAACTGTGTCAGTTCCTAATCCCAAAGAGGATGTCTTGTGCAATGCTATGTGTCTTTGCTTTGCCCTTGGAATAGTCTATCCTATGGAGCAGCAGTTAGGAAGTTACGCATACTAAAGTTTTCTCAACTTTTCCAAGAGTAATTTCTTTCTGAGTGGGTTATTTTGCCCATTATCAAATTGATATGGGATCAAATCCTTATTATCAAAAGAATTCAAATATACCTTCCATGTAGAGATGATACATACTTTGAGACTGCCACCACATGGACAGTTAGAAATATACAGAGAAATCATCAAGCCCCTCAAAAGACAAACAAGATTTAGATTGATAAGTTTATTCAAATCACATAAGAGGTATTCTTCTGAATTCATACCCTTCCAAACCATATTGGGATATATTTCAGGTAGCTCACCTGAGACAAATCAGAATCCTCATCTTTTCTCTTTTTATTCAGGGTTATATTAAATCTAACAGTAGTACCCAGAAGATCTGAGGAAATAGATGCATCCAACACCACAAGGTCTAGAGCTGCGGTCATCTCTTTGTCTCTTCTAATGGGCTCCTGTGTGTCCTGAACATGTAAACAACAGCTGCAGGATGTTAAAAGCTAGTAACTGCTCAGTCCTGTGTTTCAGGTATTAAATTACTCAAGCCCACAGAGACCTATTTTTGTTATGATTTTAGGGATGTTGATTAAGTAAATCTTATGTTGACAAGAATGAGACAAAATTGGAAGCTAATTTGTTGCTGTCTGATGTCAGAACCAATATAACTTGCCCACTGATGCCATACAAAGAATTCTATTCCTAAATAAAGCACTTTGACAAAAAGCCATCCTTTTCATGTAATTAGAAAATACAAAAGGTTAAAGCTAGAATCTGAGTTTTAATAATGAAAGATAATAAATCCTGTTTACAGCCCTTATGACAAAAGGCTTTATCATAACACAAAAGAGATGGAGAATTCACTTTCAGAAATATTCTGAAAGCATGTCATCTCAGAGCTATAAATAATGAATTGTTTCAGTATGCTTTGGAAGAAAAAAAAGACAAAGTATTTTGGCAGTTTCAAACAATGTACAAGCCTTTGTCCTCCACTGAAGATGCATAATTAATAACACCACAGAACATGATCTTTCACCAAAACATATTTCAAATGCAGAAAACCCTAGACTGGCACCTTTCAAGAAAAGAATTTCATGTCTTGGGTTAAAATATTAAAGCATGTGACAAGTTGTCATTGCTGTAGTCCTCCTTGGCCTCAGTGCATGAAACTATTTACATTTCTACCTGCCTGTAAGTGTGGAAGATCCCCTTTTAGTGTAAGGCTCTGTACTTTAATACCTTAAGGGGAAAATACAGAGGGAAGGGAAGGGAAGGGAAGGGAAGGGAAGGGAAGGGAAGGGAAGGGAAGGGAAGGGAAGGGAAGGGAAGGGAAGGGAAGGGAAGGGAAGGGAAGGGAAGGGAAGGGAAGGGAAGGGAAGGGAAGGGAAGGGAAGGGAAGGGAAGGGAAGGGAAGGGAAGGGAAGGGAAGGGAAGGGAAATGACAGTAAAAATTCAAAGCTCATAAGATAGATTAAATACAAGCAGGAGATAAAGAAATCTAAAAATATTTGAAGTGTAACTTGCAAGGGATACTCAATATGATAGCAACAAAATTCTTTCAACACTTCAGAGGCTGGGGAACTGGTGGGAATATTGATGACAAATGTGTAAAGCACTCAGAGGTGACAAGAGCCATGCAGAAAAGCTCAGTGATTTCCTTGATTTGGTGTTGATTGATATTGGAGGCAATCTCACATCAGAAATGCTCTGCAGCAGTAAGTTGGAAGGGCTAGAAACATTAAAAATAACTATAACACAAGTATTAAATGGGTATGCAGGAATTCTGCACGTCATTTTGTTTCGATGAATTTACAAGTAAAACCCATGTGAAACTTTAGAAGTGGCACCCCTGGCACGTGGCAGGTTACAAATAGCCCCTGTGCCAGGAGGCGCATAGATTGCCAGCAAAAGTCCCTTCTAGAATGGGAGCCAAGAAGTGCATCCTGGAAGCTACAAAGTGGTATGGTAGCCATCCTAGGGAAGATGGCGGAGTCCATGTTAAAGAATCACTGAACAGGTTGGCCACAGGTGGGAAAGAATCTGTGTGATTTCTGTAAGGGAAAATATTGTCTCCTTTATCTTCTGGAGATCTACATGGAAAAAGGACACTCAGAGGTTGTAACATTCCTGGAGTATTAAACAACTTTTGAGAAGGTTACACTTCAAAGTTTATGTAAGAATCAAGAAACAAGAAAAAAATTTCTTATCTATCCTGAAGGTAGATTAAGGACAGGAAGAAAAAGGTTGAATTAATATCACTTTCCAGGCTGTAGAAGAGTCGCCAAAGTATGAGGGACAGCATAGTTTTTATCTGCCATCATTTTTTCCAAGACTCTTGAAGAGTAGATGAATGGGAAATCTTTAATTTTTTGGACAGAACTAAGCTCTTCTGGGAAGTCAGATGTTGTGACCATGCCCAGCAATTCCAGAAGGGCTCCATAAGACTAAGTGACTGAATGTGGCAGGTGATCTTTGGTGCAGATAAAAACACCTAAGGAAAGTAATTCAGACTATTCCTACTGCAGTTTTGAACGCAGAACTGCAAATGAGGAAAGAGATATTATAGTCATCATTGATGGGTTCTTGAAAACATTTGTTTCATGGGCAGGAGTGGCCAAATGAAACAACAAAGCGTCTTGCATTACCTAGAATGACATGAAGAAGCGAGAATATAATTTTGCTACTGGATAAAAAAGTGATGAGCTTAAATCTTGAGCTCAGTGTGTGCTTCTGGTTCTTGCATGTCAGGGAGGAAGCAGAGTTTAAAAAGGTACAGAAGGTACAGAATGCAAATAAAATACCAAGAGGGCAGGTAAGCTCCTGTTTTAACAGAGGTCAAGGCTCTTCGGTTTAAAAACAAGATGGATATGAAGGATAGAAATGAGGTTCACAAAATCATGGGAACAGAAGATAATAATGTGGAGTTTTTCTTGAAGTCCTGCAATTGGAGATCAAGATAATATCATTAAAGCAGCAAATATATTTAAAGAAGTTTATAAAAGAATTTTCTAACACGGAAGATAGAATGTAATGCGCTAGTATTGTGATAACGGAAAGTGTCAGCAAGCTGCAAAGAAAATTAGGAAAAGTGATAGACAACATTCTTAGGACTTGTTGGTGTATACTGTAGTGTAAGGACAGAGAGATGGGAGCTACGCTGTTTACATATTCATTTCAACATGAAATAAAAATACTATTGAAGACCACAATCACATGCATTTATATGTACTTGGGAACAAGAGAATACTCCCAGCTTTGCTTCTTGTCAGGGAGCTTAAGCAAATTAGTTGAATATCTGAATGCTCATGTCCCTTAAGAAAGTAATGAAATACATTCTGAAAGAAACTCTTTATTGCAGAAATTTTTATACAAATGACAGGCAAAATAGTGTTAACTATAAATATTATAGCACAGATTGTGATTACATTACTCTTGAGCAGTATATTTACTAACAGCAATTCCAAAATGCCAACCACTGCATTGAGATTTTCAATAAACTTTTAATTCTTTCCCTATTAAAAAAATTAGAAGTTTTAATAAACCAAGAGTTATGGCTGCTTTGGATTTCGTATTATGAAGCTAAAGATTTCCATAGAACATTGATGGTGCCCAAAATAAAACAAAATTTTAATGCCCACAGGGGAGTTAAAGATCAGAGTCTGTGACTGACAACTATTTGCTGCATGCCACTTCTTGTATCAAATTCTTTTCAAGTTCTTATAATGTTAACTTTTATGAAACCATCTCTGCTTTTTCCTCATTGCAAACTTCATGAAAATTTTGACCAAAACTCCCTCTACACGCAACATTATTTTCAAGGCTTCTACTTCATGCAAAAATAAGATGTTTTGCTAGAGAAAAATAAAGTAGATAATAAAGCATGATAGAGAGGATCTGTGAGGTTGATGTTCACTTTGGGTGATGTTTTTTTTCCCACTGAATACTACTCACATAACTAGCACTGTTGATTCCGGTGGAAGACTTTGGAAAGAAGAGACAAAAGAAAAATACTTATCTTCAACCTCATTAAAAGATTCCCTTTTGTACAACTGTTGGAGTTTATTTGCCAGAAATATTTATATTCTTAGTTAGAATGGTGATAATAGAATAAAATGATGAGAATGAACATTATCACTCTTTATGGTGATAATTATTATTGTCTATAAAACAATATGGTCCTGGCCTAGAAGAATTAGATCATGTAGAACTGGTGGATGTGTGCATGTGTAAAGGAAGTTACTGAGGAAGACTATAAAGCAAATGGTAACCTTTTGCTACTTGGTGGGTAAACATACAGCAAAGAACTGTGAGAAACACAGCAGAAGAGACTGTGGTATATGTACTTTTTCTTTCTTTACAGTGCAAACTCAATAGATTTTAAGTTTCTTTTCTAGCTAAGATTCAGTGCTTACTCACAGGGCATTGACAGGGGGCAATGCTGAGAATGAAGCAAGAGTGTGGTCATATCCTATGCATGTTTCAGCAGGAGTGGCACGTTGCTTTTAAAAATACAAACTTTGTTAGGTTACATACACCTCCCAGTCATCTTCCCTAAATATGTTTCAGTGACACATGGATAATCACAGAAAAATGGCTAGCCTTCCAGGTCCTGTTACTTCTTCATCGTCTGCATGTTCTTAAATGTTCGATGCTTGGAAAAAGCTCCCTCTTTAAGGGAGAATTTGAATAATTGTTTATCAATAAACTGCAGTTGATGCTGATGTGTTCTGCATTACTACTCATTTCTTTCTCTAATCTATTTAGAAAATGGAACTCCTCCTAAGAAAGTAGAATTTCCCTGTTGATTATTATCTTACTAATGAAACTAGTCATGCTCTGTGCAAGAAAATGTGGCATCAGTATAAACTTTGAGCCTTTGTGTAGGCCAACTCTATTTGTTCACTTTGGATGATTTAATTCAGCAACATGTGGCCTTTTGCCAGAAGATGTCAGTACATTTGCTAGCCATAACTGGGCCAATATAATGATAAGAATTTAACTGTTTTTGTTAGATGTAGTTTAAAGTCCAGATGGTTTAATAGCATTCTGTTTGCTTCACAATTATGGACAACAAATGTGGAAATGGCAGTGTTCTAGAATAATTCATATTTCATAGTTATACTATAGCTATACTATTTTTTCAGCTTTGGAAGAAATCTGTTCAATGATCACTGTTCAGTGGAATTTCAGAAATGGCAACTAAGATAAATGCTTTTCCAAAACTAATTCATTTTACATATACAGTAGTGCAAGCAGTCTGAAAAGTACTTTTCTTCCTAGTGAACATTCATTGCCTTGAGCAAACAGTGATAGTTTTCTTTTCAACTTCATTTTTGGCACAATGTCCTCACTAAACCAGACTGCACTAGACTTTCAGGCTTATAAATCTTGACTACACACAAGCTTATTGTACATGCATTTCAGAGACTGTTCTTGCACTCTAAAAAGCTCATAATTAGAGTCCTTTTTCCGAGACCTTTTCTTCTATTTTATCTGATTACTGAAAGATTAAATAGTTTGAACATTCCTGGCGAACAAACTTTTTACTTTGAACTTAAAGTCTTTAGAAAGTTGGGGAACAATGAAGGGAAAATACGAACAGCTAACCAACATTAGGGAAAATAATTGAAATGCTAAACATCTGGTTTTGACAGAAAATAGATATGTTACAGCTAGAAACAACTTCAGATATCTTATGATAATTACTATAAAAATCTGAACAGAGAAAGTCAGTGGAGTCAACTTTTCTGGGAACTTCAAACACACTTTGAAGAATGTCTGTTTCAGCCTTGATCTGAGCCAGAGGAAAATCTAGTAATTGAGTTTAAGATTAGAAATGAGCATTACATTTAAAAATGTTTAAATGTGAAAATTGTCTCTGGGTGATAAAACTTGTTTGGTAATTTAAAATGAGATTTTTCTTTTCTTTTAATATGATATCTTCCTTTAACCTAATCCATAATGATTACTGCTCAGTGTGCCCACAAGGAGTTGTTGCATCACTATTCGTAGTTTAGCAAAAATAAAAAAAATCAAATTAAAACAACACAAGATTTTTAAAATAATTTTTTTTCCTGAAAAACAAGAAATAATGTATTCAGCTGATCAGAGGTCCTTTATTTCTTCAGTTCTAGTTTTCTTTTTAATTACAAAGTATACAAACTACAGCCATCTTAACAGCTTCAAGAAGTATCTCAGCAACTCTTGGAAACAGAAGAGCTTCCTCATTTCTCACTGTTATGTGGCATAAATATTTTTCTTTTTAGTTCTGAGCATTGAAGACATAAAACCTTCCCTTTTTGTTGGTATATAGAATTTCAGCATATGGAACTGACATGGTAAAAATTTAACACTATTGACTGATGTTAACTTTTGATCTAAAACTAGGATAAGTTTTCCATTCTACTAAATTTATGTATTCTGGTATGAGCAGCAGAATATATCACCACACAGTAACACACAGAAGCAAACAGTGTTAATGCATAGGTAGTAAACCAATATTGTTATGAAAAGGGAAACTGAAACAAACGAACAAACAAACAAACAAACAAAAACAGAGAGAACATCTGAGAATCATAGAATCATAGAATATCCTGAGTTGGAAGGGACTCACAAATATCCCTGCATCCAACTCCTGATTTCCCAAAGGATCACCCAAATATCAGACAATATGACTGTGAGCATTGTCTAGATGCTTCGTGAACTCCAGTACCGCTTCCCTTGGAGTCTGTTTCAGCTCTTGGCCACCCTTTCACCCTTTCACCCTTTTTCTTGGCCACCTGAAACAGTAATTGAGCACCTGATGGGAAGGCAGGGCCAACCCACAGGACCATTGCAGGCTTGTAGTGTCGTTGCCTCAGTCCTCTACAGGAATCTTGAGTTCTCATAATAAAATAATTTTGTTTGCAACAGGCATTAGCTCTAAAGTGCAGAGGAGCCTTTTGCACAAATAAGAGGGAAAGTTTTCTTAAAGTTGTTAGGATCTCAACAAGCTAGTTATAATTTACAAGGACAGAAGTAACTTGGGAACAAATAGCAACTACTGAATCAGTGTGAAGCTACTTCATTTTAGCATACTGTATGAAATTAACAACATACTTGAATTTGACCAGCTATTTTCAGTGTAGCATAACATGCCCTATTTTAATCCTAGTAAGAAAAGGAACAGTGTTTCTGTGGTTTAGAGAGTAGTTGAGTGTTAGAGGTGAGAGGATGGTCTAACCATATGCATGGTTGTCTACAGTAAGTCAGGTCAGAAGATCATTTAGTTCCACATCCTGTTTCCAAAGTAGGCAATGATGGATTCCTCAATGAGAAAGTGAAAATAGTGTAAGCAGATATGATTCATTAACACACTTTTAGACAAATCAACTGATACAAAAAATATGCTTATGCTCCTACACATACAAAGAAGTAAGGAATCAAATGCAAAAATATATAACTGTATATCATGTATAAACAATCTTGAAAGTGATTATTCGAAGTTGTACTTATGAACTGAAAATCACTTTCAACAACACATAAGATAAGCCATACAAACATTCGACATGGAGTCCAGGGGATTTTTATTTTACAGTACATTTATAATCTGCCCCAGTAGGTTTATGTTTTATACAATATTCTGCTCACTCCTGTGCTTGCATTATGTAAATGCAAAAAAAACCTATCCCATAATCTGAATTAGCACTGAGTAGAAATAGCAAAAAAAGCCAAAATTTTCCTTTCTCTCATTACTTTCAGAGATTTATATTATATCTTAGGAAAAAAAAAAAGTACATAACATTGAAGCATTAAAATGGGCAGTGTTATTTAAGAAACGATTGGAGGCACCCAGAGCTAATGCTTGAAGGAGCTGGCACTAATCAGAAACAAGGTAAGATCCACTGCCTGCTGTACATGTTTGGAGTGTTAGGGATTTGATGGTGACACATACAACATGAAGAAACATCTGTTACTAAACATGTAGTAGAACAACTTCTGCAAAGGTGCTATGAATTCTAATCACAGATAAACTGCAATTCTCTGATCTAAGTACAAACACTTGTTTCTTCTTTGTTTATTAAAATTTAGACTGGAATGTCTCACAGTTGTCATGGATATTTGGTTTGATTAATGTATCCTCCTTTTGGACAGCGTATTACAGTGCAAACACATCACAGACTTCAGCAACACAAGGAGCTCTTCACATAGACAAAATCTACTGAAGCATCTTATTAACTTCATGAGGTGGAAGAAATTAACTCTTATTGCCCATGCTGTTGTATGCAGTGTGCTGTCAGCTAGAAAATCTTTCTATGTACTTATAAATTTGTACATATGACACTTTTGGTTTGGTTTCAATTCAGCAGAACTCTGGCACTGTTATACTATGCTGCCTCAAACTTTTACACACAATTTTATATATCACAGTAAAGATTAAGCTGCTTTGTACAAGACACTTTCCACGAAGCAAGTATAATTAACTCTTCAGAAAAAAAGCAAACAAAGAAACAGAAAATCTCAGGATAAAAATATTACATGAGTAAGTAGACTAGAAATCCCTGTAGTAGCCAAAAATATCTGAATGTACTTTAAGAAGCAGAACTCTATCTAGCACCTGTTTGTCATCATTCACAGGCCATATCAAATGGAGGTTTATTGTAAGAAATAAAGTAAATGTATCAGCTGAAATGTTCTTCTACTCTTTAAAGAATTGTTTTTGGGATGGAAACAGTAGAAAAATTGATAGGCTGTTATATATTTTGTCTCATTCCAGCTTGCTAGTCCATAACTCAGTTAAATGCAGGAAATGTTGGCAGGTTGTTTTCTTGCACCAATTTTTGAAGAACTGTCAAACCTCCCAAAAGCACCTTCCAAAGGTGACCTTTCTGCATCCCCTGCCCCTCCTCATTGTTCTTTAGTACTCCAGCCAGCCGTGCCTTATACATAGGAAACTAAGTCTCCTCTAGAAAGCTTAAAGTTCAGACACAAATACTGCCGGAATATAAGGTAAAAGGAGACAGGTAAGATTGGACTCTGCAGCTATGAAGGATACTCTCACTGCATAGCTGTGAGCAGACCTCACGGGAGGGAAGGAGATTATTTCAGAAGGGATTTAGAATACAGAAGTGAAGCAGAAAACAGATACACCTGAAATTCCTGATGGCCCATGAGCCTGAAATCTTCCACTGTAAAAATATCATATGCTGCTGCTACTATTTTCTGTGCTTACTTTACTTTTCATCTGAAGTGTTTCAACACACCATACCTTTCTATCTGTTAGGGAGTGATTCTTTTGCTGCTACTTGTCTGCTACTTACAGGTATACTAAATTTTCTTGATTAAATAAGTGCTTCCTTACAGTTCATCCTGTTTGTACCCCAGATTTTCCCTTCTGTGCTTATTAATGCAGAATCCATCAGCTTTGCCCTTTGTTTTCTGCCTTAGTCCACATCACACTCACCTCTTATAGAGGAAAAAGGCACAGTCAAAGAAGCTTGAATGCATTTTGGTCACTTAACTTCACATTCTTCCTCTGGTTCATTCAAGCTGTTGTTCCAGGCAAGTTTTGAAGTGATTCACATGTGCAAAGCCCATTCAGGATGAGATTATAGCACTATCTGTTCTTTTTCATAGTGTTATCCCTTGATCTCAGCTCTTGCATTGTCTATGAGTTTGAAGCTGTGTAATTTTGCTGCTGACATTTTGGTACAATTTTGTGAGATTTTTAGGATCTATATGTTCATTGTCTGTACACAAAGGGAAAATGTTGGCCTCATAATTGGTAGAATGTCAAAATGGCAAGCAATCTGTCATATTGTCAGGGTTTTCTTGTCAGAATGACATATATCAGGTGAATGGTCGTCTGTAAACCACACGCCTGGAAAAAGGATGATGAGGCACTTGTAAGCGGAATGGATTTGGAATTTTTATAAGTATGAAAATTACAAGATTTTGTTTGGTTGGACATCCTTTTTGATAGAAATAATCCTTTGAAGATAAATTAAGCCTTTCTTTTGTAGGACAAGGGGAAAAGGTTTTAAGTTGATGGAGGGAAGATTTAGTCTGGATATTAGGGGGAAGTTCTTCACAGAGAGAGTGGTGAGGTGCTGGCACAGGCTGCCCAGAGAGGTTGCCCCAACCCTGAAGGTTTTCAAGGCCAGGTTGGATGGGGCCCCAGGCAGTCTGGTATTGTACCAGATCTGGAGGATGGTGGCACTGCTTTGGCAGGAGAGTTGGAACTTGATCCTTGAGGTTCCTTCCGGCATAAGCCATTCTATGATCCTATGACTGTGTAACTTTTCATTCACAGTAAGGTTATTATAGGTTACTGAAAATACTAGGAATCTGCAGAAGGCAGTATTGGTTTCATTCATGTATTGCAGTATAAACACAAATTTTAGAAAATGCAATAAAGTCATTATGTGAGATTTTGCAGGGAAATCATCTTGTGTACAAATATAGTAAAGACATATTAAAATTAAAAGTTTTTCATTTACTGTAAAAATAAGAATATATGTCATACTATGTAGAATGAAGTTTAAAAAAAAAAAATCCGTTTCAAACTTTTGGCTCAGTATTTTCCCATATGTTATCTGAAACCTGTTGTGATTTGAGTGCCACGAGTTGTATGAAGAGAATGTTAATTCACTAGAGACAATGACAAGAGAGTTTGGCCCTGCATCATCAATATCTGCCCCTTCTAAACTCTCCGTGTAACCCTCAAAGCTCATCAAGTTCATTGAACTCTTATTCTTTTCTACTAAAAGCAGAAAATAATTGTCAGATGCATGCTACCCATTAGAAAATCTTAGCTTTATTCATTGTGAACTCAAAAGGCAAAAATGATTGTTATGGACATGCATCAGTATTTTATGTTATGGGACTGTTCATGATTGAAAGTATTTAGAAAAGCATTACATCTAGATTTTTCATTTACCAACCTCAGTTTATAATATATATATATATTTATAACGATAATGCACAGGTGTACTACATATGAATTCTAGTGTATGCAAGCTATAAAAAAAACAAAACAACTAACTGTAGGTTCATAACTGTTGGAAGCAACCAGGGTGTTCAAAATGTATGGGCTGGCTGAAACCTGCCCTGTTAGCTTTAACTAGTCATTATTTTTTAGTAACAATTACTCAACTTGTCATTCTATACTGAGTGAATTCCAATCAATTACAAGTGATTGCTCATCACTCTGCATCAATCAGAATGGATATTTCTTGATTCAATGAGATGCAATGGGTAATGACAATTACAGTTTGTTGATGCTCTTTAATTGCATATTCTTTGCAAACACTGGAGCACTTAAATTGTACCAGTGACTAATCTAGCTAACATTCCACAGGTTATGTATGATGTCACGAACAAAAATGGTAAAATTTTGGTCTGTAATGTGTATAAAGACCTATTAGTAATAAAACCAGTGCATAGTAAGACAGACTGCATTGTGACATGAAAGCATTGTTGTTTTGTTTTTCTTTAAATTTGAGCTGTGTGCCAGGTTTTCTGTTTCCTCTTTTTTGGTATGATCTTATCATGTAAGCATGTACAAGCATAAAGTTTGTACAAACCTATCCTATAGACAAGGGCTGCATCAGTACACCTCAGCTCTACCTCTACTGCTTTTAATGATGTGTTCATCAGATTGTCCATTGTCAAACAAAGTATGCTCAAGCTAGCCCTATCTTACAGGAGCAGCTCAATTATTACTGCATGATGATCAATAACCTAGTGCATAAGCCCTAAATGAAGAAGGTGATGCTTACTACAGCCACTCTTAAAGAGTCTGAAGGTTGTTTGAGGCAAAGGATACTTATGAGGTCAAGAACTAATGCTCCGATGTAATACATGAATATATGTTTTCTTTTCTAAATATGTTTTCTTTTCTGAACTCTATATACATAGGTTAATCCGAAAGTAATTCCTCCTATTTATTTCTGTAGAAACTACAACAGATACAAAGAGTACAATAACATTATTTGATAGAACAAATTCTCAGCTACAAAGCTCTGTTTTCCAACATAGGCACCACCATCAGTTATGCATTCTTACCTGTGATGAAAAAAAGCCTGCATGCTGTGCTTGCAAAAATTTTGACTAGTGGATGTGACACACAGTTTCACAGTTACTATGGTGATGTCATTGCTAGGAAAATTTTGCCCACTCAGTCCATCTTTCATCAGCCTGAACAAATGGAAGCCAGAAGGCATCAAATCCAGACTATGCAGTAGGTGAGGTAGGAGAGTCTTGTGAAGATTGGCAATGTGCAACATGATCTTCAAACTAGTACTAGGCCTGGTGTTAACAAGTTGTGATAAAAAGTTTGTCTTCTTCTCTGGTCTGACTCTGGAGTTTGAGCTCCCAGCTTAGGCAGTGTCATGATGTAGTGGTCAGAGCTGTTGGTATGTTTGGGTTCTGGAAAATCAGAAATGCTCAGCCCTTTCCTATCCCAAAAGACAATGCACATCACTTCGTCTGATGAGGGCTATGCCTTAAACATTTTTTTCAGTGGAGAATTCACATGTCACCACTCCATAAAAAACCATTTTTATGACACCATGTCTTATCATAAGTCATGATATGATCCAGGAAACTGACACCTTCAACCTCATTTTGGTTCAGTATTTCCTGACAAACTTGCACATGTTGTCCTTTCTGTTCCTGTGTGAGCATTTATGGGATCCATCTGTTGCAAACACTGCAGTACTCCCACTTTGCAGTCACTATTTACAATGCTCTGAAGCTGATATCCAGCTCTGTACACATTTCCAAGGTTGAGATCTGCCAATTTGAACGGATAACTTGAATGAGGCACTCTCATTTCACGGTGTTAGAGATGTGCATTCACCTGGAATGTGGTTTGTCTTTCACATTGCTGTCACCACAGCTGAAATGTACAACCTCACTGTGATCACATCCACTGTTTTGTCTCCATGAATGTTCAGAATGTGTTGAAGAATGTGCCATTTTTCCTGCATGGAAGAATGCAGTTATATACCTTTGCTTCTTATGCACTTCCATGTCAGAAATTATTTGTCAGAATGCCCTTCTGCCATCTTTTGCAAGACAACAAAATGTAATGGAATATTGCTGGGAAGGCTCAACCTCTACTGTTGTATCATCAGCATCCATCTCTGATATCATGGGCCAAAAAACCAAAATAGAAGTCATTACTATCAGAGCAGACCTCATATTTTGGAAATAAGGACTAACAGGTTTAATTTAGAGAACTGGACTTGTTCTAAGGAGATCTCTTTGCCTGGATGCAAGATAATAACAGACATCACACCCCCGAGTGGATTTACTCGTTTAATAGGACTAGTGAGAATCAGAATCTACATGCACTGTCAAAGAGAAAAGTTATTATCTACACTCATCCAGATAGAAGTGAAGGTATTCAGTGCACTTGAATAACAATCCTAACAGTGTAAATTAAAATACTACTTTAATTCTGATTTTAACTGATGAGTAGAAGCAATGCACAGAACCCAGTGAGATCTTTTTCAGTGCTTATTCAAAGAACCGCCTTGAATTGGCATTGTATAACTAAACTGTAGGGCTGCTATCAAGTAACATTCAAACTAATAAAACTTCCTTCTCTTGGAAAGATCTATTCAGAAGTTATTCTTTTTAGTTATACAATTTTGAATGTTTGTGGGTTTTTTTTCCCATTTGAGAAAAAATAGTCACTGTGTAGAGAAAAAGAGAAGTCAAATCAAGTAGATTTTAAAATGAGAGAAATTGAGAGGCATACAGAAAAGACTGACGTGTCAAATTCTGGCATAAAATCTGTGCCTTTATATAGATCAAACATTCTGTAAAGAGACATTAAATTATGAAATGAAGTAGGAGATAAGGATGATCAGCAGATGTAAAGGCTTAAGTCCAAGGTGTTCCTAGAAACATAAAATTGTAAGCTCCTCACCAGTTCAGTTGGTAGTTTTTGTTTCTGTCATTCTAGGACAGAGGCGCACCATCATTAGCCCTTGCAGATAACCAAAACACAAATTACATAACCTAATGATGTGCTATGAACATGATATAAAGGTTAATGCAAGCAAAGGGAAAACCTTTTCAGATGATTCTGTTTTCCAAAACCAAGTTTTTGCCAGATAATAAGAGGCAACTCTAGCATTCACACTGATGTTCTTATACCTGCTTTTGTTGCAGAGGGTTCCACAGTGAGCCTTCACTACTGACAAGACAGTTTGAGACAGCATGAACCAAATGCATGAGCAGAAAACATTCCCAGCTTCCTGGAAGATCTTCAGTATATGAGTCTCTTATGAACGATATCCTCTGTTCTGTTAAAAAAAAAAAAAAAAAAAAAAAAAGCAAAAAATCAAAATATTCAAATCTCCAAAACAAGTAGCTCCTAGAAGACTCATACAATTGTTCCTAATCAGCCTGAAAGTGCTAGAATAATGCAGAAAGGGCACCACTGCAGTACCACTGCAATTCCTGCCTGGTCTACACAATTAAATTTTCTTAGAAAGAATTTCCAGAGTGCTGCAAATTGTCAAAAATTGTCTTGTGCCTATGGACAGTCTGCCTTTAGTGTTTGACCTGCTTCAGACAGTTCATGTACTGTATCCTTCAAAGTGTATAGCATGGTGTGCTTTGCTCTCCTTTCTATTCAACTAGCATTATGAATTGTTTTCTTTTCCCTGTTTTAAGTTTCATGTTAGATACTTGACCAAGAAACATCCACAGAAGATGATTTTACAACCTCTTAAATACCAGCTTGGTATTTAATGGCACTTGGCCATAAAGTATTTCTGTAGACCGTTGAAGATGGCTTCTGCAGAATGTCTAAGAAGTTTGATTAGGAAAAAACACACTGAGTCCTTCTGTTCTCTGTCAGAACTCTTATCACATCAGAATCACTTTTTTGTGTGTGTGTGTGCTGGTTTTTTTGTTGTTGATGTTTTTGTTGTTGTTGGCATTTAGGGATGAAGAGTCCCCAGACAAAAGTGAAAGATATTGTTATAAGATGGATTAGAAAAATCTAGCAATTGCTTGGTTCATGTCCATGTTACTAAGAAACTAAAACAGCAGGGCATGAAAGCTTTTCTCATTTTCCAGTAGTCAAACTGTGGCCAGTAGCCAAACTGTATTCCCAGCTTGTCTGATGGAATCTCTGCAGCCACATTTCAGGCTCAAAGAAGTTCTGTTTTGTAAATGCTTATTTGTGCCTTAAATGTGTTAAATGAAGCATTCCAAAACTAAAGAGACAATTTACAAGCCTTAAAGATGATCACAATGACTAATGCCTTGTCCAGGAGAGCTGGCAATTTAAATGAGTTATTGGAAACATTAGTTATTAGACAAGACTGAAGACATACTAGCAGACGGAGTGGCTCCAAATCCTGTTTCATAGTGGAAAATTTTGTATGGCCAATTCCAACTGCGAAAAGGGTAAAATTAAAAAGTCGGACTAGGCTCAAAAGTGTGCTAAGACTTTGAGTTTTGCATTTCGGACATGAAACACTGACCTGTTGATTATAATGACAACCAGAGGGTAAAAATCATTATGTTCCTTTGAAAATACTCTGAAAATAGCTCACACTTTCTATGTGTGTTTAGTCTAGGGTGAAACTCCTTCTTGTTAGTTTAAAAACATGAGTACCACATTCTCTAGGAAAAAAAGGGAGCAAGTTTAAAATAGATTTTCTCCAGAAGAAAATGTCTCATATTAGGAGGTTCAAGTGGGATTTCTGACTGTGACACCTGCCACTCATATAAAAACAAACTAAATCAAAATCTTTAACGAAACAATAAGATTTCACTGTTTAAAGGAAATAAGATTTTCTACAGAACTCCTAGCTGTATATTAAATTCATCATGTTGTCTGAACAGCCTCATATGCTAGAGGATGTAGAAAATGGTTCAAGCATCTCGATCATTTTGCATTTTGAGTACATGCAGCATATAATTAAACAAGTGCCTATGTCAGCAGGGAAATCTCCATTGAAGTGAAAATTTGATCACTGTTAATTTTGCAACTGTTTTCATGAATAGAAATGCTTCTGGTTATGCAGCTACTCACAGCTACTTCCATTCAAGTCACTGGCACCACTGGAATCATTAAGATTTCAGCATCGAAGTCATTATTATTTGAGCCACCAGCAAATCTTGATATGCTAGTGACTTCTTTCTTTCTACAAAATGAAATTTTTGGAAGAGGAGAGAGTGAGTCATATGGACACATAGATTGGACAAAGTCTTTTATAATAAAAGGAGCAGTCCTAATAGGATTTCATGACCTGCTGACCCACAAAAATATAGCAGAGAGTATATTTACTTGTTCAAAAAGAACACTGATTTTAAGAAGACAGTACATGATTTTACCAAACTTTCACATCATCAGATTAATTCATCATTTTATGAGGATCAGTTGGTATGAGATTGTAATCCAAACTGTGAATATTGACTCAAATAGGAAGCAACAATACTTTTAAGTGGCTAGCTATTTAGATTTTGATTGGGCATCGGTGGTTTGAAAAGCAGACCAGTAGTGCTCCCCCCATCATCCCATCATCTCATTTTAGGCAAGTGAGCTAAATTTAGCAAATAAGCTGGATACAAGGCTCTCTATGTCTGTCAAAATATGATAGCAATTAAACTGGCATCTATTCTATACCTCTCTTTTTTTTTTTTTTTTTTATTTTTTAAGGAATATATTTTTCAGGGCTTTGACAGTTAAAAACTATTTAGATTATTTATGGCATTTCCAATGAGTTAGTAATATTTTTTTTTATTGCACTGCATTTTGCATAATATAATTTGTCACTACTTCTTTATTAAGCTTGTTTTATATTCATAGTTGTCCCACAACACTATATTTTCCTCTTTGTCAGTTCAGAACTTCATTATGAAGGATGAGGTTTTATCGTTTCCTAGTGATGCAAATGTCTACAGTGAATAAGTGTCATTATGCAGGAACGGGAATTTAGTTTTCCTCCATTAAGCAGCCAGGCTAATGACTCAACAAGTTTATAGACCACCACAAAATTTGATAGCTTGGTGTGAGTTAAACAAATGATGGTTACATATTTATGTGAAAAATGAAAGTGGTTTTTTGGAGCTGTGTAATACGTTTCTCCCATTTAAAGCATAGGCTTCCATTTTAAACTTAAAGAAGGGAAATACTTATTTATGCCTTAAGATGAGCATGTTTTCTCTTGTCCTCCTTCTAGCTAATATGAGACATGATATTACCAGTGTAGAGGAGAAAATATGCACATACACATATGTAAGAAATGTGGGTATGCATATAAAGTGGATATGCAAATGGATAAGAGCTAGATTATCTTGAAGGTCCCCAATCTATGACATTCTACGATTCTGTGATTCAGACAAAGATTGTGACTTTTTTTCCTTAATCTCAATCTATTTTTCCTGAGTTCAGGTCCCTGTCTGGCATAACCCATAATGGCTACCCTAATTTCCTTTGTGTTTGGACAATGTGCATCATTGATAATTTGGTCAGGGTTCTCCCTTTCTACTTTGTTAACAATTGTTCTCTACTCAGATACATTATATGATTAATCATCATGCTCACACTTAGTCATTGCATTCTGTATTTAATAACTCTTTCAAATCCCACTTTCTAATACCACATTATTTGCTGTGTCAGTCATTCCATCTCATAATTTATTTATTAATCCACACTTCATGTATAGATTAAGATCAGCTTCTGAACTAGATTAAACTTCATAGTGATGGTAGAACAGCTGCCATGATCATAAAAGAGGATTGTAGTGGGAGCAATGAAGTAAGATTTTACTTCTGATAAATCTTGTATTTGATATTTCTGTTTTCAGATAAAAGCAAACAGAATCAATATGACATGGTTTTGTTAAGATTTTCTTTCTAAAGGACAAAAATGTGTCTGCTTGACATCTCAGTGCTTGCAAAGGTAAACTGGTTGTTTCAGATCAACTGCTTACTTCCAGTGGCGTTTCCTAGCTATAATAAGTAAGTCCCCAATACTACATCTTAACACTTGCTGGCACAAAATCGCCACTTCTGCACTAGCTGTAAAAACAGTAGTTCCATAGTGGATGATTATTTTTAAGACTGCATGGGAATACATTCAGGCAGGTTTCATGACTGAATTGTCTCTAGCTTGTCACACAGCTTTCCTCCTTTTGCAGGTACTTTTGCTAATTTCTTGACTAGTCTACATTGCAGGAAACTCTAGCAGGTCAAAACAAAATAAAACAAAACAAAAATTATGCTGTATAAGAGAAGTGCTCCCTTTTAAACTGTGGCTTATACACAAGTCATAAACCCAGCACTTTGCCACTAATTATATACTGAAGTTTGGCAAAGTGGGATTGCTGTTGTCAGGTGAGCGATCTTTTTTAAAAGTCAAAGATGGATTAATTTTCTGAACAAAACACTTATGCATTGTAGAAAATCTGTGATAAATTTGCTATGTGTGTGACAGTTGTGTTATCTCTAGCAGAAGCTTGATGCCTCCATTACGTATTAGAAGTGTTTCAAAAGCAAAGTCTGCAAATGACAACGCTGTAAAATTCTGTGCTACTTGAATGCCTTGACCTTGCTTCACCATACCCTAACATTTACAAAGGTCAGTCTACAACCATAATGTTATTGTGACAGTAATAAAGTAGTATACCTTTTTGAGCACCCTTCATAGTACCAACACACAAAAATGCCCCTTTCTTTCTTAGAACTCCTTCAGTCGTATGCTATTAGTACCAGCATCCCAAACAGTATTTCAGGGTCTTGAGTAATATACCGTTAATGCATACCCATGTCTTTGACAAGAACATTAGAAAAAACTTCAGACTATTGCTGTACTAGTCTCTCATGAACAGTAGATCATGTTCCAGGCTGTAGGCTTGGTTTGGTGGCATTTATTTGCTACAGCAAAAAATATATATCCTAGGTAGAATACATAATGTTAGTTTTTATAGAAAGAAAAAAAGCATGAACAAGTTCACAGTTGGATTTCAGTTAGTTCTACATATTAGCAGTCACAAAAATGAGGTTTGTGGCCTCAGGCACTGAATTCAATCACTTCATCTTTCCAAGTAACAGCCCTATTTTTACTTCCCTCCAGGCACACACTCGCAGGGCAATCATGTTGAATTCTCAATTCAAATATGAATGGTTAGCTAAGTTTTTCTCTCAACAAACTGCATTATAGAAAATTCAGGGAAAATCAGGCAGTTATTGAAAATCATAAAAATCAGATTGGTAACTTGATAACTCTAGGGACTGGCGCAACAAATTCAAACAGCTGATGAAGACTAAATCATGACACAGAATTTACCCCTGATGCCATCATCTAATAGATGGTACAGACCCTGTGTGAATTGATTCAGTGGTCCCCGCTCTATAGTGAAATGTCTGAGGTCCAAATAAAAAAGACAACAACAAAAAAAAAATAAATAAATACAAAAGAGATTAGACTTTGTTTATAGGATTTAGTAGACGAATACTGGATATCAGGTTGGATATTAGAAACATTTCTTCTCAGAAAGAGTGGTAATGCATTGGAGCAGCCTGCCCAGGGGGATGGTAGTGTCACTTGCTCTGGAGATTGTTGAGAAATGTGTGGATGTGGCACTCAGGAACATGGTTTAGATGGCATGGTTGTGATGGGCCAAAAATTGGTGATCTTAAAGGTCTCATCCAAGCTTAATGATTCTGTGATTCTATGACTCTACTAGAACTGATGTTATGTCTCCAATTAAGGCAGAAATATTAGTGAAACATTCCCACTTAGTAGACTGTCCTGGACTGGCAGTGATTTCAGTATAATTTTCAGAGAGATTAATTTGTTTTTTTGTAAGAGTAAAGGCCACATATGTTATTCTGTATCACAGAAAGTCATCACCTAGCTTTGATACAAAATAGAAAACAAGCAAGAACATCATATTGTGTGTCTAACAGGTAGGTAGGGACACAGTATTCTGAAACCCCAAAGCTCTGGCACACACCAACAAAATCTCAACAGAAGATTTTTGGCCATGGTCAGATTCACATTAACAAGATTGTAATTCTTTTGATTTTGTAGTTCACTGTTTAACCATAGTCCATTTCAGTGTGAGAATAACTATAAAACAAATCCTTGATATAATAATGTGTCAACAAAATATAATCAAGTAACGCATTCTGTTTGTGTTATCAGTTAATGTCCGGGATTTGTTTGTGTTACAGAGTTCTTGTTTCTGTTTTATTGATTGAGAAATCAAGGCCCAGAGAGACTGTGTGATTTTTTTCAGACATGCTGAGCTTCCCCATCTGAGTGAATTGTTGTCAGTCCTGTTCCCATAGGTCAAGTGTTCAGCTCATTAAAATGTTCCACCATCACAATTCAATGACCTCGTGGGCAATCTTTGCTGAGGCTAATGACTTATTTAACACTGGCATTGATCTGCCAGGTATGATCTCTTTGAGTTAGAAGATCTATAAATACAGCTTAATCATTCAAAGGGCTTAATTAGCTACTGCATCACTGCAGTTTTATGTTGATATAATGTCATTGTGTCCATATGAGATTACTGAAGGATCACGCTGTGATTTAATATTTACTAGCTACTCTTTTAAGTACCTTAGACTCATCAGTCTGTTTTCAGAGGTGCTGCTATCTAGTGTCCATGGGCTGCATGAATGTTAACTTGGACTAATGGCTAGTCAGAATTTCTGTATCTTTGCATGCTGTTGTGAAGACAGCATGCACAATGGCTCTGGAACAGCATTCACTTAAATAAGTATTTATGTGCAAAAATAAATCAACAGGAAAATCTTGGTGTTTGCACATACACAAATATATGGAAAACTGAAATTCAAAAATGACTTTTGACTTTCAGTCAAAGATCAATAAGTTAGGAAGATTGCTGTTCTTTTCCTTTGCTCTCTCTTATGCAAAATGCCAGAAAACCAATCTCTCATTTACCTTTGGCAGAACTAAAAATATGTGATTGTGTTCGTAATCCTTATACTTCAATTATATTTTATGGTAATATTTGCTACTTAAACATTATGCAAGCTGTTCCCAGTTTAATGACTGTTTGCTCCTGTTCACAAAATTTCAAGGTCAGCTTGAGGTCAAGCTGCACTTTGCTGAAGAAGCCAGCCATAAATTTAACTGATGTATTTCATCAGGTGATGTTTTTCTGATCATACCAGTGATTGTTCTGGAGTAGTAGAAGGCTAGCTGAGCACACATGATACAGTGATTACTTCTGAATGCATTGTTGTCACAGGGAAAATACAGATAATGTTGCCCCCATATCCCTCTTTCCTATTGCTATATTTGAACTTCAAGCTAAATACTTCCTTTCAAATAATGAATCTGCATTAGCTGATGGCAATTAAATAAACATTTTCCTGTGAGAATTTCAGTTGTTTCTGGTAGATTCTAGGGACATCTGCTGTGAATAGCTTCTGTTAGCTATTTCCTAATTGATAGGTTCTTGGTTATTAGCTGTTTCATAACAGATTGGTTCTTGATTAAAAGGAACCATATCTTTGGTCTCTAGCTGCCTGCTAAATAGAGAGTAGTTGAGTAGGGGTTGCATATTTAACAAAATAAGTGGAAATGCAGCAAATACTTCAGAGCTTGTATGGTGAAAGCTCCAAGCAGTGTGGAAGAAACACTGGCACTTATTGGCCACAGGACTCAGTTTCAAGCCTTGTTATGAGACAAGTGCAGGTCTTAGCACTTAGCATTAAGTAAGCATAGACTGGCTTGGGTTGGAAAGGACCTTAAAGATGACCTAGTTCCAAACCCTCAACCATGGGCAGGGACACCTTCTTCTAGATCAGATTGCCCAAAAAAGCCCCATCCAGTCTACATATGAACACCTACAGGAAAGTGACATCCACAGCTCCCCTGGATAACATGTCCCAGTACCAAAACACACTAAGAGTGAAGAATTATATCCTTATATCTACTCTAAATCTACCTTATTTTAGTTAAAAACCATTCCCCCCCTGTTCTGTTGCTACACACTCTGATAAAAATCCCTCCACATCTTTCCCGTAGACACCTTTAAAGTACTGGAAGGCCACACTAAATTCTCCCTGAAGCCTCCCTAAAACCTTCTCTTGCCTTTAGGCTAGATAACCTCAACTTTCTCAGTCTTCATAGGAGACACGCTCTAGACCTTTGATCTTTTCTGTGGCTCTCTTTTGGACTTCCTGTAATATATTTACATTTTTCTTCTATTGTGGGCTTCAGTGCTGAACACTCCAGATGGGGTCTCATGCGAGCAGAGTAGAGAGGGAAGGATAGCCTCCTTCAACCAGCTAGCTACGCATGTTTAGATGCAGTCCAGAATACAGTTGGCTTTTTGGGCTTCAGTCACACATTGCTGGCTTATTCTGAACTTTTCATTCGCTTGTATCCTCAAGTTCTCTTCTGCAGAACTGCTCTCTACCTAGTCATAACCAAGCCTGTATTCATGTTTGGGATTGCTGTGACCCAGGTGCAGTACCCTGCATCTGGCCTTCTTGAACTTTATGAGGCTCACATGGGCTCATTTCTCAATACTGTCAGGGTCTCTCTGGATGGCATCCTTCCCTCCAGTGTTGTTGAGAGCACCACACAGCTTGTTGTCACCTACAAACTTGCTAAGAGCGAACTCAATTAATGTAGCAAAGACGTTAAACTGTACCAATCCCAGAACTGACCCCTGAGGCATACTACTGATTTTGGACTCCACCTGGACATCAAGCTGTTGACTACTGTTCTTTAAATGAGACCATCCAACCAATTCCTTATCCACATAGTAATCCATAAGTCAAATCCATATCTCCCCAATTTGCAGACAAGGATGTTACACAGAACAGTGGGAAACACTTTGCACAAGTCCAGGTAGAAGAAATCTTTTGCTTTTCCCTTCCTCATAAACACTGTACCCCCATCAAAGAAGGCTATTGAGTCTGTCAGGCATGGTTTGACCTTAAAGAATCTGTGTCATCTGCCAACAACTACTTCCATGTTTTGTGTGCCTTAGCATAGTTTCCAGTAGAATCTGATCCATGATTTTGCTAGGGTCCTGTAGTTCTTCAGGTCTTCCTCTTTCCCCTTTACAGAAATGGAGGTCACTTTCCACAGTCACTGTGAACTTTACCAGACTGCCATGGGTTCTCAAATATGATGGATACTATCTTAGCAACATAATCTGCCAGTTCCCTTAGGACCTTCAGATGCATCTCATCACATCACATAGACTTGGACACACTTAGGTTCCTTAGGTGATCTTCAACCTAATCACCTCCTCAAATGGGCAGTACTCCCAGTCCCTGCCTTTGCCTTCTGTGACTTGAACAAAGAATGTTATGCTTTCAGACTTGGCCAATGGATCTAGCCTTTCCAGATTCCTCTGCAAAACCTTCCCATCCAAATGCAAGGAATTGGTGTGCCACGTCAAAAGTGATACTTTTCAAAGTAAAGTGTGCTGTCACATCTGCAAGAAATTCTTGAAAAGGTTGAAATTCTTAACCAAAGACTGCTTATGCTTTCAACTGGGCATGATGAAAACAGAGCTAAGAGGGGCAGCCAAGATGAAAACAAATCTTGAGACTGACATTCTGTGAGTGACAGATCATGAATAGACTGTATTTTCTACTAGATTTCCCATTTGCATTAAATTTCAGGGACCCCAGACCTTAAGAAAGGCTGAAGAAATTAATTCATTTAGTGGCCCTTTGGCTTGTGAGTTTTCCATCTTTGATGGTTTGATGTTCAGTGGTTCAGGAATGAATGAATTATTTTAGAAAAAAACAAACAAACAAACAAACAACAACAAAAAAAAAAACAACCACAACAATTACTTTAAATACATGGTAAAATACTTTAATACATTCTGCAGGCATTTTTCAGCACTGTAAACCGTGAGTTTTCCCAGCACCAGCAATGTTGACTCAACTGACTGTAGTGACAATAAAGAGCCAAAATAGTTGACTGAGTTAATAATACACAGACTGAAGTGTTTCTGAGTAGCATTCACAGAACAATCAAAGTCACATTATGACCTGTCTGGTCAATTGCCCAAGAATTATGAGGAATTAATATAGGCTTTGATAGGGTAGGCTGTACACACCGGCACAAGTAGCAATGTTGAAATTGGGTTTATGATGACATTCACAGCACACAAAAAGAGTCAAATGAGAGTAGAAGTGCACAAAATTTTGCATTATATTTTAATATTTTAAATGTTACCTGAAATGTTTCTATTCTTATTCCAAAAGAGTTTGTAGGATCTTTACCCTTATAGTATGTATTATGTGTTACAGTGCAGTGAAAAAAAAAAAAAAAGCAGAACAAAAAGACTGAACTTGTTTAAAAGGAAGAAAGGAGTATGTAAAGCTTAAAAAAAGGGTCAGTGTCTTCCAGGGAGACACATACTTGAAGCTGCAAGGTATGAGGCCAGATCAGAGATCCTCCAGAAGAGGTGTTGAAATAGCAATATATACTTATATACTGCTTGCCACAGCAATATGCAGCAGACATCTGTTTAAATAAGTTCTAATCCCAGTGTTCACGAAAGAGCTCTTTGAATTCTTTCCCCAGTTGCATGCAAGGTACACTCATGATCAAATGCTATACGGTTGGCCTTGAGTCTGTGAATGCCTGTGAGTCAGTGGAGTGGGGCTGTGAAGAGGTCCCTTTAGAACTTTTCACTGACAAGGGCTTGCACTGCCTCAAGCAGAAAATCACACGCCTAAGTGCTGGCTTCTGTCATCATAGCTAAGCAAACCCCAAAAGAGAATTTTTGGTTTGTGTTTAAAGAAAAAGATGTTAGCCTTTTCAACTGTATTCTGTAAAACAGAATAATCTTGATCCACTGGAAAACAAATCAAAACAAAACTTAAGGTTTTAAGATCCAATAGATTCCAGCTAGATTCTGTAGATTAATCTAGAAATCACTATGGATAAGAACAGAAACAGCTGAAGTGTAGCTTATAGGCAGGTTGTAACCTATACTGGCTCCTCCGAGATTAATAGCACCTTTATCTCTGAGAAAATATTAATCATCATTAATGGTTTGGATTCCAGGCTTCTGCTATCCTTGCATTTCCGAGTATTGAGAACCCATAGAGATAAGATGTATGTGCTATGAATAATCAGCCTAACTATTCTTCAGTAAAAGTTAAAAAAATCTGAAATTACCTATTGGGGTGGCCTGTGCAAGTCTTATTTATCTGAGATTTGAATGGGATGTTTTCATTTTCAAAACCTTTAAGTGATAACAGAAATTCTTATATAGTAAAATATAAAATCACATTGGAAACTTAGATGCATTTTATACAGTGCATACATATTTGTTAACTATTTGCTGAGATTTCAGTCTATTTTGGTACTTACACAGCCCAACAGGTAGAAATAGAAAAGTATTTCTCTTTCTATCAAGATAAATTTAGTTAAATAAATAGGTATTTGCACAGAGATTTTGTTTGACCAATTCTGTAGAGAATTCATTGGTGAAATTTACATTAGGCTTCAAAGCAAACTTTCACTCATCTCCATGCAGAGCAATTTCCTCTAGTGCTCTAGGCTACATATACATGCAGGTAGAAGTATCCAATAACTATTAAATTTCTTATGCATGTAAACATACTATATTTTATAGTGAACAAGAGAAGCTGATGAACACTGACAGTTCAAAGTTTCTTTTTTGCTACCTGAGAACTGAAATTTTTAGTACCTTTTAAAACTAGGTCACTACATTCCTCTGAAGTGTAAAATAAATAAAAATTTACTAGATTCAGTATATTTAAAGAATTAATGAGAACTTAAAAAAATGAGTTGCATGAGACTAATTCACGTAAAAAAACACTACATATTACTGAACATAGCTATGCTAAAAACACATTTTTCAGAGTAAAGCAGTTAGAGCTATAAGTTAGTTGACAGCTAAATTTGTCTTAGCTCTCTTGTATATTTACCTGGTAAATGACAGTTGGTCTAGATGATACTGTATGTAAACTTCTCTATGATTCTATGTGATTCTATATACAACACAGTATTTAATTACAAGGTCTCCCACAATATTTTGAATAGCATAGATGATTCTGTCTGACTTTGGAGCTATTCACCTTTCATTTTATTTTATTTTATTTTATTTTATTTTATTTTATTTTATTTTATTTTATTTTATTTTATTTTATTTTCAGTGTATGACTCTGTTGCCTCCCTCAGAAAGCTTCCAATTGCTAGAGAAAGACTTCACAACAGTGAAAAACAATCTCTTTCCCCCAGTCACAGCTTCAGAAATAGAACATTTGTTTTGGCTATAGTTTAAGAAAAGCACGTAAGGGGCTGATACCTGTCAAAGAAAATATTAACCAGGGTGCATAAAAGTTGGCAAAGAAACAAGCAATGATGTTTTATGACTGCACCCAATACTTTAACAACAATTAGGGCCATGAGTCCTGGCTGTAGTCTATTCTCTGTACACATTGTGCTCAGATCAAGAAGAGTCTGCAGTGAGGATGTGGTTTTCTAACTTTTGAACAGGAAGCCAGATCATGGCTGAGATAATTAAGGGAAGATCATGAGTGAGTTAGTAGGCTTGGTTAAAGGACCATGCTTTTTCCTTACTCAAATATAAGATTTGTTTCTAGTAGAAAGACTGAACCTTTCAGTCAGTCTTTTCAAAAGAGCATGAAGTCGTCAACTTTTAAGTGGGATCTAAAGCTTTAAGCAGACTGTAACTTTGAAATCCAAATTGAAACTGCAGTTGCTTCTGCACTAAAGGAGGAATGACATCTACTGGGAAAATCTTCTCTTTTTGCCTTCAAGGGTATTGCTATTCACATGAAATGAAAAATGTGCAAGGCAAAATTTTTGGTAAATGAAGGACCTTACCATATAGCTCAATTGATCAGAAACATGAAATTCATGGCAAGAATCATAGTGTTTCTTTAGGTAAAGCATTTCTACAGAGGTATGATAACCAGTGTCAGCATCATAAAGGCTAGGAAGCTATAAATAAAAGTGTCAGTATTACAAAGTAATAAGGAAAGTGCTAATAAGTAAACAATAAGAAGTGGTGCCTGAAAGATCCTTTTCCATGAAGTGAATTATATACACCTCCAGAGAAGAGTAGAATATCATGGTGATGTATTTATTTATTTACTTTTGCCTCACAAAGCAAGAAAGAAAGCTGCACATCTAGGCTAATTAGTCAATTTTTAAAATGATTTTTTTTTTTTTTTAATAAAGAAAATTTAAATTTCCTTCAGAGAAGTTAAACCAAATATATTGAATGTATGGTATAGCTTTTAGTCTGTATAAAGGCTGAAAAGGGTGAGCTACATAGAGGCTGGAAGAAAGTTCTGTTTGAGAAAAGCTTTGAAAATGACTGAATGTGAATAGAATGCTACTTTTTTGCAGGTATGATTTATGAATCTGTGAGATATTCTTAGAGGAGTTCAGCATTTTACGTGTCTGTTACCGACTTCTTCCCAAATCCCTGATTGAATGTTAATGATATGCTCCTGGCAAAGTATCACAAGTGACAAAAGGACCACACAGGACTCTGTTGCGCTACAGATGGTACAAGGAGTCAGGAGAGCTACATGAGCCACTGCCCTGTCCACACTAGTACATGTGTGCAATGCCTCACAGTGCTTGTGAAGAGATGTACTCTTTTCTGGACCTGCCTCTTTTTTCCTTAATAAATTCATGCATATATTTAAAGAACTTTTAATACAAAATTTTATTAAAATCTGTTCAGAATGTTTACTGCCTTCTAATTGCGTTTGCTCAAATCAGTTCTCTGCTCATAGCAAAACATGGGATTTTTCTGATATTCAGTAAGAGCAGGGATTGGAAAGAACTTGAATAGACAAGCTGTTCTGATCTGTTTGAACATGAGCATCAGATCTAAGGTGAATATTTTTATCATGGCAATATCATCTTGACATGAAGGAATGTATAGACTATTTATTTCAATACAAAGAGGACTGTGTTTCTTTTGTGTTTTGGAAAAGAAATATATATATATGTAGAAATGAGAAAAGTAATCACTACAATCACTAAGAGATATAAATAAGTGGAATCATATGACAAAAATTAGGCCAGCACTGCTGAGTCTTATTGGCAAGCAGTCAGTAGGCCACTTGGCTTTTTAAGTGGTAAGGGCTATGTAGCATGGGAACAGTGATTTGCAAGTACTACATGAGGAGCACGCCTGATGCCTCGCAGCAGCAGATTCAGGGTGCACACATAGCTACAGTTTTTGTACTTGCTGCACATGAGGGTAGGTCAAGAGAGATTCAAGGGATTCACAGATGGAAGCAGACTCAGTTCAGATGAAATGTCTAACAGACTTGAATCTAGTCCAGAGGCAAAAATATAACCTCAATTTTTGACTGTAATTTCTAAGCACTTTAACTTTCCCATATTGTAGGAAGTTCCTATATCCCAGCAACTACTGTATTTTCAATATTTTATATACATAAAATACCTTTGTCCTTATGTTTGTCTACATTCTGGCTTCCCTCAAACAAAAAATACCTAAAATTATCTATTTCCTGTGCCAGACCTCCATCTTTTCTTTCTGTCATTTCTGTAGATTTTACAGTACCTGGCCATATTTGTCTTTATTTTTCATCTGGCTCAAAGCTACAACATCTCAGATCCTAAGTTCACCTCATTAAGAAATTCAGTCGTAACTGCTTTTTGACAAGAGAGAACTCCAACTGATATGCTTTTGTGCTCTATGATCATGAGCAATTAGAGCATTTTTGGCAAAGAAATATTCAGGCTCTATGTTTGATCTTTGACTTAACCATCGATATTTGTTTCGACCAAAAGATTTTGATAGATGGTATTTGAAGGATGCACTCTATCCTGAGCCAATTTGCAAGTACAGAAGTTTTTGATTGTCTTGAATTTGCTGAATGATTGTTCAGATGATGCAGCTGTGTCAATCTGCAAAAAAAAATGTGTATAATTTTTCTTTTTTTGCTGAAAAATCCTATACAGCCTGAAGAACAAACCTTGTTAAAAACTTATAGAGAAGAAAATGACCTCCAAAACTAGGCTTGTTTGTCCTCACACGATGAATTTCTTCAATAAGCTCAAATATATATGTATTTTGGAGACTTCAAGCATGGGACTTGATACCATTGATAATCCCAAAACACTTCCAGAAAAAGTTTCTGGAAAGTTTCTGTTAATCTAAGAAGCACTGAAATGACAATTCTTTAATTTCACATTAATCAATTGTATTAATTTCAAATTTATTTCCTCTTTTGTTTACTTTTCCTCCATCTGTAATTTCTTTCAGTGAGCTATTTGGCAGCCTTCCATGATACTTGCAGAAAACATAAGAGAAACATTTCTGGTACTAGAACCGTGTCTATCTTTGTTCAGTATAACCCCCAAAATTCTTGCATGTGATTTCCAGCTCATGCAGAAGTTTGCAGACTTTCCTCTTCCACATCACCATTCATTCTTGAATTATTCAGTTCTTTCAGTTAATGGCTACTCATTTGCTGCACATACAGGAGTATGTGTTATAGCTTCATTTACTTCATGCCATATCTTAGCCATTTGTAAATTTAGATTTTTCTAAACACATTTGTAAATTTATGCTGTTGGCTGGAAAACAAGCTATGAGGGATCACTCACCATTATCACAGACTGTCTATCTTGTACCAGAGAGTCCCTGAAGGGAATTTCTAGCCTGATGCTGTAGGGTATTTTGGCTTTATGGAATGCAAGAAAGCAAACTGTAAATAGTTTTCACTATGCCTGCACAAGCAATAGCTTTGTTACTGCCTTCTGCTGAATCTACTTCACAAATATTTGGTGTACAATGGCAGTTCAGGAATAGAAGGTACTATTTACCTAATTCAAGTCTAGTTCAAAGAAATTTTGTGTGAAACTCTGAACCAAGTGTGTCCATAGACATGCTGTCCCTGCATGGGGTGCTGGAGCCATGTCTCTACCCTAACATGGAGAAGAGGCTAGGAAAAAAGCATGCTACCCTCAGGCCGCCAATGGCGTCCCAGTGACTGTTGATATGAGGTGGGGCCTATCCACATGGATGGACCAGGCTCTGAGCAACCTGATCTAGTTGCATGTGCCCCTGTTCACTGCAGGAGGGTTGGACTTGATGATCTTTGAGGTCACTTCCAACTCAAACAATCCTATGATTCTATGATTCTATTTATTTTTTTGCTTCAGCACACTATTTTTCTTCTAATGTATATACCCTCTTAGCTGTATGGATCACATGTGCCTTAATCATATTACTCCATTTTACAGCTTCAAGATAAGAATAACTCCAAAATCATCATTCAAAACTCTGTTTTTTTCTTTCAGACTTTATAGATCATAGAATGTTCCTGAGCAGCATATCTTTTCTAGATATGTATTTTCTAAATACAATATGTAATAGATGTATTTTCTAAATACATCACTACCTTTAAAAGCAACAAGACTTATTTCTGATTTGCTTTCATATGAACATGGTACACCATATTTCTGTTGAATTCCATCTTGGCACACTTTCACTTCTGGAGCTGGCACTGATGACTCAACCTCACAGTCACTTCTTGGCTTTATAGATAGGCATCTTAACCACCTTCAAGGAAACTGTGTGAACATTTGCATATCTGCTTTTGAATTGTCCTCCACCATTGCATGTGATATGCCTCTATCACAGTGACTCTCAAAGATCAGATGAGTTGTGTTTCTGAAGATGGGCTTTCTTCTAGATGCTTTCATTAGCCTAAGGACTGAAGGGAAGTTCCAAATTAAGAAGACTAGAATACCCTATAACATATATGATATATATAATACTATAGATAGATAGATAGATAGATAGATAGATAGATAGATAGATAGATAGATTATAATACCCTAATTATTAAATACTATAATTATAAACTCAAGGAAGTTAATATTAATATTCAGAAAGAATTAATTGCTGGTAATTATTGACATCTTATGGATAAACTGAAACAGAAGTATTTTCAGTATAGGTAGGTGGTAAAACTAGGTCTACATCATTCTGCCTTCCATCCTCTGTTCTAGCAGTGAAACATATATAAGCTATGGTATTACAACAAGCTTCAGACAAAGACAAGAATGTTTTTTGGGGAAGAGTAAATTTGTTTTGTTCTAGCATCCATGTGTTAGGCTAACAATAATTTCATTTGTAGAGCAATAAACACTGAATGGGCTCATACTTAATTCCTTGCACTGCAGTTATTTAAGTTTTATGATTTGACTATTCAACAGTTAGTCTAAGCTAAGTTTTAAATGCATATGTTACCTGTGTAACATATTAATTTAAATATAGACATTCAATATTTATTTCTAGCTTCTCATTTTTCATTAAATCCATGCAATACCTTAAAATTTAGTGTTATAGTCACTTCTAAAATTTTGAGATTGTAATTCAGCTGTAAGAAACCCATAATCAGTTGTCTTCGTGTGTCTCCGGGTGTCTATTTCTGTGTAATTAATTACTCAGAAAACTTCTTGCTATCAAAACATATAATAGCATATAAAATAAATTCAGTTGCAATTTTGCAAGACAATCCTCTAAATAAAATGGCTGTATGAATTTGGATTCTAAGTTGTGTTTATATGACTGCACGTGTTGTTTGCACTACAGAGATAGGAGTAAATAACTCAGCTATATGTGAATCTTATAGATGATAACAATATGTGGAAGTATATCTCGTCTCTCATGGGCAGAGCTTCCCCCATGGTAACAGGATAATTGTTAATAGGTGCAGAAGACCATTGTCTTCAGGTGAAAATATACCCTTAGGGCAATATCTTGCCTTTCATTTTAAGGCAACAGTTGTTGATTCTAGAGGATATTTCGAGTCGTATCTGAGAAGTCACTTTCAAAGTGCAGTACAGTACAGTACAGGTGCTTGTAAGTGAAAATAACCTTGCTTAACTATGACACCTCGCACTGTGGCAAAGAAGTCTTACGGTACATACAAAGCCAGTAAAATAGAGCTGTTGGAGACCTGTGTCTTCAAGCCACTGGCCACTTTTACAGTTCCTGCTGTGGTATAAAGTTGGCAAGTTAGTAGCAATTTCTGCATTAATTTTTTTAAGACAAAATTAGAAGTAGTCCATTCGGTAAAATAGATGCTTGTTTGTTGTCCTGCAGAGGGAATTCTACCTTATATGCATATATTTAAAATAACCTTTTGTTAGTTTACACTATACAGAAATAGCATAACATCCCTATGGAACAATCTTGCTTTTTAAGCAGATAGATATATAGACAATATGTAGTCATCATCATATGTGAATTAATGATCTCCTTCACCTATCTGAGTAGGTAATGCTAGGGAACAGATTAGAGAAGGAGGGAAAAAAAAGAGTAGGAGGGGCTGGAAAGCATCAGTCTTGCCATGCATCTACTACTGTTTTCCTGTTAAGTGATTCCATTTGAGTGAGAACCTCTCTGAAAGGCCACTGGGTAGCAGAAAGTCCTTTGAAAAAAAAAAAAAAAAAAGCTGAATATCACTATGACAGTGTGCAGTCTTACAGCTCAGGACAACGGGATCAGAACAACCATTACAGACTTGCAGGTCAGTCCCTCAAAATTTCTAATATGTAGTGAATTCTGGATGTCTCAGGCTCTGTGCACAGGTTTTACTCCTCATCCTTGTATAAATAATAATTCCACCTCAGGGGAAGTTAACAGGCAGATACTAAGGCAATTAATGTTTTTACTCACCCTTGGTAATCTTTGCTGTGATATTTCTATCTAATTTCCTTTTATAAAACAGAGACAACAGTTATTTTAATGGATTGTTATGAAAATTTTCTAAATTATTTAAGGTGTCAAAATACGTCTAAATGAGAAGTAACTCTAATTGCCCACCAAATATAGGGTTGAATCCACATTTTAATCAGTAAGTTATGACTTAAAAATTTGGTGCTTGGGGAATTTTCTGAAATTCTAATCCAAATGGAATTACAAAACAACTGCATATGTAATATCCTGAGTACAAATCCACACAGTATTTGCAAAAAGAAATCAAACATTTTCAGTTAAAAGTTTTTTATAATCAAATTGTCTTATTCAAGTACTTAGTTTTATTTGCATACTAAAATGTAGACTTTTAGGCCTTAAATAATTGTTTAAGAAATCCATCTTTTAAGCAATAGTGAAAATATCAGCTTTGGTTAAAGGATATATAACTGAAATTCAGGATAATTATTCAAGTCGGAGCACTTGAAATAGATTTCAAGGGCAACAGGAGAAAAGAAAGGCAGAAAAAAAAGAGTCTACAAATCAACATAAGAAAGTTTGGAAAACTACATTAGTTTCAGGGTAGCAAGAACTAACTCACCTGAATGCTAAGAAATGCATAGTTATGTTCAGTGAATGGGATTGTTTGCCTACATGTATTTACAGATAGCTTCTAAAATAATGTAATATTCTTGAAAAAGAATAAAAATCCTTTTAATCTGAAAAGGAATAGTGGCCCATGGAACAGTATACAATAAAATCCCAGGAGCTATTATACCACCAATAGCAATGTGTGTCTGCTTATTTGCACACTGGTTGAAATTTGGTCCTGAAAACGAAATATCAAAACACTGTCAAATTCAGTGGTACCAGTATTGTGCTCATTGCATTATGTTACTAGAAAAAATAAACTATATTCAAATACAGGTGAAGAAAATGAGTATACACTACAAATAGTTTCTAAGTGGCTAAGGAAATGGAGAAGATTGGGGCTGTTTAATTTAAAAAAAAAAAAATAAAAAAAAAATGAAAAGAAAAGAAAAGAAAAAAGAAAAAAAGAGAAATAGATGCTTCAGAAGGAATATATTTGATTCAGATAAAACAAGAAAAGCTGCCGCGAAGGTCAATAAGAAACTGCTGTTTATCCTCTAACAATACAAGAATGAAAATGTTTGATGAAATAGAAAAGCAATATACTTTTACACAGGTTGTAATTAACCTGTGAAACTGGCTGTCATGAAATATCAGTGCACTCAAGAGTTTCAGAGCCTTAGAAAAAGAGATAACATTTTATCTGAGTAATGAGAACATCCACCTCTAATCTAGGAAAAAGTAATATTTTGAACAGGATGAAAACTTTCATACTTTAGAATACTAACCAATTTCAATTTAAAAGGTTGAGAGAATTCTTCTTTGGAATGATGTTTCAAAAAATTCTTCTCTGTACATGACACAGGTAATTTTGTAGTGCCATTAGCTGGACTGAGACTGACCACAGCTTTGCAGTGTGATGTAATGACTGGCACTTTCTTTTATTCCTTGTACACACAGGTAAGATTCCCAAGCTGTGTAAAATCATACACCTTATATTACTGCAGAACACACAGAATCCTTCTAGATGACTTTCTGGACTCTGATTTATTATTGGTTTTGCAGTTCTATTGTTTGCTGGATTTCCAAATTTGATTAGAATACATAATAAATCAGAATCATAGAATATGGGAGAGGAAAATGACCTAGGTGTGTTAGTTGACAGCTGACTAAACATTTGTGCCCAGGTATCAAAGAAGGGCAATGGCAATCTAGTTTGTAACAGAAATAGTGCAGCCAGCAGGATCAGGGAGGTAATCATCCCTCTGTACTCAGCCCTGGTTAGGCTGCACTGTGAGTGCTGTGTTAATTTTTGGGCCCCTTGCTACAAAAGAAGAAAAGACAATGAAGCCCTGGAGCATATTCAGAGAAGTGAAATGAAATTGATGAGGGTTCTGGAGCAAAAGGCTTAAAATAAGTGCATGTGGGAAATGGGATTGCTTAGTCTCAAGAAGAGGATCCTCAGGGGAGACCATATTGCTCCTTCCAGCTTCCTGACAGGAGGCTGTCACAAGGTGACGGGTGGCCTCTCCTCCCAGGTAACAGCAGCAGGACAAGAAGTAATGGCCTCAGGTTGCACAAGAGGAGGTTCAAACTGGATCTTAGGAAAAAAAATATTCTCAGAAAGAGAATATGGCGGTGAGGTATTGAAACAGGCTGCACATGGAAATGGCAGTCTGTCCCTAGAAGAGTTCGAGAAATGTATGGATGTGGAATTGAGGGACATAGTTTAGAGGGCATGCACACCCAGTACTTGAGGCAAGGCAACAGCAGTGCAGAGAAGAGCAGGACATTCCTGTCTCCCACCCAGCTGGCAGTGCTGGGGCTGATGCAGCCCTGAATACTGCTGTTCCTTTTAGCACCAGGGGACACTGGTAATTCACTTGGTTGACTTGCTGACAATGAGAACTCCCCATATCCTGTGAGTTCTGAAGCTGAGCTGCTCTCCAGCATCTGATCTCCCAGTCTGTAGGTATACCCAGGGTTTTCCCATCCAGGTGCAGAATCTGTCCCTTGTTCTTGTTAAACTTCAAGTGGTTGATAATTGCTCATGAACCAAATGATAAAATTAGTCCCCAAAATTTGGAAGGCTCTATTCCTACAGTCTTGATATATGCAAGATTTTGTCTTATTTACTGCTTACCACAATGAAAATAATATTTCAGTTTTTCTTATGACTCTTACATTTTTTGACATGACTTTTTTTCTGTGACTATTCTTACTCTATACTTTAATTTACTGAGCACAGTGGAAGCTTTATTCATTCTAGTCTCTTCATCTGTTGTGTTCCAATGTCTGGTTGTTTTCTAAAGAACCATAAATCTGAGAAAACACTCATAAAAATAATCTTTTTGGTTCCAATATCCTTCAGTTCTACAGACACACACACACAGAATCAAGCATTGCACTTTCAGTTATCAAGATGAAAACACAAGCAAACAACAAAAATCAACAACAACACAAAAACTTTGCATTGTTACATAGAGATGCTAAACATTTATTTATTTATTTATTTTCCTGGTAAAAACTAAGAGTAGGGCAGGTGGGAGAGGTAAGAAAGAGAAAAATGTTTACTACAAAATTTCAGTATTTTTTCCTGATGAGAACATGAGAAAGGTTTTCATTTTGGAAGATAAAGGTTTGAACAACCTGACAAGATTACTAATGTCACATTGTTTTTCCTTATTCAAGCCAAAGGCTTAACCTTTAGCCTTTCATATCACAAACAACTGATTTAACTCCAAACTATTCAGTGTTCTGGAAATGGTTGTTTAACAGTTTCATTCAATTGGAATAACTGACAAGGAACTGGCTACAAAACTGATCTGTCCCCTTAACTAGGATTAGAATACTTATCTGTTGTGTAGAATGACTGAGGGCTTCAGACTGAATCTAGCTTTGCCTTTTCTCTAGCTTGCCGGTTATTGTCTTTTTGAGATAGAGATACAGAGAACTTTAAAGCATATATGCTAAGCTGTTGCTCTGACTTACCCTTTTTTAAAGTCCAACTTTCATAATATTTTGTGGAGAATGGATTCCTAAGACTGAATGACTATGGTGAATGACTATGGTACTGTTGTTTTCGAACATCACATTAATTCTAAATTTAAATGAGACTGAGTATTTGACGAAATTATCGTTGAAACAACATGTTCTGTAACCCCATCAAATACGCATTTTCAGATAGAAATATTCTATTAGAAAATTCCCAAATGGTTTATATAGTCAATACAATCTGTTTTCTTGTTTTCTTTTAGAATACCTAGAACAAACAAAATATTTTGATCTGTACTTTATAAACTCAGGAGCCCTATCCCAGCCTCTATGAGTCCATATGTTCATGTCCTCTTTCTATCTGTAGCATATACATTTTGATTAATGCTGTGTAAAATAACATTCAAACATAGCATCCAGGTAGAAAATTCAGTTTTAATGCACTGATGGTCTTAATATAATTAAGATGTAATTATTGAGAAAACTGAATGTGTGTCCATGGAAGTCATTGTTGAGGACTCATAACATATCCAGACAGAAGCTGTGTTAATATGTTTATGTGGAACCTAGACAGTTACACAAAGCATTAGTTATTAGTGGTACAATGTCTTTTGTATATAGGATACTCTAACGCATACAGTTTGGTTTTGTGGTGGGGGTGTGCAGAGACAGGAGTTTGGACTCAGTGATGCTGTGGTCCCTTCCATCTCAGGATATTCTATGATTCTATGAAAATGTATTGCATAGTTCTTTTATTTTCTCACATTATTTTGTTGTTGTTGTTGTTGTTTCTGTTGTTGCTTTGTTTTGTTTTCCAGCTAAAATTCTTCAAAAGCTTTTAAACAACACAGTGAGGTATTAGTCAGAATTTGAAAAGCAGAAAAAGCAGCAGAGGGTCTCCTGTACATATGATTTCTTTTATTCTCAATTACTAACAGTAAGCCAATTTTTTTAATAGACAGAAAGTTATTTTAAAATCCTTCAGAGGATTACAGGAAAATCTTCCTAAGCAATGGAAAGCAGTTCAAAAATAATAACCTAATCACTCTCCTTAATGAAAAACTTTACAAGGGAGGAAAGATATGCATGTATATGTTGCTTACACACCTGTGTCCCTGTGAAGTATGTTCTTCAAGTACTGTCCTGAAACACAAAAGCTGCCATGTTTCATGATCCAAGATCTAGGTAGGGAGGAGGCAGTGCCATATTTGTGTCATCTGATTTTTGTCAGCAATCTTGACTGTAGAAAAAAAAACTATACTGAGTTATTATTTCAGTATTCACAAATTATTAGTTAAAAAAATGTAAAAAAAAAAAATCCCCAAAACAACAACAACAACCAAAAAAAAAAAAAAAAACACCAAAAAACAAACCACCAAAAGCACAGTTGACCCCAAACAGGAATCCTGACAATCACTGTGTTTGGGTACAGGTGTAGAGAAGCTTATAAAATCCAAAGGATGCTGTTCACTGTGCCATTGAAGGCAGACTCCTCCTCTAGCTAGTCACCTGTGTTGGAAGTCCAGAATTAAAGTCAGTATGCTTCTTCATATCCAATGGAGTAGATTCAAACATTCAGTAGCTTTCCTTCATGGATTATTAATAACAAGTCTCTGGCTATAGTTAGGAAGTAACCAAGAGGCGGCACAGACTGCTTATATGCACTGACTCTGTTTGTGTTTCTGTCATTGTATGTATGCATCTATCTGTCTATCTTCTAACCACAGTTACAGTTTCTACAGTTACAACAAGTAATTCAGTGAAGTGGTATTCTAACAGTGGCAAGCAGAAGTGACAAAAACCATGGATGGAGCAGGTGAATTCTGACTGCCAACCTTCCGGGCTGAAAGTCTGGTTTCGGAAGTCTGCTTCTAGTTTGAATCATTTGGTAAGACAGTATGAGTAGGGAAAGTTTTCCTTATGAAAAAACACTAATCTGAAACTCCCCCATAAGATTTAGAAAATAATTATCAACTTCCTCATTTTCCTGGATTGCTTTCTTCATTCAGGTATAATTTGAATTGAATTTCAGAATATTTCAGTCAATTCTATTTCACCAACAGCTCTTGCAACTTGTACTTTCTAGACATTCAACAGCAGCAGCTGTTTTCTTGGCAGAGTCATAGGTTGTTTCCTAACACCTCATTGAGCTGCAGCTCCTTCCTGCATAGAATGGGCTGATACTCTCCAAAACAACTTTATGCAGATCGTTTGAATTCTGTCCATGTGTTGGTTGATGAGGTGAATGCTTGACAGAAATACCTTCCCAATTACTGTGTTTGACTCATTCTTGCCTGTTCAAGGAGCTGCAACAAGGAATTCACTTCAACAGTGGAAAAAGCATAAATACAAAGCCCACTGCATGTAGTAGGGACCATTTTATTTAACAGGTTGAAATTTATTACAGAAGATAATTGTATTAAGCAACTGATCCTCATAATGAAAATAAATAAATAATTGCAGCTAAGGGGATGATTTTTAGTAAGCAAAGCAGACATCGTTAGAACGAAAAAAAAAGTGGAAGATGATAATATTCTCCAAAAATATGCTATCCATGTAGGACTGAAGATGTGCTGGAGATGAATATCCTGATTGTCTGGTTGTCTTAAGGTCTTGTAACTGGCTTATGTGGCAAGGTGTTGGTAGCAGGGCACTACAGAGGTGGCCTCTGTGAGCAGTGCCAGCTCTGCCCTGTGTCAGATCAGAGCCAGATTCAACTGCTCCAAAAGGGACCCCCTGCTGTCAGAGCTAAGGCATGAGAGATACTGTGAGTGCTCTGGGAGAACAGATTTAAGAAGGGAAACATAGTGCATCACTGGATGTGGCTGAAGAAGGCTGAAGCTCATGCAGAGACTCTAGAGGAGCAGGCTCTGAGCCAGGGTTGCAGCCCACAGGGGGACAGGAGGGCTGGGTGATCTGCAGCCTGTGGGAAACCCACATGAAAACAGCTGGAAAAAGACAGCATCCTGTGGAAGGGACCCACATGGAGCAGAGGCAGATAGTGACCATGGAGGAGGAGCAGAGAAGAAATGTTAAGGACTAACCAAGTAGAGAAAGCTGAGGATGGTGGATGGGGGAAAGGTGGTTTTACTTTGCTTTTAATTTCTCACAGCTGTAGTATGTTAGTGATAGGAGATAAGTTATATTAATGTCCCTATGCTAAATATGGTTTGCTTATTGCAGTAATTGGTGAGCAGCCTCCTTTCCCTTAGCTCAGCCTTTGGTCCCTCTTCCATCATACCTTCTTCCCCCTCTTTTTTTGAGAAGGAGTGAGACTGTGGGTTTTATGGAATTTAGCTTTCACCACTGTCCTTTGAAGTAAATAAAAGAGCTCCCACTGAGCTCTCAATAATTTTTTACCTATATCTTCCTTCTGTTTTCTAGCATGGACAATTATTTAGCGCTGACAGTCGAAGGAAAGTAAAATATAACTCAACTATTTTCATTAGGGTATTTTGGGCTACAAAACAGGTATTTGAGAGGAAAAATGGAGTATCTGTTTCCTAACATCGTACCATAGTTATACACTAAAATGACTTGCATGTTTAAAAGACCTGCTGAACACACACTAGTCCTGTGTTTACTTTGCATAGAATGTCTGGATGTGATTTGTTTTTCTCTCACTTAATCTATTTGTACTCTAGAAATGTATTGCATCCCTTACCACTCTCTGTTTAAGAATGTGACTACAATACTTCATTATTAGATTTGCAACTCTCAGAAATTACACTTTGTGGAAGAAAGGGGAAACATCCTCAACTAACTAATGAGTGTGCTATTTGGTTCTTTCAGTTTTTCATTAGTAGCTGGTGCGCATTCATGGAGGGGGAATCAAAGCTGCCATAAGGCATAGTACATTTCACTTATACACCCTCAGTGAATTTATCACATGATAAACAAAACTTTTCCATTCAGCACAGCTGTTATAATCCCTTATGTTGTTATGGCTACCCAAAACACTGGTTAACCCAAAGGTTTCCCTATAACTAAACTGGTTACTGGTTATATATTCCTGCCCACTTGTTTTACCAGCAGGCATTCCAGTGTTTGTTCAGTGTTTAACATCCTCAATTTATTTAAGGAAAATTTTAGGTATTGGAAAAAGTACAGTTTCTTATACCACACTCTGAGGTACGCATTGAGTATATAGTCATCTAAACCTGTGTTTGCAGTATATAGACTATGAACGTTTATGGAGACAGGATTTAAAAATAAAGAAATAAAAAAGCCTTTGTTTCCCACTATTATATCTTCTCAGAATGTTATTAAGGTAGACAATAAATCAAAGATAGTCCAGCGATAATTCCAATTGTTCAATCCTTTTGAAGCATTTTCATACAAGCTGAATTTTGGCTTCATGGCCTTTTCAGATAGCTCTAAAGGAAAGTTAAACAGATGCTTTTACTGAAGAACAAAAGGAAAATGCAGTGTTACACAGGAATACATATACTCAGTGAAGAAGGGCAATTTCTGACTACTGGTTTGGGGAAGTGGGAAGACAAACATAGACAAAAAAGAAAACCTATTTCCAGGTTCATTTCTGTCAGAATTGACACCAGTCTGTGGATCCCGGTTCCCTCTCCACTTTCAGCTGCTCATTTCTACACCCACATGCCTCCCCAATTGTGTCAGAACAACTATTTGTGGGGCTGTGCAGATAACCAGACAAGAGAACTGGTATGTGTTAAAAATAACTGCATATCTTTCACCTGTTGAGTTTTTTGATTGGCTGACCACATGGCCTCCCAGCTAAGTCCCCTAACAGAGAGGGCAGTGCAGGGCTGGAAGATAAGAGGCAGGAAGATGAGAGTGGGCAGAAAAAGCTTGAGTGGCTGCTACTGCTGAAGCAACTGAAAGATTGGTGCGAGTCACCCTGCTATCATAACCCTGACTTTACAATAAAAGGTGGATATTGGCCTGAAAAGGCCTGGTCCTTGAGTACAAAACCTGAAAGAGCATTTCTTCTTTGGATAAAGACTCCAGTCTTTCATCATTCTTGTAAAGGAGCAGACTTGCATCGGAGGCATTTCCCTCTACTATCAAATTCTGCTGATTTTAATAAGTGCAAAGTTAGATTGGTGAACAAGGCTGGAACAGACTTAAAATATGTACAGAGGTGAGAAACTGAATCACTGTTTTGTGCATTTTTATGCTTTTGTTCACAAAATAACATAAAACAGAAAATCAGCTCAGACTTTAGACTTTTTTAGACTTTCTTCTAAAATAATAATCAGTCATCACAAATTAAAAAATGTGAACACAGTTTAACACAGGGGTGTCCAGCAGAAGAGTGCTGGTAATTACTGTCTATGTTTTATAAAAAGAAAGAAAGAAAGAAAGAAAGAAAGAAAGAAAGGAAGGAAGGAAGGAAGGAAGGAAGGAAGGAAGGAAGGAAGGAAGGAAGGAAGGAAGGAAGGAAGGAAGGAAGGAAGGAAGGAAGGAAGGAAGGAAGGAAGGAAGGAAGGAAGGAAGGAAGGAAGGAAGGAAGGAAGGAAGGAAGGAAGGAAGGAAGGAAGGAAGGAAGGAAGGAAGGAAGGAAGGAAGGAAGGAAGGAAGGAAGGAAGGAAGGAAGGAAGGAAGGAAGGAAGGAAGGAAGGAAGGAAGGAAGGAAGGAAGGAAGGAAGGAAGGAAGGAAGGAAGGAGGGAAGGAAGGAGGGAAGTTTTATAAAAAGAAAGAAAGAAAGAAAGAAAGAAAGAAAGAAAGAAAGAAAGAAAGAAAGAAAGAAAGAAAGAAAGAAAGAAAGAAAGAAAGAAAGAAAGAAAGAAAGAAAGAAAGAAAGAAAGAAAGAAAGAAAGAAAGAAAGAAAGAAAGAAAGAAAGAAAGAAAGAAAGAAAGAAAGAAAGAAAGAAAGAAAGAAAATGTAATATAATGTATCTTTACTATATTTAATTACCTGAAATACTGTGTCAAGTTGTCTGACATTCTTCGTGCCCCAACACTAACCTGATCTTGACTTCAGTCTGTGTCTAAGACCTTTTCACTGATCTACTTATTACTTCTATCTTTTCAGTTTAATTATTGTCTGATTTCTTTTCATCTGTTATATAGCTATTAGATCTAGAAGACAGACCAAACAAAGGCATGTTCTAGTTTTACCAACAGCAATGCACATGCTTAGCTTTAAGTTTGTGAAAAGACCATGGAAGTCTAAGGTATTTCAGCTTAAAGACACACATAACTCTCCAAAGGACTGGGTCCACTGCCATGTAAAGGTAAATATCAGAAACAAAAATGGAAATACTTGAGCATATGCACAGCTTACTGTGGCAATACTAAGTCATTAGGGGTGATTGCTTGTGCCAGCTACCTAATATAAACATTAGATGATTTTGCATCTCCCTGATTGATCATACATTTGTTAGAGAAAAGGAGATGAATTTCCTATTTCCATACTGCCTGAAAAAATAATAAAAGGGAATAGGATGGTATGAAAGAAAAAAAAAAGACCTTCCTCTGAATCCTGAAGGTCATTTCTTCATGAATACAGAAATACACTATCACTTGGTAAAAAATTGTACAAATATATCCTGTTACATAATGCTCTGTATTTATATTTTAAACATTTTAGTGAAATATTAAACAGATTCAGTTTGAGATCCTGTTATTAAGCTGTATGAAAGGTCATGACAGCAGAAAGACTGCAGTATCCACTCTGAGCAAAGCAGCTTGCTATTTGGTAACTAAAAATAAGTACATTATAACTTTCCCATATCTTACTTTTTGTAAGTAACTTTTATTTCTTGGGGGGAAGGATATTTTATTTTTATGTTTAAGTATACATTTCCGAGTTCTTTCTTATTTGTATGATCAGTGAGTGCACAGATGTTGTATAGAATATAGAGAAGTTAGGTTGATAAGATTATCATGTTAGAAAAGATAATCAGAGATAAATAAAAAGTGCTCACTGCTATTGTAGGCTTACAAGAAACTCCATGAAGAGCAATCTCCAGAGAGAGATCCTTCCCCACTGGCAGTCAGCCCTTAAAAGGGGTCTAGGAGAGGTGCACCCCGGCTCCACCCCTTCTGGTCACACAGCCGAGTTGCCTTCCCTTGTGCTCCCAGGGCTGACACAGTGCTTATGTCAGGTGATAAACCAGAGGTTCAGGCTATGATTCAGCAGTTTCTTTACACTTATCCTTTCTTAAATTCTTCCTCTTTAGCCTCTGCTTCTTCCTCCCATTCTGCCTTCCCCCAGTTCTCTTCAATTCAGTGTCATTCATGTGGCCTTAGACAAACTGACTGAAAAAGACCTGAGTAAAGTGAGCATATGTCCTGTGAAAAAAATTCATGAGGTTGTCCATTTTTTCCCTGCTTCTTCACATTATGCTACTCAGTTGCACAGTACTGGAAAGGTAATAGGCAATTTACATAGAGTAAATTCTTGAATAAACTTGTGCTAAAATACTGGAAGGGGAGCTATTACAACAGTTTGTAAAAATTAAAAAAGTAAAACAAAAATCATTGTTCATTCTTTGCAGTTATGCCAGCAGGTTGTCTAAAACATCTGCTCTGGTAATATGTCACAAGCAGTAGCTGGTGCAGGTTAGGCCAGAACATAATAGAAGTAAATGTATTTTTAAATGCCAGGTTTTAAAAGAAGACAGATCTGCTTGGTATCTCATTATAAGGGAAATGGCTTTTCATGTCACCCCATCAGTAGTTGTGCAGCTTTGAAGAAAGTTTCAAAGGTTACGGTCCACACTTTTTAACTCTTAACTAGTGTACAATTTTCCCATGAAGAAAAGTCTGGATCGTTTTTACTCTGAAATAATAACATTGACTTTATTATTTTTATTATTATTATTTTTAACATGCAGCAGAAATTGTCTTGTATCTATATCTGTTAAATAACTGTACCCTCAATTATGATATTCGTGCAAGTTCCTGAGAGGAAAATCCTTTAAGAACACCATGTAGAATTCCTACTGTGTATGTGTGCTTTCTGCATGTTCATGCACACATACGTGCATGTATCTCAAAAGCATTTGGGGGCAGATTCTGACTTAGTAGCAAGTGTGAAGTTCTACACCTGGGGAGGAGTACAAATATCTAAAGGGCAGGAATCAAATAGATGAGGCCCAATGACAGGACAAGGGGCAACAGGCACAAACTGGAATACATAAAGTTCAATACAAATGTGAGGAAGAACTTTATTGTAAATGTGACAGAGCACTGGAACAGGTTGCCCGGAGATGTTGTGGAATCTCAATCTCTGGAGTTATTCAAAACCCTCCTAGATGCTTTCCCATGTTGGCTTCCTGTAGGGAACCTGCTTTAAAAGAGAGGTTGGACTAGGTGGTCTCCTTCCAAGCCCTAAGATTCTGTGATTCTCTGCTAACACTGAAGTAAAACCACTGCTTAGTCACATCAGTGAAGCATGAATTCAGTTTTCTCTGCAGAGACCAGAACAGCCCTGTCTTAAATAAAAAAAGCCTTGCATAAATCCATGTTTTGGATCCAGCTTGATAAATGTCTACAATGTATGCTAAACTTAAGCATGATTTATGTTTGAACTATCTGACTGAAAGTTGTTTAATTATTCAAAATGTACTAAACAGCAGATTATCCAGCAATAATAAAAACTTGTTAGGTGGTACAAGGTTTCTGGCTAAATTAAAAACTTAAATAGATGATTCCCTTGGAACTATGTATGTTTCTGAAGTTATGTGAATGCATAAAGATTTTAGTAAACTTTGTCTATATCACTACTGTACAATACCTATAATCATTTGCTCCTGGTAATGAGTGTATAATAAAAATAAAAGAATAACACAATCCCAAGTAAGAAGTCACTCTCTGATTCTTATTCTGTCTAGAATAAGTTATATAGTTGCTGATCACAAAACATGAATGCATACCAGATTTTACTACATTTTCACTGAGAAATCAAGCATATATACTTTGGTTAAAATCTTAGAGAAAGTAATCCCAAAACAAAATTAATCTGCACTTTGTTGTTGTTGTTGTTGTTGTTGTTTATGGCAGAAAAAAATTCCTTGCTCTACTTGTTTTGGAGAAGTGTTTTAAAGATCTCCTAATGCATACTTACTGACTTTTGGAGAAGCTCCATCTCTAGTTTTTCAGCAGCAGTAATCATATAATTTGAAAAGTTTTGTGTATGTTCCCTTGTGCTCATATACAGCATAGTAAAGCTCAAGGAATTTTTTAGAATAAGACTATTTCTTTCTGGTTTGAAACTGAACCAGAAAAAATATCCATCTTTCCTTTGTCTCATCTTTTTTTAATAAAAAATATTTACTACATTGAACATATTCTAAAACTGCAGTAAAGAAGTATGCAGATTAAGGAAAATGAATGATAAATTATAAAAATGCACTAGATAAAAAAGGACCTAATTGTCTGGGGAGAGTTCTGCTTTGCATTGATATTACATAATAGTACTCTACTCTGAGATACTCTCAATTTCTTAACCAAATTACCTTTTAAATTACCAAGCAAGGGCCATATGCTTCCCTCATTTATGCTGTGCATATATTCTCACTTAATTTAAGCAAGAGAGACATGGTAAGGGTCTCTTTAGTTTAAAAGGAAACCTGCATGCATTTATTTTAGTGCAATTTTTTGAAAGTTGCCATAGTGAGAACTGCTTCTTCACAGATAGCCCTCATGATCTCTGGCTCAGTCTAGAAGTTCCTCCTTTTTACCTTTGAACTGTTATCTTTCTAGAATAACAGTTTATCTTTCTAGGACTAGACAAAACTTCTCTTCCATGTTTCAAAACAACTACTTTATTTTCCCAAGGGGAGTTATAGTTGGAAGAATAGCATCTTCCAGACAAGAAAAAGAATGATTTGGAAATAAACATAATTTTACTCCTAAACATAAATTAATTCATAACTCAGCAAGGACACAGAGATTAATCACATGCCTATAATTATGAGAATTGTTTAAGTAAGTCACTACATGGGGGTCAATTTTCTTGGAACTGGAGTGACTGGACAGAAACCAGAGTGAACACATTAAGACTGCTTATATTCACAGGCCTGTATTTTGATTATTCCTTTCTTGATGTACTTTGTGCATGCATTGTGGTACTGGAACATTTGCTTCATTATTTCAAATGGTCTAAGACTTATCTAGTGGTGATGGGGTGAGTGATAGAACACAAATGGTGTAACTTCTAAGAAGAACTGAGGTTAGCAAGTTGGATAAACAATAAAAGTTGCCATGCAACATTAGGTTTCTATTCCCCACTATATTATTACCTTAAAAGGCTAATTGATGTAAACTACCAAGAATATGAATAGATTGAATTAAGATTTAGCTGTAAGTTTTTATGTACAGTTAGAAGGTGGTTATAACTAAGTAGTCCATGAAGTAATTATACTGAATGCTGACAGAAACAACAGCACCTGCTTTCTGAATTGTAAAATTTAATGTAAAGCAATATATAACTCCTTTTTAATCTTCTTCAGTGACAACATGGAATCCACCTGTTTCCATTCCCATGCTTCACTTATGCTAGTTCAATGACAACAGAATGTCATTAAATCTTGAAGATTTCCATTTGAATGTGAATATAAGATGATGATGCAGTAGGTGAGATCAAATTCTTTACAACTTTCTGTGGAGAAGTGACCTGTGGTAATTGGACACACTCTTGTCAAGAGTATGGCTTGTTACCAACTAACATAGACTTTTTAGACACAAAGTTTAAAAAACTCAGGAGAGTGAGTCCTCACACTCTTCCCTCTACTATACTCACCCATTTATAGCTCTGTACTCTCTTTTTCTGTAACACCGCATGCAACTGTGCCATAGGGTCTCCCAACCAGGTTTACTTAATGTGTTGGCATAATTATTTTCTTGTTGGGAAATTCATATTTCAAAGGATTTCTCTTATCCTGTCTTTTCTGCTGCTGCAGTCAAGAACAGCCCAAAATTAGACAACCCACCTCTCGACTTCTCTTTTACTGGGAAGAAGAATATTGTACTCAGAGATGAACATTAAGAGGAGAGAGAAATGGAGAAATGTGGTTTAAAGTTCAATGTCTCTTTGAAATTTCAAGACTAGCCAACCAGAAAGGAAACTGCAGAATTGAGAAAGATTTTTATTTATTTATTTATTTATTTATTTCTGGATCAATGTAATTCTTCAGTAAGCTGAAGCAAAGGGGTACATTTTCAGAACATTTTTAAGGTTGCCGTGTCCCTAACTTTTAGGTCCCCTTGAGAAACTGGATTGGCAGTAAGCCTGATATCATGTGTGATGAGTTGAAGCTTTTGGGGTTTGTGTCAGTTTTTGCAAATGTTGTATCTGAATTCATGCTCTTAATATCATGTCTGTTAGACATGGTTCCTGTACATGTTTCAATACAACACACAGAAATCAGCCCAGTTTTGAACTTTGGCTTGTGGAGGGAGGAAAAAGACACTGAGAGGTTCCAAAAAATAATGGAAGACAGTAAAGAAAGTTTTATACGCTTTATTTGGTCTAATCTACTAGCCTCAAGTTCATTCAGTGTGGATCTGTGGAACCCAACTGTGGAACTCGGTCTTTTCATGCTTTTCACTGTCTTCTACCACAACAGAATAGTCTTCAGCTTCCACAAAGATGCTTAAAGTTTTAGTTTTCATGTTGTCATAAAGATATAAACATCTTTTTGTGCATATCAGTAGTACTGTAGATAAGAAGTCATTTTGTGGGTACTCTGCATTCTATACAGAATGTACTCTGTTCTTTATAGTACACCCACTGCCAATCTTTCACTGCTTCTGACTGTTTCAAGTATAGCATAACATATGTAAACCACAGGATGGGGATCTGTGAACCTCCATCACATGCTTGACACACATACAGATGACAGGATTAATTCTGTTAGCCTTATCTGCAGCAGAAGTGAAAAATATGCAGGTGGTGAATAAATAGTATGAAGAGATAATAGAATTACTCAGGCTCATTAAATGGCTACACATTGTGCTATTTAGCAATGCATTCAATAGCCAGGTGTCTTGAAGAGCAGGTACAATAGATTAATAACTGTAGGGAGACTGCACACATCAAGGCAAAACTGTTGAGGAGATTCAATTCATTCTGCTCAGCACCATATGCACAGAGACATGAAACAGTTATTATTACAACATTATCTCAACTTGTCTAATACAGCTATCCCTATCCTTTCACTCAGTTCTCTTTTAGCTGTTATCCTCTCTTCTTTTCGCAGACTCTAAATCTACAAAGGAACATAACAAGATCTTCCAAATTGAAATCTCACACCTCTCGAACCTTCTTAAGAAAGGAAAACATACCACCAACAATACACGTTAATCAGTTATAAATGAAAGTAATAACAACCTGCCATGCTTTTATGCCTATTATCATAAGTAGCATGAAATTACAATTTAATAGTATGCAGTACTTCACTTCATCGATAAAAGTTTCTAAGCAGCAAGGCACAAACACTAACAAGTGTGCAGCACAGTCAATTCTCATTACATCCCCAGGACTTGAATCATTTTTCATCTGTAGTGTTAGTTTGCCAAGAAGTAGAAGGGAGGAAATAAAGCTGCTTCTTCAGCCTCGTTAATATATAGGACGGAAGAGGGCTGCCACTCCCTTAACACTGTCTGCCTGAAAAGGTGTAATGACACACAGGTGCTCCTGGTGGTGATTCCACTCATCTTCTGCTGCTACTGTTGTGGCTTTTTTTATTGTTGATTTGTCTGTTTTTCTAGTCCTATACAGCTGATGGGAAAAGCTGACTTTTTCTTTTACTTTGGATATGAGGATTGCCTCACATTAAAATGGAACAGTGCCCCATCTGCACCTTGGTAGCCCTTCAGCCAAGTAATTACTAAGGTTCTCACGCAGGTGTTTATCCTTACACATTCTGAATAACTCAGTGAAAACTTTCATCTCACTGAAGTTAGTTAGGAATACATCATCAAAACATTATGTGGAAAATACAATTTCCACAACATAATGTGGTAGAAAGTTCTACTTTGTCCAAAGTAATATATACATATATATTTCCTTCCTTATAATTAATTAATTAATTTTATGTTGGCAAGGAAGTTGTGATTGTATTCCTGTCTTCCCTTCTCAGGGAAGGCTCTATCCATTAAGGGTTATTGCTATCTACCATCAGTTTTGACTGGCAGGAATGGCATAGCCCATCTCAAAGAGCCAAAGAGGTGAATGCAGCATTTGGCATACAGTTGCTGTACAGAATGTTGGCAGCTGTATTAGTGCTGGATCAAGTGAAAATATAAATATGTCCTCATTCCTTTTTTTTTTTTTTTAATCTTACTGCCCTGCAAATGATTTTTCAATACATTTTCATTTCAAACGTTATCAGTGCGCTTGAAATAATAATGAAAAACTTGACACCTAAGTTGTTTGTTTGTTTTAACATCAACAACCAAAACCATAACAGCATCTCCAGTCTCATAGCAGTTTACAAGTATGCCTACGTATAACAGACAGTAACATGTACAGTTCCTACAGATTTGGTAATATTGCTGTACTCAGCTTAGAAGGACAGTAGAGGTGTTCCTCCAAATGCTGGAATTTTGTCTAGATATAACCTTTTCCATATGAGACTGCACATCATCCTGCACATCATCTGAGAGAGAGAGTTCATGTCTCACCATCATTTAAGCGTGTCTGTAACTGAGTCATTTAGAATATACCCAATAGATCTTTCTTACATCCCTACTAAAGGAAAAATGACAGATATAGTAAGAAAAGTAAGAAAAAATAGAGAGCTCCACCTATAATCTGACAAAAGTCATAGGAAAGTAGAAGAAAAAATTAGAGAAGTTTCAAGGTTCTTCCTTCTTACAGAATTATAACAGGCCTATATTAGTTCTCAATCCTATTGTTAATTAAAATTTGTATTGCAGTGGTTAGAGGATGCTTTCTCAAAAGCTTATAGTGACAAAAGAAACAAATACAATTAAAAATAAAAACAAAGCCCCCACCACCAACAAACCAAATAGATCATTCTCTCACTGCCACCCTGGTGAGATGTAAGAGTGAATCAGAAAAAGAAAAAATCTCATGGATTGAGTAAAAGAGAGCTTAATAGGATAAATAAATAAATAAATAAATAAATAATTGTAATAACAGAATGTACAAAAGAAGTGATGCTCAGTGCAATTGCTTACCACCAGCTGACTGATGCCCAGACAGTCCCTAAGAAGCAGCTGCTCCTCTCTCAAACAACTTGTCCTGTTTTATAGTTCAGAATGACATTTTTTGGACAGTCTGGGTCAGCTGTCCTGATTCTGTCCCTCCCATCTCTTTGCGCACCCCCAGCTTCTTGCTGGCAGGACAGCGTGAGAAATGGAAAAGTCTCTGACTTAGTGCAAGTACTGCTCAGCAACAGCAAAACATCTGAGTGCTATTAACATTATTCTCATCAGAAACTGAAAACACATCATCATACCAGCTACTAGGAAGAATATAATATATACCAGCCAAAACAGAGAAAGTATCAATAGAATGCCCTTCTACATACAACATTTTTTCATTGAACATAGATAAGGGTTCTAGTGCAGGTCTGGTAAGAGTGAAAAACTATATTTCCAGTGCAAACGTGTTTTCCAGTTACACTGAGTCAGACCGACTTCTTGTTGAAGATATTCAGTTAAAAGTTGTCATGGAGACAATTAGACATAGTCTATGTCATAGCTGCATCATGACAGTGACTTGTTTTCTAATTATGTTTAATTGTTTCAAGTTTGCTTTTTTTTTTGGTTGTTCTGATACTAACTCAGCATAGATTTACATTATGCAGAGCTCAGTGACATATTTTCAAAAACTGCGGTACTACTAATGTCTGCAGTATGTCAAATTACCAAGTTTCCTAGTTCTTAAGCAAAGAGAGCTTGTTATGAATTTGTTACTTAAAAAAAAAGTCCAAGATAATTTTTGTCAGTGGAAGGCTGGGCCATGCTCCTCAGAAACTGTATGAATTGGTTTAATGTGCTTGGAAAACGGCAAATGTGACTTCTCACATTAAGGAAAATTAAGGCATAAAGATATTTAATGTTCTATAAACTCAGAAATAAGTATTATGAAGATTATATTTCTCTTCATCCAGTCCAACCACCTGGTAATCTCAGCAGATGATCCAGTCTTTGACAAAACAAGGAAAAAGTTTCTGCTGTAAAACAGTCCTTGTAGTCCTTAGTTTTTAGCCAAGTGGTTGTGTCAAGTAGAAAATGGAAATTTTATGACAAATTCTCCTGTACCATTTATATTTGGTGCCTGAATTTTTTAAAATTCTGTATTTGTTTTATGCAGTGATGCATTAAAACACCAATGTCCTTTCAGTAGTCACTACATACCTTTCTAACTTTCCCTCTCCATTGTATGACTCTGACTTTTAAAAGAGAATATATAATAGATATTTCCTTTTTTCAGTATGACAGTTTAACATGCTTTTCTTTTGTGACTTCAACACAAAGCAGCCTCAGCTTACTATACTACAATAGTTGTAGTTCAGACTGCCCAGAGAAGTTGTGGTTGCCCCATTCCTGGAGACACCTGAGGTCAGGTTGGATGGGTCTCTGGGCATCCTGAGCTGCTGAAGGTCAGCCCTGCCCATGGCAGGGTTTTGGAATTACGTGACCTTTAAAGTTCCCTCCAACCTAACCTGCTCTGATTCTATGAATGACTTGGTTTCTCACTTCAGTTCTTTGTTGAATGCAATGTTAGTAGTTTTGTTAAGCTTTCAGTATAATTTTTTTAATGCTTCCTTGAAAAAAATGTAATTTTCATCTGCTTTCTGCCTGGCAAAATGGTTTTCAATTGAATGATTCTTTCTGGTGTACTTAGACCCTTTTGGTTTTCTGCTCTTCTTGTTTTCCTGGAGTATCGTTTGAGGCTGGCAGTGATAAATGTAATGCCTTGTTCTTCTGTGACATTAACACTGCTAAACATAAGTTCTCATGAGCAACACATTTCTTTCTCTCAGGGACCCAAGAAAATTTGGCACAATACGGATTCTTTCAGTTTCTGAAACAATGATTTTTGGACTCTGTGCATAAAGTAGAACCAATAGAAATATAAATCAGAAAAAAAAAATAATAATAATAAAGACATAAAGTATAGGTTGGGGGGAAACAGACTCTCACTTACAGTCATGTCATTCTGGTGTTGTAACAGGCCTTCACTGCAAACAAAAACCAGCTCAAGAAGTAAATGGAGAGGACTCATCATAGGCTTTTCACCATTGTAATTGTTCATGTTGCACCAAAAAAAAAAAAAAAAAAAAAAAGATAAAAAAGGAAAAAAAAAGAAAAAAAAAAAACTCCCAAGAATGAAAGTTTTACCAAGTTTCAGTAGACAGAAAAGTAGGGTTAGTGATCAGGTCACACCTTCTGCCATGTCCTATTCTAGGTGTCAGTGCAACAGAAAAAATAGCTACTTCTGTGTTAGACTAATGGGAAGACTTATCATGTTAAAAATCTGAACTTACGTGCTAGAAGAAAAATAGCTTTTAGTTTTATAAAATACAGCCTGAACTTTTTTTTTTTTTTTTTTGTCAGTTTGCTTTTGACAAAACTCTCGTCTAAAAGCCGTGAGCACTCTGAACAAAAGCTGTTTCTTGAGGAATGCTGGTCAAACTTTTTTCTTTTTAAAGAAAATATTACATCTCAGAAGAATAAAGGACACAGTTTAAGTAATATGCTAGCAGGCTGGAAAACAGTGCAAGGTTCATCCTTCCCAAACAAGCACTGTGCTATTGCTTTTTAGCTTTGATGTCACATTTCTGCTTCTTCATTACAAGGACTCTTTTCTATCACATGTGGATATATTGAATAGCAGGGTGGTATAAAGATGTTCAAAATGGTTTGCACCAAGGGGCTAGTGCTGCCTTTCATTTTTAAATCTTGCATTGAAAGCTAGATCCAGAGCACCTGGCTAGCCCAAGTAATTAGCACCTTTTCTATGGAAGATTGTCCCCAAAGAAGGAGTTCAATTTGCATTACTGTGCACTCATTTTTACATTTACTCATGTATAACAGAGAACAGGGTTCTCAGCTTGTTAAAAAGAGGCACTCAAGAATTTTTAATCAATAAATTCGCAGCTGGAAAACTGCCTCCCTACCACAAGAATCACAGAAAAACCTTTGGGAGAGTGCCCGCACACAAGTACTTTTTCACTGTGAAGATTATTACAGTGTGGTTAAGAACATATTTTACCCATGTGAGAATAAAAGCATGTTTAAAACAACTCTAAACTTCTAGTTCTTCTGTGTATGTGAAGTGGATGTGGACTGAAAATTATCTTCAGATTGAATTAACTGGGTTTGTACACAGAACTGAAAACTTCCTTGTTACTTGTAAGTTTGTATATGGGTGGCAAGCTAGACACAATCCTACAGAACATGGCTTTATATGCAAAAAAACAGGAATATTTTGAAGAACTATTCATGTAGAACTGTGGCTATTTCAGCCAGATTGGAAACGTGCTAATTAGTTCTAAAGCTGGAATTGATATACCACTATCACTATGATGTCTGTACAAAGTATCTTGAGTCAATACTTGCACCTGTACCATTTTAGATGGGAAGCATATGACAAACAAGATAGCTTTTAGCTTAAGAAGTCATTGGATTCAACACTATCTGCATACTTGGCAACATTCAAAAATCTCTGATGTTGAAATTAATTCATTCAGAGCCAAATTTGCAACACTGAGTGTTTAATTTATACCTCCATCCAATACAATTTCTAAACCTCTATTTACATTAAAAAGAAGCAAATACATGGAAGTGAATATTCAAAATATATTAGTAATTGTATTTTTAAATACATAATTTGCAAAAACAATGCTTAAAAAAGCAGTATCTGTCTTTCCAGCAGTTTGTTTTAGACTTATGGCTTTGATAGTTTATTTCAGTGGTTCTTAAACTCTTTGAACCATGCATGCTTGCCATCATACTCGTTATTCAGAATTATATAAAGTTGATATTGTTATGAAAACCACCGAAGACCATTTGTGGCTACAAACAACAATTTGTGAACTGATAGTTTATTCTCCAGAAAATACCTTTGTAGTACTAATGTAGTCTGCTGGAATATGGAATTGATGACTTTGTTAATGTCTGTTGCCAGATGTTTAGTCTGTGTATTTTCATACATCTTGTTTTGGAGCTAATTACCTATAAGACAGTTAAGTTCTACAAGGCTCACATCTCTTTGAATGGCTGCAAGTAAATTGAACTGAGCTTGCATTTCTCTTTACACAAAAATCACTCCAAAACTGCTGCCAACCAACATAGAAGAGAGAAACAAATGAATAGTACAGCATAAATGTGATGCTGATTAGAGCATAAGATTAGGATTCTAATACCTGGAGCACCTGGACTTTTGGACTACCTTAAAAATTAAATTACCAGTTAAATTCATACTATGCTTTAGAAAATAATTACTCTAGGATCATAGAATCATAGAACAACAGGGGTGGAAAAGGACCACAATGATCATCTAGTTTCAACCCCCCCTGCTATGTGCAGGGTCACCAATCACAAGACTGGGCTGCCCAGAGCCACATCCAGCCTGGCTTTGAATGCCTCCAGGGATGGGGTATCCACAACCTCCCTGAGCAACATGTTCCAGTGTGGAAGAGCACAGAAAAATTATTAAATAAGCAGAGGAAAATATGCTTTAGGTTTTTAGTGAATCATGTGCTTGGAAACCTGTGTGTTAATTAAGATAATTATTACCTGAACATTTAAAAAGAAACATATAGATTGTTACACCTCTAATGTGTAATATGCTCTTGTATTTAGTCTAGGTTTCAAAGAGTTCCAAAATACAAGACTACACGTTATTTTCTTTCATCTTCATTATTTATTTTGGTAAGCTGTTAAAGCTGTGCTTTATTTATTACAAGTCATCCATGCATAATTCTGTATAGTTTGGAAAACTAAATCTAACATTTTCACCCCAACTGTATAAATTGCATTGATTTATTTCTGACTCTGAGGCCTAAAACCATCTATTACATCAACAAAACATCCTCCAATTCTCGTGATCAAGGAACAAAGTCTACTCATTTACTGTGTAGTGAGAATTGACAGATGGCCAAATGGGGTGATAGATTTGATTTTAATGTGTCTTAAGAGAGTAAATGAACCAAAGACGATCTTCATCTCATGTGAAAAGTTGGATTTTTGTGTGGCTTTTCTGCAACAGTGAGGTGCAATTCTCACAGCACTTCATTGATTTTCCAACCAACCATGACCACTCAGATGGCAAAAAGCAGGGTCAAAGAATTTTTATAAATTATTAGTCTTTTTTTTGTTTGTTTTTTATTTTTTTACTGTTTGTCTACAACCACATGAAGAGGCCTAAATACACAGAACATCTTAAGCCACACTTCAGTGTTTTGTGGTTTTTTTTTCCTCCTGAAAAAATATTTATGTGTTTCATAGGTTATGCATTTTTAACTTAGCATCACATTAAAGGTTATGTCAAGAGAATCATTTACATCATAAAGATAATGGGAATAAAATTTCCTCACTTCTCCACAGCTATTATTTTAGCATATATCATTGATAATAAAGCACTTTGTATTTCTTGCTTTAAACTTTGAGTGAGGCTGGATTCCAACAGCAGGACATGAAATATAACATACAGAGTAATGCAATAAAGTCAAAATAAAGCAGATCACAGTAATATCCCCATGCACTATTTTCAATCAACTATTTATTTGTAAGTACTTCAGCATCATTAGACACAGAAAAAGTAATTACATGGCGTATGTCAAATATAGTTAGTGTGTTAGTTAGGTAGAGCCAAGTGTGTCTGGGGACTGTTAAAGGATCTGTAATGCAGCCTTGAACATTACAAAATAGGATAAACACTTTCAACAACAGGCAGTAATGTTTCAGAACCAGTGGGCTTTAAGTGTTTAACAGAAGTGAAAATCTATTCACAAACTACTTTTGAATGAATGTTTTTTTGTTTTGTTTTATTAGTTTTTTTTTTACAACAGTACAGATGGAATGAAATTTGAATGGTACAATATAAGGGGTATTACTCATCAATCAGATGACATGTCATATGGTCATATGTCATATCCTTAGGTGGGTAATACCACCCAAAATCGTGTATTATAAGCAGCTGGGAATGTGCATGACCTACACTGCAGAAACCTTCTCCCTTTTAGATTCTCTATGGGTATTACTTTGAAATGTTTTCATCTTATGGCTTACAGCATGTTCTATACTGCTTATTTGGTAATAGTACTTTTACTCTATTTAGCATTTTGATATTTTGCCATAGGTGAATCAGCTAACACAAAATCTTTCCCTTTTGAGTGAGAAACTGATCTTTTTAGCAGCTGGACAAGTGGGCTGTTTTCTTTTCTGTCTCTGGAAGGAATTTGGACGTTTCATCACATGTAATTTATTCAAAACTTGTTTTTTAAACTGAATTCACTTTGTAAAATCAAGAGCTACATTTTTAGAGATGAGAACTGATATTCAGTTTTCTTCTAAAATTTTTCACTTGCAAATCATGCTAAGACTGTTGAAGAATGGTCCATCATCTTTTCTACTTACCAGTCAGAATACTATAGCTTTCAAACTGCATTGGTGAATTAAAGTGATTACAATTTTTTTCTCAGGATCCTCATTTTTCTGCTCACCTATATATACATCGTCATTCTTCCAAATTTCTTAAAGAAAACATGGGTGCAAATTTCTCTTTTCATTGAAAAGTTTTTAGAAAAATGAAGTTTAGGAGGGCTTTGGATGAAGTGCTAGGTGATTCCAGTGAAGGACTGAAAGAAAGCATAAGAATTTTGAAAGTAAAAATTTTGATTGACAGATCTATATTCTCAATCCAACTCTTTTATCCATCCCCAGGAAAAATTGCGTACAGGTATGCCTACCAGACCAGGTCCCATAAGAAAGATGAGCATGTTTTTACAGACCTGGAATAGCGTTGACGTATCAGCAATAATAGATGAGTAGAAAGAAATTATTGAAAGTTGTAGGAAGTTCCAGTTTTGCAAGATGCCATGCAACTGTCACATCTGGGGCTGTGCTACCCTTGGTAATGCCTGTAAATCAGAGCAAATAATTCTTTGACAGGTAAATTTCAGTAAGACTGTGTGAATTAGCTGAAAACATAATTTCTCAAGTCAGATGAACTGTGAGAAAAGATACCCAAGACCAAATTTAGCAAACCAAGAATATACAGTGTAGATATCTCATGCATTTTAGTCTTCTATAATTCCTTTCTCAACAACGGGGAAAAAAAAAGATAGGTTTCTCTGCAAACTGCTTTATCTCCAATCCAGTTTTCAGACCAACTTCTCTCTCTCACACATATAGGATGCGACAATAAGTGTAATGAGTTAACTTTTGAGTTCATGGGTTGCCAAGATAGAAATTCAGTCAAATCCAGAGGTGACTTCTGCAATATGGGGCCTCAAAGAATAAAGTGCACTCACTACACCTGTCTTAAGTTAGTTTTTCTTAGATTGTGAATTTCCTCTGATAACTAATTAGGAATTTCACATCCAGTCTCTGGGTGCTCTGGGTACATCCTGAGGCAGAAACTTAAGTACCATGCAAACTATGAAATACTAATATTTTGACTATATCTGTTTAGCTATATCAAATTCATCTCCAATTTACATACACTGCAATCATTGTTATCATTTTGTCAGATTGCCTTGGAGTATGGAAAATGTACCATCATGAAGGAAATATTTTATCTAGCTTGTGTCTGTATCATGATAATTTTTGTGAAAGTTTCTTATTTTACTTATTATTACTGACATGAAAGTATGCACCAGACTTTCAGTTAAGCTATGAAAAGTTCTTTCTTTCTACTTTGACAAATTTCTGAGAATCCACTGATTCTTGAAGGACTGCCACTGTGAATGCAACACTTTTTAGTTCTGTAGCGTACTGTATAGTTACCTGCTCATGCCTTTCAGTTTGTCTTGGAGCAAAATTTTGTTATTTGTCAGGCACCGTTCATATTGTTTGGAACAATGAACACTAATAACATGACATTCAGACTAAATAAATGGCAATAATTTTCAACCTCACTAGTTATTTGGATATATCCAATTATTTGCATGGGCAAATGCGTCTGCATGTACATATAATAGTGACTAATAATCCTTATTCTGTTATTGACCCATCATCTACACTATGATTGAACTCAATAGGAAATATTCATGCAGAATAATTGTGAAATCAGACTAAGCATATAATTAAAAGATAATCTGTAAAAATTAGAAATTTAAATACAGAAGCACATGCACAAGTTGTGTTTCCTTAAATATCTCGGCTGTCGACAGAAAGAACAATGTTGGTTTCAGTTTCTCCATTTTGAAAACTCCCATTGTGTCTATTCTCAGTGCTGCCTGTTGCTGAACAGAAACCTGAATAATATTAAGTATTTTTCAGATCCTGTTCTAAGCAATATTGCTCTCCCTAAAAACACAGTTCATGTCATAAAGCATTTTTATCCCAGATAAACTGTCCAAATATTTCTTTGGAGCCATTGACACGGATGCTGTTAACGTTTATTTACTCAACAATAATCTTTACAAATCCTTAACAAGCTGGTTGTTACCAGTGTGTAATTTCCCATTTGGTAGTTAATCATGCTGATAAAATGCCTAACCAAGAATAGATCCAATAATTCTGTTATTAGCCACAGTTAATACCAACTTAGAGAAAAACATCCTGATAATAAAATAACAACATGACGATAAACTGTAAGCAACACAATTGTTCTTATTCTATAGAAAGAAAAGAAAAACAAAAAGAAGAAAAAAAAAGAAATGGAGCAGCCTCATGGACACATGATGTCTGTGTGTTGCATTCAGTGATTCTGCAAGTATAGGTTTCAGGGAAGAAGAGACATGAATGGTGGAAGAATGAAACTGAATCAGTTACAACATTATTTCAGTCTATTGGGATGGTATCATCCCTCATTTGGTCATTTTCAATCTAGACATTTATAAAAAAGATCTTGGTTTTACTCAACCCAGATCTTCATCAGCCTTATTTCTCTTCAAAGACAATGAGCTACAGAAGTGTCTACTGCTGTCAGTGCTGGAATAACTTGATAAGACTTGCTTAGGAAAGTGAACATTCAAGAGGCAAACTGGACTTAAAATGACAATCAGGCAATAGTATGAACAAAGGAAACAGATTACTCAAGTATAAGCCAAAGGTCTGACAGTAGTGGAAGATACACTGAATGAGAATTGAGAAAGTTGAGAATTGAGAAATAAATTTAGGAATGTAGCACATGTGATGAAGGATTATAGCCCTTTTTAGGTGAGTCATTAGTTGCCTTAATGATCCAGTCCTGCAGAATTTAAAAGAGGAAAATGTAAAGTCATAAATACTTAAAAGGCCTTTTTTATGCCTCCTTAAGCTGATGACAATAATTCCCTGATGGCTGTACAAAGAAAGGAACAGAAGATATAATTGTAAATGTTGAAGATGCACTCAAGGCCAGGCTGGATATGGCTCTGGGCATCCTGGTCTGGTGGTTGGTGATACTGCATGTAGCAAGGAGGTTGAAACTAGATGATTACTGTGGTTCTTTTCAACTCAATCCATTCTATGATTCTATGATTAATCTACTTATATAAAATGGCAGCTACCAAGGCTTCACAACATGAACCAATACAAACGAAGTCTCCACATCCAGAAGTTACCCTGAATGAGAAAACTTCTAAGAAACCCATATTAACCACCTGAATTCGTTATTATATCTTTGAATAATAAGGTGATATTATACATCTCTTAAGTTGCCAGGGACAACATTTAATTGTATAGGTTTACACTGTGAACTGTCTACATAGTTCTTTCGTTCACAACAGTAACATTTTCTTTGCATACCTAAACATACCTAGAAGGGAAGGGGATGTATTCAATAGGTAAAGGAAGTAAAAAAAAAAAAAAAAAAAAAAAAAAAAAAAAAGAAACACGTGAGAATATGTATCAGGAGAATCTAGCTTTTCATTAACATCTCCTGCAAACACAAATGTGTCAAACAGCGTGCGTAAATTTGTAAGAGGATGATTTTAAATTTGCCTTTTATTTACTCAACATAACCGCACCTCTGAAACCATTAGGATTTCTCTTGTACATAATATTTACATCATTTAAAAAGTGTGCATTGTTAACCCAATAGACTATAAAGACTCCATGCAGAGCAGTTACTAGGGATCCATAACACAATAATGTCTTGGATAAATTTAGTTTGGAGTCATCTGAGTGCATTAGATGATTAAAAGTTTTATACACATGCACATTACCTGATTTGTTTTTTAAACAGAGGAACGGTTTTCTTTATTCTTCACATTTATTCCAAAATAACATAAGAGACATTGTGGTATGTGATATTACCCTGTAATTATGGGAGTTCGGTGTTTAGAGAGGGTAAAATGTTTTACTTTTACACTGCAGATTTATACCCATCAAATTAAAATAATTTTTAAGCTATAAGGCATGCTGTCTTTCTTTCAACCCATCTTGTCACTCACCAGCCCTAAGTATAAATGTGTGTCATCTAGTGACGGCTGTATGCTTGATGATGTTTTAGCAACCATTCAAAGGTTCCATTAGACGCAGGGCACTGGTGAAAAGTTGTTGTTGCTGACTAGTAGAAGAGATGAGTTAACATATTTTAGCTATTAAACATTAATACCAAAATACTCTTTGATACTTAAAAAGGTAGGAACTGTTTGAAGAACAGGAAGGAAGGAGGGAAAGAGGGAAGGGAGGAAAGAAAAACAAGTACAAAACATTCAAATAAAACAAGATTAATTATTTTTACTTGTGATAATATCCATAAAAGAGATTATCAGTAATTGTAATCATTACATGTTTTCTTAAAACAGAAAATTAATAAATATATAATTTTCCCAGAAACTGAAGTCTTCCACTCAGATCTCCCACACTGAATTTATATGATTTCATGTTGGTTTTTGTGGGATTTGTTAAAGTTTATGAAGTTCAAGCAAACTCTTAACTGTAATATTGTGTTAGTTTTTGTCCAGAAAATAAAATACTTACTTCTGCAAAATACTGTTAGCAGCACACTGATATGAGAGCGATTTACCTCTTTCACCAACCAACAAGTTCAGAGCATCTTTATTAAAACACAGATGAGATATGGATACCTTGTTCAGTAATCTCTGTCACAGCATGTGGAGGTCTACACTCAGAAAATGAATAATGATTTATGTCCACTGGTCAAAAGACTTTCTGAGCACATCAAACAGACCACATCATGCCTCTTAAGTAAAAAATATAACATTCAACAGAAAAAAAGTCAGGACCATAGTCTTTTGGCAGCCTAGCCAGAGAAATGTGAGATTGGCCCTTAAGGGAATTCTCATTCTCAAGTGGATGTAAATGTATTCATCAATGCAAAGAAATGCATAGTGTATTATATACACAATACATTAATAAATAGTCATGCATTAAAAAATAATGAGATTTTCTACAAAACAACATCCTGTGGTGTTTAGGGTCATAAAAAAAGACAGTAAAGGAAGGTGGGGAGGGAGATTATATGAAAATCTGATTAAAATACTGAAACCCTTTCCTATATATAAGAAACAATAAATATTTCATCTGCTAACTGTAAACAAAAGAACAAGTGCAGTAAAATGTAATTAAAAATGTAAAAGTCTGGAGAGACATTTATTTTACCACAGTGATATTAATATTGGAAATAATATGTAAATAGATATCAAGGTTATGCTGCAGACAGAGTGGAAAATAGCTGTTCATTTTCCATAATGAGCTTTCATCTATTTCTTATTTTTGACTTTCATTTTAAGTAATTTCAGAGATTTATGAATAATGATGCCCTCAGTCATTGGAAAGCTCTAACAAATCTTCAAATTCTACTAGTTCCCATTAGATATTTTTTACTATTTTTTGGATTTTTGTTTTGAATCTGGGCAACAGGGTTAATGACAGCACAGAACACTTGGCAGAAATATGAATTGTTTCACACTTCTGGTTTGTCATTGAAAGAGGATCCTTGTGGTTTGTGAGTCAGAGCCCATGGTATAAGACAGAGCAGTGCTCTGTCTCAGCCGTAGTTGATGCACCACAGGCACAACAACTCTTAAAATGCAAAGCATAATGCCAGTACATGAACAGCATTTCAGTTTTCATCTCATCATACTTAAGTCCGTGGAACATCTTCCTAGCAAAGAATTCTAATCATAAAGATTTTACCTTTGAAACTTGTGGTACTGCCAGTGTAATGGAGCTCTGGTACTGCATTTGGCTGGCACTGTTGCTGCTACAAAGTACCACAGGTGCTTGCTGACAATTAAAGAAAATCTGGCTTAATGAATAGAGAATATCATAGGAAACTGTACATCCTGGTAAATAATTGCATTTCTTCTATCTACAGTGTCAGGCTTATTCGCATCTTTTTGTTGGCATAAAGTTGCAGAAAGTGAGTATTTTGTCCTATTTTTTTGACATGGTGCAGCATGGATCCAGATGATCATCTTAAACTCAAAAGTGCTACTTATTTGGACATTACAGTTATACAAATACTGGAAAGGATTTCTAATTCTTATGAGTGTGCACATTAGATTTAAGTTAGAAACATATCACAAATAAGCCTTGAGTGTATAAATGCAATTTCAGTATAACAACTGCCTCTGATAACACAGGCAATTTAATAGATCAAATTCCTTCTTCTTCCAATAACTTCTTATCCTTTCAGTTCCAACTCATTTTCAAACACCCAAGGGGGAAAAAAAGGGAAAAAAAACACAGCATGACCTGAAAGGCTACAAATCTGGGCTATTTTAGAACAAAGTAAGGTGAGAGGAACAGTACATTTTCTATGAAAATGTAGATTCATTGAAATCAAAGTGCTGGAAGGGAAAAACGTCAATGGGAAAAAGATGAACTAAATAATTTAAGCTTTCTCACTTCATTATCTAATTCTTTGAAATACTGAAATAAAATAATTCAGCATTACCAATATGCATTCTACTGATTCTTGAATGAATTGTTTTAAATTCTGTATTCTGTTAGAATTAGCATATTAACTATTCTTCCAAATCACCTTATTTTGTTATTTCAGATCTCTTCTACCAGCTATTCTTTTCCTTTTTCAAAACAGCAGTGAATTTTCTGCTATTCTGAAATGTTGTACAAGTCAGATGCATATTGTAGTTGCCTTCTCAATGCCAAGTGAAGCAGTGCCAATCATAATGGTATAATTCTCATAGCTGTTTTTAAGAAGGAATGCAGAGTTTAACTCTCAGACTTCAACATGCTTTGCTAGAACTCCCTGGAACTCAAATGCAGAGACTTTTCAAGTTTAATAAGGCTGTACATGAGGTCACTGGGTTACACTAACAAGTCACAAGGCTATGGCAGTCCCTAAAATAGTGTATAAAAAAAAAAAAATGGGAAGGAAAAGGAAGGGAAAAGGAGGGAAAGGAAAGGGAGAGGAGAGAAGGGGAGGGAAGAATGAAAAAAAACATGCCTGTAATATTTAAGGCACATTGCCAGATTCCTTTTTGTTGAGCCAAAGAAAGAAGTTTGTGCAAGAAATTTCTTACGACATTTTCTTCAAAATATATGGTTGGAGGTAAATATTTATCAGTGTTTATGGTCCTGTTTAAGACAATAGAAGTTATGCTGATGAGTTCTAGAATGATATAGTGTGCATAACTGATCTGGCTAGTTTGCAATGCATGACAGATATTTTGCAAAATCTGCAGAAAACACCTGAATATTTTTTAGGAACCAAATATATTCCTTAGAATATGCTCAGTTACTAGTTTGTTTCGATTCAGCTAAGCTAATGGTTAACCAAATAATTTCTCCAATCAAAAGCTCACAGCGAAGACACTTTCTTCCATGTGTATTTTAATGTTTGTCCTTTATCATTATCCAGGAGGCTGCATTCCAGGGCACTGAGATCAGTAATATTTGTGAGGGTCATTCTCCCTCTCATTCACTTGTCGTAAAAAAATAATACATTCAGTGTAGTATTTTCACCCAGTAAGATCCTTGTTCTTATTATTTTGTTTTCAATATGTATTTGAACTAAACATTTATATTAGTAGAAGCAAGATCTAACACAAATTCATGGCAGTTGTTGAGGCTGATGATAATACTCAGCCTCATAGACTTCAAACCCAATGTCAAGGGTCAGCTCCTGAGATACTTTTAAGATGTCAGCTATTGTATACCTCACAGACTCTAGGTCACTTTTCAGACTTTTTATGCTAAGGCAACAGAGTATCTTTGAAGAAAGACACAGAATCACATATATAACTAAACTGACAATAGGGGAAAAAGAGAGAGAGAGAGAAGTAATAAAGAAAATAAAGAAAATTAAAAAAGAAGAAGAAGAAGAAGCAGTGAAAACTTGATTCTCAGAATTTGGAATTAGTATCTAGAGATGTTGAAAATCACAGAAGTTTCTTAAGTAGGAGCATTACACTCCCCAGCTTATTTTATTTTATTTTATTTTATTTTATTATTTTATTTTATTTTATTTTATTTTTATTATATGGTATGCAGGACAACTAACAAAAGGCTTTCTATTTAAAAAAAATAATTATGCTTAGTTATTTTAGTCTAATCACAAAAAAAATAAATAAATAAAAGGACAGCAGTTAAATTAGTAGATCTGTAATTTGGCTTTCTTATTCCTTCATCTCACTCAAAGGCAAATCAATTGGATGTTACAAATGACACTATGTTGTTGTGAAAAGAATTGGTTGCATGTGTTTAAACTGCATTAAAAATAACTCCTTAGAGCAGAAAGTCAAAGTTAAAAATGTTACCATGGAAGTCTGATGTTTTTAATATATTTCAGAGAAAATGTTTCAAGAAGAAAAAAAAGAGAGAGAGAGAGAGAGAGAGAGAGACAGAGAAAAAAAGAATGGAAAGAGAGAAAAGAGGGAAGGAAAGAAGGAGGGAGGGAGAGAAGAAAGGAAAGGAGGAAGGATCATTTATCATATATTTTCATTAAGTTACATGTAAATGAAAAAAAAATACAGATATTCTCTGCTAAGTGAAAAAAAGTGTTCTGAGTAAAATTCATTCAGTTGTTACTTATCTAATAGTTATTTTGATATGATACACAGCATGGCAATCTATTTAAGGCTATTTCCCAGATATGTTGTAGTGCTCTTGTTCAATCTGTAAAATCTTCAGAATCTAATCTGTACTACTGTTTTGTTTTTTAAGAGATTTCCTATATTTGCAGTACTTAACAAGAGATAAAAATTTCATTATTTGAGATTAATATGGCAGAAAGTAACCCAGAATTCTCTACTGAAGAACAGTAACAATTATAAGGAACAGAAATACTAACTGATTTTGCACATACTCCTGGAATTACGTTTTTCATGTTTGAAATGCTTATAATATGTATCATAGAATCACAGAATGGCTTGAGTTGGAAGGTACCTTAAAGATCATCTAGTCCAAACCCCCAGATGTGGGTAGGGCTACCCCTCACCAACTCAGGACACCCAGGGCCCCATCCAACCTGCCCTTGAGTGCCTCAAGGGATGGGGCATCAGCAGCTTCTCTGTGCAGCCAGTGACTCACTATCCTCTAAGAAAATTATTTCATCGTTAATATCTAACCTAAGTTTCCCTTATTTTAGTTTAAAGCCTTTCCTTTGTCCTATCACTAACAGACTGTGTAAAAAGTCGATACCCCTCCTGCTTGTAATCTTTCAAGTACTGGAAGGCCACCATTAAGTCTCTTTGTAGCCTTCCCTTCTTCAAGATGAAGAAGCCCTTATCCCTCAGCCTTTCTTCAAGTGAGGTGTTCCAGCCCTTTGATCATCTTTCATGGCTCTCATGTGGACCTATATATAAATTTGACCTTGTAGATTTTTAAGGTTTTTTTGCAATAATGTGATAATGTATTAACTATATACACATATAAATAATACATTATACATAATATAATGTATTAACAATGTCTGATCTTAGAGATAATTGGTTTAATTGTTAAAAAATGTCATTTTAATAACTAGTGCTTCTTATTGCCTATCAAAAGCTTTCTATTATTATTATTATTTTCAAATCAAACAGATTTTTCTTCAGTGAGTAATCATTAAACATGTTCTATCAGGTTGGAAGAAAGGCAGATTCTAAAGTTACTTCAGTCTGACAGAGCTGGCAAAGTTTCAGTGTCTGGAGAAGAGGTGAAATGAGGAACTGTCTTTGCATTTTCAAGTAAATCAAATTTCATATATGGACACAATTTATCATTTCTAGCATATCTTGTTTGAGAAGTGAGTAAGATCCAACTGGCTCTTTCCAGCAATTTGAATTGTATATTTCTCGTTACTGAAAACATACTTGAAAGCAGCAGAGTCTTGGTTCTTAAAGTCATTTTCTTTAAAGGCTGGTAATTCTTAGTACAGTATGCAGTAAGTGACTGAGGTCATTGTTCCAGCACAAGTTTTTCTTTGGATCATATCCTGAAATTATGCTGTTAAGCAGGTAACATCAGGGATTATAAAGCCCCAAACCAACACACTGGCCAAACTACCTAATCATTTTGTACTGAATTCAACAGGCAACATTTGAGAAAGGCAGGTAAGTCAGGTGGAATACACACTGTTAAATCTGGACCAAAGTCATGGATGCAGAGCAAGATTTGGAAATAGAAACATATGGAAATAAATTTGCTTAGATTGAAGTCTTTGGGGTTTCAAAGTTAAGTGGATCTATTCTCGGAGGAGAGATTAAAAAAAAAATAAAAAGTCACAAATGCGTGGATATTTGGGAGTATTCAAAGACTTTCATAAATTTGACAATACTAAAAGAAAAGAAAAAAGGAAGAAAAAAAAAAGAAAAAAGAAAAAAAGGCAAAGGGGGATTCAGGGAATCCAGTAGAAAAAGTATTTGGACAGCTTTGATAGACCAGTTCTGCTCTGAAATATGGCATGAAAGAAATAACACCAAGCTCATTCTATTATGGTTAGACAATTTAAAGAGTTGCCTGGGGCTCATGATAATTTACTCTGTTATCATTATAATGATAATTGTTTTAATATCCTCATGTTCTGGTATGTTTGTATCTCTGAATCCTGTTTCAGTAAGCTAAAAATGTGAAAAGTCCCATCCTTGTAGAGAAAGACTGCAATAAATTTCATAGCCTTTGCTGTTTAGTGTGCTTTGCCTTTTGATTGTCTTGTATTCTTTGACTCTCCAGTACAGGTCCAACAACTTTGGGGAAGGAGGTGTAATGTCTCCTGGAACACCACATCAGTTACACTATGGAGTATATAACAGGTTAAAAAAATCAACAAAGTTTAACGGTTTTCCATCTGCAAGGGTAGCTATTCAAACTTTCAAGTGTTGTTTTTGTGACAGTCTGCAAAGAGAACAGAAAATGTCACAACATGACTCCTTTCTCATGACAGCGGCTGTAACAAAAATGGGAAATAATAGAAGCAACCCATTCTAGTCTTCCAATTTTTAGATAGTAATCACTTCACCCTTCTTGGTTTCTGTCAAAAGTTGTCTGGTCTGATCTCTTAAAATGAAAGAATTTATTCCTTATCCTTAAAACACAACAATTACAGTTAAGTCTGTTCTCTAAGAATATGTGATTATCTCAGATCTCATCTATGAAAGGTGACTCTTCTAAGAGGAGAAAAAAAAAAAAAAAAAAGTACAGTGGAAGTCTTTTAACCTATATTTTCGGTGGTTTACCCATCAAGAACCTAAAATAACAACATTTGTCCAAAAAGGAAAGGAGCAAATTTACAATTCACACTATTGGCTACCATTACTTACTGAGTTAGTACCATTAGAGAGAAGACTAGACCTGGATCATTTTTCAAATCTTGCCATCCAGTAGAATACATGGCATTTAAAAAAAACATTTCAACAACAACAAATGCAATCTGTAATCAGGTCACTAAGTTTCCTCTGTGTCTTTGAAATCCTTTAAAATAAATGCAGTATCCATATGCTGAAGATCCACCTGGACAAGTTACATTCCATCTTGTACTCTTGAATTGATCTCCAGTAATGTTATCCATTCTCAGTAATGTATTTAGCAACATGAGTAACAGTACAGAAAGTGAATTCATCTCTTTGATGTATTCTTTTGTGTAATGCAGTGTTTTAGGCATAGTTTTTAGAATTCAAGTTTTATCAAGGGAAGAAGACCTTATTACCCTCTTGTTAATAGTACATTTTGATTAATTAATTTTGTGGCTTGAAAGCAAAACTGAGAATTTAACTTAATTTCTTTATTCATAAAGTCCACTTTCATAAGTCCATTGTCTAACATCCAGTCAAAGATACAAAGTTATTCAATCAAGCTTATACTTCTTTATAAAGATGGTATTGTCTGCATATATATTTCATGGGGAATAACTGATTGACTAAAGTGCAAAGCAATTAACAACTGTAGTATAGGCAAACTAGTTATAGGGTTATATTACCATAGGGAGCAGCACTTAGGAGAGAAGCAAAAAGTACACTTTCAAAGCTTTTTTAATATCCATTAGGTTGACATGATGAAGAAAGAAGAACTGTCTAGATTAGATAAATTAGAACAATATTTATTAGTTTGGGTTCAACAACAGTAATAAGGTGTAGCCTAGAGAAGACAACAGTTAAAACTGCAATAAACAAAAGGTCCATAAATGAAGGAACTAGTGGCCTGAAGTAATCTTCTCAGTATAATTTCCAAGTCATTATTTGTCTTAATAGACTTAATTTTTGTCCGTATAAGAATTCAAGTAGTTTAATATGGCCACATAATTTCTCTATTATTAGAAAAGGTACAAAGGGAAAGCAGCCGGACGTGTCAAACCAGAAAGCATTTTGTTTTTTTTAAGATGAGTATTATGCAAAGGAACCTATTTCATCTGCCTGTAAGATAAAGAAGCAGTTATACTGTGGAATATATACTGAAAGACAATGACTGACCTCTGTAACAGTACATCTTTTTATAAGTATAGAAAAAAGTCTAATTTTTAAGACTCTTATTATTTCTGATTATAAGTAAAATCTATTAGTGAATCATTTACTACAGAATTTTCCACACTTAGTATTTCATTACTGGGAAAGCTTCTATATGATGGACAAGATTTATTTAACTTTCTGTTATACTTGAAAACAGTCTTACTTCATGGCTTTATTTAGCATTCAGTCAAGCAAATAAGTCTGCCCAATAAGATAAGTGCATATACAATATACACAGGGTGATCTGCCTTCAGAGTAGTAGTAATTTTGTAGATAGGATTGTAACTGTTTTGCTCAAAATGTATGGCTTGTTTGAAATACAATTCTACTGAAATACAAATGTATTGAGGGATATGATTTAGCTGGGAAGTATTGGTAATGGTTGGACTGGATCATCTTCTAGGTCTTTTCCAACCTTGATAATTCTGTGATTCTGTAATATATAGATAAAAAAATTGAGTACTTTTGAAGTAATGGTTTTTATTCATTTCAAACATTCAAAAGTAAAGGATTAAAATCGGATATATATATATCTTAATTTGGATATTACTTTCCTTCAAAACTTGCCTTATTTTCAAATAAAGAAAAGATCTAAAGAATCAATTGCTCGTTTTTTTCACTGATACAATAGTACAATTGCAGAAACCAATGCAATATGTGGGTAGAAAATCATTATACACAAAATGTTGACAAACATGCAAAGTGAGCAAAGATGTATTGTTAAATTATTCATCAATAAACTGACCATAAAGTCAATTAGCAAGTGGTTGACCTCATACCAGATGTGAGCAATCACATTTCATACTTAAACTGAAGTAAGCCAAAAAATCCTATGATTTAAAGACTTCAGAATTGGAAGAACTTAAATTCTTCCTTGGTTGTTTGTTCCACTATTTAGTTAACTTTCTTTATGAATACACAAACCACTACCAACAACAACAAAAACAAACTGCTACCAGACTTTTGAGTGTCTTTAAGGGTTATTCATTAGTTCTCATTATGCTGGTTCTTTTCTGGCCCAGTCTGGATAGCTTTAGTATCTGCATCTTTTCCTTCATGTAGAACACCTACGTGAAAAGGATCGTTTTTATATTGACTTTTCTAGAACAAGTGAAGCATATATTCACCAGACATAGATTTCTTTGTAAGCTGTTGGAAAGCAATGGCTATCAAGATAAGTTTAAGAGGCTTAGCAGCCTCCAAGAGTGATGCTTGATTAACAAAAGCATTGTCCCTGGTTGATGGCTACTATGCTACCTTACTGAAACTCTCAAGTCAGCCAGATGAACAGAGGCCTCTAAAAGCATCTGCAAGATGACAGAGCACAACAAAACTGCCTCCTTTTGTTTTGTCTCTATTAGCTTTTTCCTTTAGAGTTTCTTGCTCATTAATGATAGAGCCTGGAAATTTTCCTACTAATCATCAGTTTCCAAAGTTACTAACTGCCTAGTCAGCTAAAATACACTACCTAAAACAGTTTTGCTGATGATGTAATTCTAACTTGAGGCACATTTGAATAATAATTTTAAAAGCAGGGTAAGGGGTGGAGAGTGACAGTAGATTTGGGATTTCTGTAAATAACATAGCATGAACTTCACAACTTTGATTCCTTTACACAAGTGTTTTGGTTCTGAACAAGAAAACTTTCCAAGGAAGTTGGAGAAAAAAGTACAAATAGCACCATCTACTCATCATAAACAAACAATTCACCAACATAAACCATTATTCTCATCCTAAATTGAAAACACACCACCATACTAGACAGTAGGAAGAAAATTAACTCTATCCCAGCCAAAATCAGGACATTGTGAATTTCAGTGATTATTATAGATCCTTTCTATTTTGCTATTGCTTTCTCACACTGGATTACTGAACTATAAGCTACTCTTTATAGTGAGTCTAGGCATCAGATCATTTTTCCAGGGTGTAGGAGCATGGCACTGGAATAAAGAAATATGGAGATCACTCATTCATATTCACAGAAATGATACACAGCTATCTCATTTTGTCTTTAAGTGTAGATGCTTGTCCAAAAGTCTGATAGACTTTCTATTGATTTTGTACCTGTACTCTTTCATGAACGATTTACTCTCTTTATTCCCGTGCCTGAACTATCCCTTAGTTAAAATAAGTTTTCCCCTATTAAGACAAAACAAAACAAATAACAAAAAAACCCACTGGCATTCCTGTAAGGCACGATAAGTTAAAAATATTGCTCTGTTAATGTCTTCATGCATGTGTAAACAATGACTACTGGGTTTGTCTTTTGTTTGTTTCCTTGAGCCTATCTCCCATCTTCCTGCCCGCTCCCCTTTTCCCTTCCTGTTTTTTTGGGGTCAGGGGGCCCACTGCCCCCTGTCACAGACATAGATTGATCTAGATAACTCTGTAACAATTGTTTTAACAGGAATTTACAAATAAGATAATGTAGTGTTAAATAGTGCTAGAACATCACCCAGAGTACTAAAAGCACCAGTTCTGACTAGTTAGTATACAGAAGGAAAAGCACAGCTTTTCTTAAAATCTTTGAACCATCGCTCAACCAATTTTACAAGTTCTGTATTAAAGCCACTGATGCTATTGCAGCACAGTTAAAGATCCCCTAGTTTATGCAGTATTCATATTAAAAAAACTATCTTGGTTAATATATTATTTAACTCTTAGAAGCACTGAATCATTAAGGTTGGAAAAGACCTCTAAGATCATCTAGTCCAATAATCAACCTACCTTCAATACTGCCCAATAAACTACTTCCTAAGTATTACATCTACCCTTACATTAAATACTTTTAGGAACAGTGACTCCACCATTTCCTTAAGTGACCTGTTCCAATGCCTCACTACTTTCTGAGAATAAATTCTTCTTAATATCCAAACCAAATCTCCTTTTGTTAAACTTAAGGCCATTTCCTCTAGTCCTGATGCTGTCACTCGGGAGAAGAGGTTGACTCCCAACTTGTTACAGCTTACTTTCAGAGAGTTGTAGAGTGTGATAAGGTCTCCCCTGAGCCTCCTCTTCTCCAGATTGAACAACAGCATTTCTCTCAGTCTCTTCCCATAAGACTTGTGCTGCAGAACTAACACAGCTACTCTGCTGTTCCCTGGACATGCTTCAGGGCCTCAGTATCTTTTTTGCAGTGAGAGCACAAAACTTCTACTAAAGGTACATTTGCACCATCATTTTCTTTAGGGCCACTAGAATATCTTGCATGTTTAATTCATAATAATACAGGACACCTTGACTCTGGCACAACCAGTATATTGCTGTGTTTAAAATGAATCCAATACATATTTCTAGTTGCTTGGGATATACATCCGCTGGAGCTAAGATGTTGAAAACTAGCTTCTAAATTCTGATCTGAATGATCTCTTACTTTTAGAAATGAGAAATCTTATTCCACTAATCTACTGTCATAGTTACTGGCAGAAAATGATTTCTGAGAGAGATTACCAAGAAAAAAGAAAAAAAAAAAAAAAGAAAAAAAAAACCAAAACCATATGCATTTAAGACTTTTTCTAAAACTGGTGATATTACGACATTTGAAATAATTAACTTGTGTAACTTTTAGCTAAAAGGTAACGCTTCATGAATGACATCGATACTTTTTGTTCTTTGGATCCAGGTATTAGGCAGTGCTTACATGGTGGGATTTACAAAAGGTCCTCCTTTTCATTGAAGTATTTGAGTACCTTTTTTATAAGCAGTTTCAGCTGATTAAGGTTTATCAAAGTGACAGTGCATGAAATGTTTGATGTACGCTTTTCTAAGAAAAACACAGAGAACAATAATGATTATTGAACTGCAAAAATAACTACTGAAAAAATAACCTATCTGGACAGAAAAAATGTCCAAAACACATCAATTCCTCTATTATCTACTCCACAAATAATGGAACAGTGGAACACACCTGTGGTCAAAGCTGAGGAGACTGCAGAACTCAGCAGGGATAAGTTAGAATTCATGAGATATCTTTTTAGACCACATAGTAGGGGAAAAAATAAATAGCTCAGAGAGGGGAAACACAGGCAGAATTGTACATGAAAAGCAGACTCCCTGAAAACACTCAAAAGTCTGTCCCCATCAACTTAAATAGAAGGGGTTTTTTTGTTTTGTTTTGGTTTGGTTTTTTTCTGGCTGACATTGCAGTGTATTATAAACTGTTACTGGCATGACTTCTAATACATATTCTTCAAAACAAACATTTCATCCTATGGTCTCCAAGAAACTAATTGCACACCAGAAAAAAAAAAACAAAAAAACAAAAAACCACAATGAAATGGTGAACTAAGTCAGCACAAAGGGTATTTACTATTGTATTTAATGATGTCCAAACATTTCAAGACACAGAAGTGCTTTCATCCAGTTAGTCTAGAAGTGAGAACAAGACTTCAAAATATCTGTCAGCTTCTTCAAATAAATGGAAGTTCCTTATATTTGTATTAAGTTTTTGAGGATTTGCTAAGCAACTTTTCTGTATTTATGCTATGGTGGTTTCACACTGATGGCCAGCTAAACTCCATGTGGCACATGGAGCTCTGCTGCACAGGATACACAGGGGCTGCAGGAGGACAGCCTGCTCCACCATAGGCCTCTCCTGGGCTGCAGGTAGCTTCTGCTCTGTTCCTAGAGCACCTCCTCCCCTCCTTCTGCATTGACTTTGGGGGCTGTAGGGCTATTTCTCTCTGATTTCTCAACCGTCTTTCCCAGCTGCTGTTGGAGCAGTGTTTCCTTTCCTTAAATCTGCTCTCCCAGAGCACTCCCAGTATCACTCATTGTTCAGCTCTGGCAACAGAGGGTTGCTTTTGGAGCAGCTGGAGCTGGCCCTGATCTGATACGCACTGGGCTTTTCTCACAAGGGCTACTCCTGCAGCACCATGTGCTAACAAAACCTTGCCATGTGAGCTCCACGTGTATACATATATAAATGCATATGTATATTTGTACAAATGCAACATTGCAAAGTAAATTCATGTAGTGAAAAATAAACACTTTTGTTCAGACTCTTGGGATCTTTCAGTGACCTTCTCCAGTACTGTTTTTCCTAGAAAGCTGTGATAGCCAAGAAAAGCAATATCCAGCAAATGATATTTTTAGTAAATTTTCTCACAGAAGAAAGTAAAAAATTTCAAAAATGTCTGTGTGAATATCTCTCAGTAAAGAGAACTGCAAATCAAATTACTATCTTGAACAGGAAATGTAGATAACCCTACTTTCCTGATCACTGATCTTTACATTTAGGTCATAATTGCAAATGCAATTTTGACAGAACATTTTCAAAGAACTTCATTGTGGAGGTTAGAATTCTTTACCACTGACACTCAAAACTACCAGTTCATTTAGCTCTGACTTCACACATGAAAAAAATAGAGATCTCAGTAGTAAAGCATATGTTAGTAATGACATCAGTAAAAACAGGTACAGCTAAAATAACTATGGAATGGATAATTATGAATGTATTTGGCAAGGAAAAAATAGTCTGCAAGTGTACTTTGGCATGCAAAGAAACTGTACAGTGTTCCTGGTTCTTTGGTTTGTCATTCTGAAAGATATTAATATTCTTTTAAGAAAAAAAAAAACACAAAAAAACAAAAAAACCCAACACATTAGAGTGTTAGCAGGCACCAGCAGATTTCCCAAAGCAATGAGAATCATATTCAAAATATGGAATGATACAAAGCACATTTGACTTTGTTGGTCCAAAGTCTTCAAAATAACTCATGTAAGTTATTACTGGAACAAAAAAAAACCATGAAGCATATGCACAAAGGTCTCAAATTTCAGGATGGTTTCTCCTATCTGTGTGCCTTCTGGTTTGATATTTTCTAGAAAGTAAAATCTACTAGGGGTGTTTTCATATCTAGATCTTTTTCTCAAAGCTATAATCCTCTGTTCCCCCAGGACTGAGATAGCATTGCTATGAAAGGTGCTGATGAACACAGGGATACCAGCAGTTATACCAACAACACACAAAGTTATGACAGTCTTCTTGTTGTTCTTTCACGTTATAAGTTATAAACTTCATAAGAGGTTCCCTAGGAAAAAAAAAAAAAAATCTAGAAAATGTATTTATATATTACCCAATCATACAAACACAAGGAAAAAAAAAAAAAGTATATAAAAAATTAATTTTTATTTGATTGTGAGAAACATCCTGAGAAAAGAATAAATAAATACAATTCATCATTGTTGTTGGTGGTGGATTTTTTCCAAAAAGGTGAAGTAGCCTTTGAACAGAAATGGTGGAGAAACAATGTTTCATAGGACTTTTGAAAAGCTTTAGCAAGTATTTCTTCTTGGTTGATCTAAAAAGAGCACCGCACCAGCATAAGGTATGTTTTTCCCAAGGAGCGTTCTAGTAGCTTTTCATAGCAGGGCTGTGCAGAACATGAAATGAAACATTAGCAGTGCAAAAAGCTCTGTTAAGTCAGTAAACTTCTTTTCTGTGATGTATTTGTTGTTATTCTCTCAAAGAAAGTAGCTTACTTGCCTTTCTTTTTTTTTTTTTTCTTTTGTACTTTAGTTGTCTTTCCCAGCATAGATTCAAATGGTTGTAGCTTCTACTTATGCAACTTTCAAGACGTTTGTCACAGCTTGCTTTTTGTTTGAAATCAACAGTATCATTACTGCAGTACAAAAAATAAAAAACTATAACACCGCTTTCATGAAATGTCCCCCCTGGATACTTTTCATTTCTCTGCTTCACATTTATAGATGCCACTTTGCTCACATCTGTTGAAGTCATTTTTACTTCTTTTTCAGCTCAAATGCTTTTTCCCACCTCCCCTCATTCAAACACTGAAAGGCTGGTTTGCCTTCCACACATGCAAGTTTCTAACAGCTAAAGTCCTATGTTACCAGCTGAGAAACCTGCTGATTCGATTTGTCGTGAGCACATGGCACATATTCATTTGTACTGAATGCAAATTAAATATATTCTTATACACACTGGCAAGATTTCAGTTTTAATCTGAAAGCACTGTGACTATCAGGGTAAGATCATATCTTTAGTTATAAATGTGTCCCTATAAATCACACTGGATTTGGCCTTAACTCCTCAACATTGGTTAATTTTCATAGTACGTAATTAACTACTCTGATATCTTTACATAAATATGTGGTTTCTTTTGAATATTCCCATTTCATATTATCAAAAGCCAATTTATTTTACCAACACAAGTTTCAAAAATTGCAAATGTAAAAGGAAAAAAAAAAATGAAGCTTTACCAGCAGTGTTATATCTAATACTTACTTACTTATCTTGACTCCAAAAGTTACAAATTGAAAACCTTCCTGAGCTTTATCCACTACCAGAACTGTTCTGTGAGGTGGCTTTTGTACATCCCATTATGAAGCACTGACTGGTATTTCATTTCACTTTCTAAAGTAGAACAATCCTGTATTCCTCCACAAATGCTTCAAGCCATTCATTCAACTAACAGGTTTTTGAACCTAGCTTGTGTCTCAGAGATAGTTTCTAGGGGTTTTGTAAAGAGGTAACAAATCTATTCAATTGTATTTTTTTAAAATGAATTCTCATTTTAGAAAGAATCAGAATGGAGACTGCAGTATTTCATTCAGAGAGGTGTGAAAAGTATACTTTTAATTTTAGGAAATGAAAAGATATGTAGAGTATAAATTAATGTTGAGTAAAAGAGGAGCCCAGTACCACATAGGATAGTACTACTTTCATTGCAGTGAAATATGAGAACGACTAAACCTGGCTTTGGTGTTTCATTATGGTAAAGTATCCACTGAAAGATGGATCAGTAGCATAAGATTTGTTTCTTTTTCAGTTCAATAGGAAGCTTGGTTTTGTGTTATAGGAATCAAAGGGCAATGTAAGAAAGAAAGAACTACCAGGTCTGGTTCTGCCCCTTGTGAAGATACCTAAAGCACAGGTCTTCAAACATTTCCTGATTCTTCTGAAAATCTCACAGAAAATCAGCTTGATTCACACTCACTTAGTTATATCATACGCTGACAGTCCAGATCATGGGTGTCCAACCTTTTGTCTTGCCTGGACTGCACTGTGTGAAGAGGAATTATCTTTGGCTGCATATAAAATATATGATACAAATGTACATACTGCCCAAAAAAGTGATGACATGAATAAGGTGTGATGGTGAAGAACAGGATATTTCACTTTGGTGAGAGAGGTCTTGTGCAACTCCAGTAAAGAGCTATGATGAGAATTTTAAATTGAATATCTGATTGTAACTCAGTATATCCCATCCAAAAATTCTCAGGTAACAAATTTATGTTGACTGAAAATGGAGTTGCAAATACACAAAAAAATTGATGATTTTTTTTCTGCAATCTTGAAACCACCTTTCAAATTCCTGTATCACAACAGAAAGCACAGCTGCCTGTTTTTCACTGTTCACAGGACTGTGTTTAGCCAGTATATCAAACTGCATAAAACCATTTGCCATAACCTGAGTCAGCACTGCACTGCACCCTTCCTGTGTCCCATTTTCAGCCCAGAGAGTGCCAATGCATATTACAGCACCACACACAGACAAAGGACTAAAAATTACTATAATTCCTCTTTAAAGAGAAAAAAATAGTGAGACTTCAATGTATGTCTTCACAGTAGCATACAGCTTTGCAAGTATTATATTTTTCTTTCTTTGGGCAAGAAGGTTGAGTTTTATTACTTCTTTAAACTTTCCTACTTCAAACATAAAACTGGAATTTACTGTTGTGCATCCACCAAGAAGTATTCCATTAGAAATGTTGTTACATTGCTTTCTACAAAGAAGCAATCTAATTTTCTTGTAATTTTCTTTGAAAAGCTAGGTCCATGCCTTCTGCATAGGTCTTCATTTGTGTTAGTCACACTTGCTAAAACTCTGTAGCATAGAATCCCTTCTTTATCTTTCCTTTCGAGAGTTCCTTATTGGCAAGTCACAACAAACTGTAAAATTTGCTACATTTACCATGAACAGCTTGTGAAACATGTCAACTTTCTCTATAATTTTCACAGGGCTTTAATTATGAATCAATGTGATGGTATGAATAGGGCTATTCATAGCTAATGCTTTCAACATGCAGTAAGCAATATTTCTATTACTTAAATATTGCTTATATCCACAGGCACTTCATTCTGGATTACTTCTTTTGTGAATACCCAGGCATATGTATTTTACTCAATCTAATGGTCAAGTTAAAAAGGAAGTGATGCATTTTCCATGGAATTTTACATTGTAAATAAGAATGAATTTTCTAACTTGAGAGTTGCAATTCCCCTGAGACTGTTTGTGACTGACACTATATTTTATCTACACATTGAAACAACACACTTATCAAATGGAAAAGAAGAAGAAAAATTACAAGAGATTTGATCTTCTTTACAGCTTCTAATAGTAAAATATACTGTATGATTAATGAACCTGTCAACTGTAATGGGAAGAATATGTAACAAGTAACTGTGAATTACTTGTTTGCGATTTTTATCTTTTATAAATGCAACCATGTGCAGGGTGATAAGATTAACTCCTTCTGCTTTTTAGTGAGCATTATATGCTAGAATAATACAGTCTTAGCTGTTCCTTGTCTTTCTGTCAGTTCCCAAAGTCTTAAGAACTGAAATTTTCCTTAATTCCAAAATAACTGTATTGTTATTATTTCACATGGCATATCTACACATCGGATCAATTATTAACAGGATTGAAAGACAAAAAGCCCACATAGCTCACCTGTCTCTTTCTATTTATTTCCTTATATTTTGTACCCTGCAGCTTTTCTGTCTCAGGCAATAGTGGTTTTAACATTTCTTTGGGATTTTATAAGGCCTAACAGAGGAAGAGCCCCGGGCACACACACTGGAAGCTGACTGGCAACTCATGCAGTGTGGCATGAGGAATTTATTCCATATAAATCTATTCCAGCACAAATCATTGAAAGGTTCTCTATGCAACACTGTGTCCTTATCTCTTTGACTCTAGGAAAGATGTTAGGAAAAGCACATTTCATGTCCAATGAAATCAAAGCTTAAACTCTAAAACACTGTTTAAACCATTTTGCTTTGCCTCCACACCAGGATGCAGTGGTAGGATCTTGACACAGGAGCCAAATCTTGTATTTCTTCCTGTTTTCTCACCATCTCTTGGGAGAGAATAGGAAGGGCAGTGTTTTTACATGTAGTACTCAGAATTTTTTTGTTGTGTGATAGCCAGACAGCTCCAAGAAGAACTTTAAAACAAAATGCTTAGGTAATATTCCTGTTCTCAGAGGAAGGTCTAGTGGCATTAAAATAGGAGGGCAACATTCTCCTTTGTTTGGAATGTAGTTCTTAACATTCAATTATATCACTGTCTTTAAGTTCCTTGGGAAACTTGTCCCACTGGGAGTAAGACACATACATTCCACATGTACAGAACTTTTGGATTAGGAAAAGAAAAAACATTTGCAACTACAATCAAACCCGTTGTTTTGTTATTCACAACACAAAATACTTTCTAATTCTCTGATCAGAAAAAAAGAAAGAAGCATGGCTGGAAGTATTTGAAAATGGGCATGTAATGTATGAAAATATTTCATTTCCCTACAGTGTTTGAGAACTTGAAGTTTTGCATTTTAGTATTCAGTTCTGATCTAAAGTACTTGGTGATGCCAGATGTGGGGATGGGGAAAAGAATTTGGTGCTGTGTTGCAAAAATTGACAAAATTACCTGTGATTAAATTGAATGGCTTTAGGAAAATAAATTTGTCACAATATATATACAATTTGTTGCACTGTGTTATTTATTGCAATGTCACTTCATGTATTAGCCTAGTAACATTACAATGCAGGATACAACATACAAGTTAATTGTTTACAACACTTTAAAATCAACACTAACCGTCATTGGCTATCTTTTTCATTCGGTAAATAGTGTCTTCTAAACTGAATGTCATCTGACTTACTTATTACACAAGTTAATACTGATAGAACAAGAGGAAATGGCTTTAAACTAAAAGAGGGGAGATTTAGAGTAGATGGCAGGGGCAAGTTTTTCACTGAGTGATGAGGCAGTGGCACAGGCTGCCCAGGAGGCTGTGGATGCCTGGAGGTGTTTAAGGTTGGACTGGATGGGCCCTGTGTTTTCTGCAGTCACTCTTCTCTGAATTCAGGACTAATGTTAAACAGAAGAAGAGTGTGATGAACAACTTCTTCTGGCTCTGTTTTCACATAGCATTGCATATATAAAGTTATTTTATAGTTCTTCAGATGTGACAAGACAGCACATTACTTAAAAGAAAATTAGCTATATGATGTCTACTGAACTAGTCAATGCTATTTTGTTCAGGCAAGTTTAAATAGGAAAAGATTCATAAAACAGTTACTTTAAACAAGGATATCAGGAAGAAAAAGACATCAATAGTTTGAAGAAAGAAAACTTTTGCTTAAATAGAGGTTCCACGCTAAAAACACTGAAGTATTACAAGAAGCATTTTAATTTTTAGAGATGCAAAGAGAGTCCACAAGGAGGAAACGTGAATAGTCAAATAAAGTACCATTCTGAAAAGGGAATAAAAGCAGTTTTAGGGTGTTGCATACAAGGGAAGATAATGTCTATAATCATTAGAATACTGTACAATCATTGCTGCTGTCTTTACTGTTAAACAGTCTATCTTTTAATTATAGAAAAAATAATATGACAAGAAACTACCAACGCAGAGTTTGAGGATGTACCATGTCAAGACTTTAAAATTTTCTCATCTGAGAGAAAAAAAATATATATATTTCTTTTGTTGGAAAGTAATAGACCTAACTTAACTTGATATTAGTAAACCTTTTAAACCGATCTAAAAGAGATTTTAAGAAGCAACCTACAGAAAAGACAGCATAGGTGAACAGACCACGAGATGAGACAGAAAGTAGAAAAAACTGGGCTCAACAAATTAAAGTGGGAACACAGACCAACTTTAATTTGTCAATCACACCATCCTTTTATGAAAAGAAAATGAATATAATATGTACAAAGTAGCAAAGAATGATAAGGCATCTAAAAATCATAACAAAGTTTAAAAAAAAATATGATTGCTTAGGCAGAAAAGTGATTTTTCTTCTAATACATATCAAGAAGGAAACGATCAATATTCTTTGTATCTAGTGAGGCTGGAAGGAGAAGTAATTGTCTTAATGTGTACCAGAAGGCATTTGTGCTAGCTGTTGGGAAAAAAATCCAGCCAGTTTTAGAGTAGTGCTCCAGCCTTTAGCGGTGAAACATAGTGATCCCTGATAAGAAGTTATTTAAAGCAGTGAAAATAAACATGTCAGGGATGGCCTAGGTGTGAGTCTTTAGTTTGGAAGAAAGGGACTACATTATATCTTCCAAGCAACTTCTGAACCATTTTTTTTTTTATTTTTTTATTTTTTTTAATTTTTTTTTTTAATATTCTCTTGAACTCTGAAAGGAGATGATAGTGATCTGTGGGTCCATTTGTAATGAGAGAGACCATAGAATCCTTTTCTTGATTCTGTCTCCTATGAAGCAGCACTTGGAGGTTTAGGAGAATCTTGGACAACTCCAAGCAACCCTGTGGGAATGATATCCTAAAAAGGGCACAGCAGTGCAAGCCCTCCAGGAACTGAGAAATCCCAATTTATCAAAAAACACTTTAGCTAATTTCTTAATTCAAAACAAAATTTCAAGTGCTCATATAGCCCACAGTTTTTGTTGAAGAGCTAAATTTGTATATCATTTCATGCTGACACAGTAGCATCTCATACAGTACTAATATTAATCCGCAGTAAATGTATTATGAACAAGAGTATAGCTATAAAAAGACTCCATCTCTTAACATAAGTCAAGATATGCATAACTGTATCTGTGCCCAATAGTCGAGGTCAATACTCAGCAGCTCCACAGGCTGCACTTACAGCCGCCTGTCTCTTTCAGCAGAGTATACTGTCGCCAGTTGCCTTCACAGGATGTTAAACTTGACAAGATATCAATGACATGATTTGTCTGCTCCAAACGTCCTCTAGCCAAACAGTCCTCTTCTATGTAAATGCTTACTAAAAGAAAAGTCTTAAACTCTGGACTAAGTGTTGATGTAGCACTTCAAAGGCTGTAGAATTCAGACATTTACTAAGTTGCCTGAGTTGGTAAGTAACAGTTTATTTTTAGTGCCTCCAGAATTGGCGTGAAATGCCTTCCCTGGCTAGCATTTCTGCTCTGACTATACGAGCAGTCAGTTAATATGTTAACATATTACACTTGCCAAAATAAAACTCCTAAACCGCACCCACTGACATTAATGATAGACTGTGGAAAGGTTATTAATAATCTGAGTTCAAGTTTTGCTACCAACTGTCAAATAAAGTGTTACGCTACTGAATTCATAATGCAACAGTGGAGTGAGGGAATTCTCTGCATTTAAAAGATTTATTGACGTAACTATATCAGTTTTCCATTGTATATTTTATGTCAAACAGCATAAAATTCTATCCTCATTTGTACCATTACTTGCTGTTCCAACTATTATCCCTGGAGAAAAGAAATGGACAATAAGCAACATCTAGCTTTTTTTTCCCCCCCAGGGTCCTCAATTTACATGAGCATTTTTAAAGCATCAGCACATATACAGATAGATAGGTTTTTTGTTTGTTTTCACTGTTCATAATAGAGTTTACCCCTCAGTCTCAAGTAAAGCTGGCTGGATTTTTTGCTTGTTTGTTTGTTTGTTCTTAATGAATTCTGCATGGCTAAAAACTATCATCATAAAAATAAAATAATAATAATAATAATAATAATAATAATAATAATAATAATAATAATAATAATAATAATAATAATAATAATAATAATAATAAAAAGTAAAGAACTGGTGCAGAAATCCATCAGCTTCCAGATTGCTATTCAGGAAATACTGCAGTGGAATGGTTGACTTCTTAGCTTCATAATTGAGACACAAATCTGCCATCACTCAGACACTAACTTGTTCTGAACTGATAGCTAACTCTTCTCTAGCTCTCCTCCAGCTGAGAGACCACTGACCAAAATGACTGTTGTTGTAATTCTGGGTTCACTATGGTACTGAATATTTGTCTCCTATACACCAGCTCTTCCACAGTTGTGGCCAAGCAGCACTACTCTGTTGGGAAGTGATTATCTTTCTGATCACCTGACAGTATCAGTGAATGTGTTTACATCTAGTTATGCAAAAGGCTTTAACATTCTTGTGATATATATCGTATATATACTCCCGTGGGAATTTAGCACATGTTTAAAGGAAAAGCAAGCCATTTGCAATTTACAGGAAGGCAATTACAAATATTTTAAGACTCCTAGATTATGCTGGTTCATTCTTCTGTGGCACCAAAAACCTCATCCCCATATGTTTCTTGTGTTATAGAAGATGCAGATTAGTTAACCAGGTAAGAGTATTCTCTTCATTTTAATTTTCAGTTTTCAGTTTGGAATCCTGAGAAACTCTTTGGAGGAAGTGACAGAAGGCCTTTGCGGAACTTCTAGAAACTGAGGCTATTCTAATTTGGTTGTTTGTTTGCTTGTTTGTTTATAAACACATTTGGAAAATCTACCACTGCCTCTCAGAGAGCTGAACTGCACTATCTCAAAGCATGTCCTGAGTTTGTTTCCTACATGAAACAAAATCAAGCAGCGTACTGCATTGCCAAAGTACCTGGGAACCTATCTCTTAAAAGAACTCCCTGAAGACATTTGTAAAACAGGACCAAACTAACAGAACACCAGCTAGAACAATGAGTATTCAAAATACTGTAATTTTTCAAAATTTCTCACCATTAAATCATTGCCAGTGGTCTAGGCCAGATGCAGTAGGTAAAGGAGAAGCAGCTGCAGGGAAATGTCAAGCTTACTAGTTCCCAACGAAACACTATTGGAAAAGATAATCATCATTTAAAGTCTGCCACAGCCGCCTTCACCTTCTGCACTAGAGACATTGTTAGAGCTTGTGGATATTGGCAATTGTTATATACAATTACTCATGTTACATTAAAAGTGCTCTGTAACTGTGCTCTAGTGATTTTGACAGTGTTTCTGTGTCCCTTGGCTGTTTGAGAGTCTCATTGTATAACCTTATGGTGTTGTTTTCGGAGCAAAGCTGTAAAACTGCAAAATGCGCTAGAAATGTTCATGTGCTTAAGGTGACTCTGATGAGTTTCTTTAACTTTCAACACATCCCTCTGAATACAACAATCAGGTCCCAGCCCTGAATATTCAACCACAGATGTTATAAATTTATTTATGCCCTGATGATTGATGAAGCTACAAATTAAAGCATCAGAGAAACTAGCTTTATCATTATTATTACTATTTATTCAATGATTTTTATACTATTTTTAACCTTCTATTGTCATCTAATTTTCATACTTATAGAACCATAGAACAGACTGGATGTAATATCATTATAGATCTATTCAGGAGAAAATTCACTTTCAAAGACCAAAAACCATACCAGTGGAAATGAATGAACATATTGTTAATATGGAACAAGTATTGCTTTCACACCTCCAAAGTGACAAAAATATAAAATTTGCATTTGAACAAAAAGGCAAAAAAAAACTTCTGGGGAAAAAAATAAATAAATAAATAAACCAATGTGTGCATAGGTTACACACATTGCATATGATGAAAAGATGATAGTGTTCTGGTGGATGAAAATTTCCAGGTGTTTCCTAATTCTCTTAATGGGCATTTCTGGAGCTTAAGAATTTCACACTTGACAGATGCAACTTCCTGGACCTTCTGGTAACACTGTAGATACATTCGGGAACCTCAAGAGGTAACACAAGCTTTCACTTCTTTTCATTCCACACAGTGTCTTTCGGGTCAGATTCCCGCTAAATTCCACCTCCAGAATGTTCACAAGGTCCAATGTTTTGTACATAAAGAATAAAATTTAGGTGGGGGTAGAAAGCACTTTAAAATTGAAAGGGATCACTGCAATTTCAGAGGCACCAACTTTGTGTGGCTGATATTTGTTGCCAAACATTGATCAGCTTAGTGACAGTAACTGCTGACAATTACTGACTAATTAATACAACATTAACATAGCATTTTGCCCAGTTATGAAGATGCTCTTTTTGGGGCATGTATCTAAATCTCACTTTAAGCTGATCTGATGTTTCAACAAAAGGTCTCTTCATAAAATTTAGAGTAAAATAAGGATTGTCACTGACATGCAGTCCAGCTCCAAGAAGCAGTTTTTTATTTCAACAGTCCATGCTGTTACTCTCTCCTGCTGATGTGAAGAGGCCATTCCTAGGGTGGAAAAGGAAAAAAAAATAAAATACATATAAATGTTCTTTGAAGGTATAGCAAGAAGACTTACAGGTTTATGTTTCAGCTAGGGGTCTCCTCAAGCATATGCATCTTCAAATTATATAGTTCATTCTTTAAGTGCTCCTGGACTTATTTTGATTTCATACCTGCCCCTTAGATGCACATATATCAGAACAAGCGAGGACTTTTCTGTACTCTTCAACTGAGAGAAGATATGATCCCTGATAAAGTATTAACAGAGCTCTTCTACCCTTGCTTTCTGTCTCTGAGCCAAGATGTGCATGCATTCCAGATTTGTCTCTTAAGTACTTTACTTTTTTTTTCCATTTTTATCACCTTCTCCTTCGCTTGTATGCATCCATTTCTTCTCTTATAGCCACTTGTTCCAGTGCTCAAGAAAAGTGGGGATGGGGCAGAATTAATTTCATTTTCAGCTTAGTAAACATAAAAGTTTAAGAACTGTGCAGCAAAAGGCACTGAATTTTAGATATAATTCAACCAAAACCATAAAAATATGATCTTTCCAAAACTGTTCTTGGCAATATAAAAAATGTTCATACTCAGGAGCTTCAGCAAATAAAGCACAGCATTTTTGTGATTGTCATCCTCAAACCTTTCAACAGCATTGCCACCAATTCTAGCAATAGGCCAAACTCTGAAATGTGCTGAGTACATTGAAAACGCAATTCTGTCACTCCAGTGCATAAACTCTTGCTAATTCAAACAGAAAAGAAGTCTGAATCCTAAAACTTTAAACCACGCCTACTGCATTTCTGAAAGTAGTACTTGTAGCAGCTGCATTAGTGAGGCAGGAAGTATACAGTAATATCTCTACCCTTTGTAATGTAGATGTCTTTTTAAAGAAGGTGCGATTATATTCTGAATAGGTCAGCCTCTGTTCCTGGCATTTCTTCTCTCTTTCTTATGACCTTTCACTAAGTAACTGGGGCTTTTGCAGTCTTTTTGGAAATGTCCATTTAAGAGAATGAATGCAAGAAGCACAGTTTGACCATCTCAGTTACTGCACTGAGTTATAGCAGAGGCAGTAACCACCTACTGTGGAAGAAACTGTTTCTTCCTTAACAGCATGTCTCCAATTCAGGTTTAACTTTACTTTGTCTTCTGTTTGTTCATCCATGTTTCTAAAGATTTAAATAAATGTGCAGTCACATTTGTTCATGGAAAGTAACAAATGAATATAACTGCACTGAACAGACTTGAGTTTCACAATGTATGCCGAAACAGATGTCGTCTTTTGAATGGCACTGTAAAGAATTATTAATATGGACCTACCCTGGTTATGAAAGAGACAATTAGGAGCTTTAATCCAATCTCTAATATTTCAAAAATGTTCTTTTTTATTAGATTTCAGCAGCAAGGAATACCATTAGATAGATCACCAGAGTAATAAGCAACACAATGTTGGGTTCCACCCCATCTGCAATATTTTAAAACTATACTCTACTAGTGTCAAACTTCAGATTTCCCACGGGAACATTTATAAGAATACAAAGCTCAATAGGCAGGACTGATGCTATAGTAAGGATTTATGGTCATTTTCACTACAGAATAAACATTCTCTATAAATATAACATGTAAGACTTTTGTTAGTAGAGAAGTGGAGTTTGGCTGAGATGAATGATTTTATTCTGTTCAGTACAGTACAGAGCTATCATATTTTCAGAACTTTTACTGCTGTACTGAGGTAGAGGAGTGGCAAACATTTAAATCTTTTGTTAGTGAACCAGCTTTTAACCCATGGAGAGATAGCCTTAAATATGGTTTATAATGTCTTCAATTAATTTGATCACTTTAGTTTGGTCCTTATTGGATACTTTTCCATATTTCAAAAACCATTCTGCTTCCCAAATTTAGCACAACTAGCAACTTTTGGTGATATAAAGCCAAGAACTCAAATTGTAGGGTGTGGGAGATTGGGTTTACGGACTATTGAAGAAGCTGTGAAGAGGAGAATATACAAGGTCTGTCACAACCATCTGTCCCCACCCAAACAATTCAAGGAACAGAAATACTAAGTGTTTTTCTCAAAAGGAACAGGCCTCCACAGGCTGCCTATATGGATGACAGAACCAATTCTGACCTGAGAATGTGCATTTAGATAAACTCATTGTAGAATCCCAAAGTAGTTGAAGATAATCCCAGGTAAACAAGCTTACTCACTTCTCTCACTGAGACATCAAGGAGTGTTGCAGTCCATCCTTTGTGGACACATATCACATAACTACAACTAGAGCTAGCATTTAAGGGCTTGTACTGGAGCTGTCATTTAAGATTTACATGGAAATCACACTCCTCAAAGCCAGAGGTCTTATTGCCAGCAGAGTAAAACACTTCATGACTTTTCTTTGGCTCCTCTGGATTACTGTGTTTTGAAATGCTGATGTTACAGTGGTGGAAATAGTGCCAAATATAATGCAGTCTGTGGACCAATCCTTAGAATTCTTCAGGATGCTCCTGATGGGAAATGTTACACGAGCTATCTGGCAGAACTGTCTTGCTTATGGGGCTAGGATGGAATTAGAACAAGATTTGACAAGCAGAGATTGCAGTCATTTTAATGACAGAAACTGTTACTTTTTGATGGCTGCATTGCAGTCACAAACACAGGCTTTAACTTAATTCTAGCAACTCATAACAGCCCTGTAATTACTCCTAAGTGGTTTTCTCTTCTGGCTCTAGTTCTTATTCTAGTCTTCTGGCTCATGAGCAGGAGGAAATAAATCTCTTAAATCTGTTCCTTTCCTGAAAATCGAGTATGGTATAACTATAGACAGGAACACATTCATATTATTTATACATATACAAGATCTGAACAACTGCCACTTCCAGTCAGGTTTCGTGGTCATGATAGCAGATATCAAAGACTTTGGTTTACTGATGGCATGGTACAGGACTGCAGATCGCTTTCAAAGGGTGAGATGAAATATCTGATAAATATCTAATAAAGATCTGGTAGATTTTATTAGACTGAAAGTTTAGATGTAGGCCGGAATCATCAGATTTACTGTCACATGATGCATCGATTAGTGCTTTGTTTAGTTGTTCAGTTAGGTGAGGGTTTGTGGCAAAATGGATTGAAGAACAAAGTTTGTAGCTAGATACGTCCAGTAGAGCTACAAATATCTCTAAGTAAGTGTTTTATTTTAACCCAGAAGCAGCCCAGCACCACACAGCCATTTGCTCACTGTCCACCTACTAAGGTAAGGAAGAAATCTGGAAACAAAATACAACTTGTGGGTTGAGATGAAAAATCTTCACTGAGACAGAAAAAGAAAATGTAGCAATAGTTTACATATATATGCACTATGTGCATAAAAACTCTGCAGTTCCTTATTATTTACTGACCAATGTTCACTCTCAACACACTATCTCACTGACTGCCACCCAACCTATACTCTAAGCAGCAACTCACAACCCCAACTCTCCCACAGCTTTATAGCATTCTACATGATGCCATATGGTAGGGAATAACCCTTGGCCTAATTTAGGCCATCTGCCCTGGCTCCACACCCATGCCACCACACCATCATGGTGGCTCTTCTCCATTGAGCTGCTTAGCCTGGACTCAGGTGTATTCCTGTCACTCAGCAACAACCAGTGCATTGGTGTGCACTGTCAGCACTGTCAGCTGAAGCCAGGACAGAGGAAAATCTATTCATACATACCTGTGAGGTTGAGATAATGGGAGTGATTTCCTAGATCAAGTTAGGATTTGATTAGGATGCAAGGAAGATAAAAGATCTTGATTTTTTGGGGGGCTCTTGTGAGCTCAGAAGGCTGGCCTTAGTAAGGGTGTATGATAGAGTAAGTATGCAGCTTCCTTTAAGAATGAAGTTAGAATTGGGTTTGCAAACGTACCAAATAGCTATAAAATTATTCACAGAGTCCTGAAAGCACAATATGTTTAGGAAAATATTTTTTGCTGATAAATGAAGATCATTAATTTCCAGAGGATACAGATTACAAGGGTACACTTTCAGTTAGGGCAGAATCGACAGAAGGGTTAGTGTTTGGGCTACCAGGTCATAGAAACTATACTTATTGATAGAAATTAATGTGAGCTATGTAGAAATTCAGTCTTATCAGAAGAAAATGCTTACAGAAAGGTACAAACTACGTTTTTCTTGGACCACTGCTAAAGAACCACTGACATAACTACAGTATCTGGTATCATAAGTGGCCTAGGTTGACCTGATATGGTCAAAACATCCCCTTATTCCTTTTATTTATTGATCAAAGTTATCTCCTATTTACACACATAAAGAAATTTGATGGCATTGTTTTCAGTGCCTTCCTGGAACAGCAGCAAGATAAAAACATGAAATCAACTACTTCAGAAAGACAGACTGCCATTGGTTGGATGAGTTCTCCTTCCTCTCCCGACAGGATATCAGGTTATAACTTTTCCCCAAAAAAGGTTACACATCATTAATGTTGCAATAGAATTTTTTGTCAGGCTGACAAAAGTAATCTATCGCTATGCAGCAATATGCAGATATAATGAAAGACAGAATCATTTCTCACAGCTATCTGGTCTGCTAATTATCCCTGAATATGCAAATTTGTCACGTTAATTGTAATACTGGAAATGGTTTTTTCTCATTGTACAGTAGAAGATGAGTTCGAAAAATTCAGTAAAATGTGGAAATGTGTATGGAGATTGTTCCCATTCCTTCTAGAAGTAATTTTAACACTGTTTTCTCCATCCCAATCACCTTAATGAGTGGAGAGTGATAAGTGGGAAAGCGTGGAGAGGGCAAGTTAGCATTGGTATTTGTCTCACAGGATACTATCAATGTTTAAAAAGCCACTGGCTATGTATGTGGAGTTCAGAAAGCCATTCATTGTGTACCTAGGACAGCTGTAGTCTAAGTCTTCCTATTGCCTTTCTTTTTGCTTCTATTTAGTCTACATTAACATTACATTTGTTTCTTCATGTGCAAGTAGTAGGTCTTACTGCACACTGTGGAAGGTGTAACTTCACTGCAGGGTGAACGAGTTTCCTTGGATACATCTTGAGAAGCCCTTTTGAGGCATTTGTAGTGGGGAAGAGTGTAAAGACCATGATCAGAACTTGGTTTCTGGAAGGCTCAATCCTCTACAATGTCGCCCAAACTCCATACAAGTGGAGATAAATTCTCTTTCTTGAAGCCTGTTTAAAGATTCTTGTAAAATATTACAGTCCCAGAAGATGTACCACAAATGGAAGACCTCCATTTTATGAATTTCTGACAGGACAGAACAGTGACAGCACTTTTCAACTGTTCTGACCCTGACAGTCACCTGCCAAAGCTGTCACATGGAATGCAGCCAAGGCATATATTTAAAACATCTCAAAAGTCAAGAGAAGGGAGACAGCTGCAGATGTAGAGAACTGTTGCAAGGAGTCAATTGCAACTGTTCCCTAGGGAGCTCAGTGTCAGCCTGTAGCAGATAAAGCAATGGGACAAACATCAGCCTCAGCCTCCCCATTGTATGGGCGATTTGTACCATACATGCATGTACACACAGCTAGGTGTGCTTCATAATCATGTGATACAGTGCAAGATTGGAAACTAGTTGGACTAGACTACATGAACTTTGTGAAAAGTAACTGTATCAGTCAGGATAGAACAGTCAGTATATAAGCGCTTGCTAGAAGTTAAAAAATTCGCCTACTTGGAATGTGGTTATGGATAGGGAGGGATATGATTTAGCTGGGAAGTATTGGTAATGGTTGGACTGGATGATCTTCTAGGTCTTTTCCAACCTTGATAATTCTGTGATTCTGGTTAAAAAAGACAACATTCTACTATACCAAGATGTGATTAGGCTTCTGGTCACAGTATCTACATAGAAGGAGTGTAATAAGCATTAAACTAGTATTGGAAACTAGTAAGTATGCTGTTACTTGAAACAAGTGAAACTTGTCAGGTACAAATTTAAACTAAATGCATTAAAATAATCAGTAACATTAGACTAAGATTTTGCTGTTTTCTCCACTTTAAGCCACTTACACAAGAAGTGTGTTTAAGTATAGGGAGCAGAGGTAGTTTTTGGTCTGTATTTTGCAGTTATTAAATAGTTCCAAAAGGGACATCGATATATACTGATAGGACAGAAGCAGTTCCTACTAGTAACATATTTATTTTAAATATAAGTTTTAATCTATACAGAATTTCACCCCAGAACTTCTTCTCTTGAAGACTGAATTATACTTTGAACTTTGTAGCAAAGTTATAACTCAGTAAATCTAACTTTGAAGGTGGAGGTAAATATTGAAAAGAAAATTAAGCTTTAAGAACATCTTCCCAACAGATGCAGAAACTATTTAAGTTTCTTCTTGAAAATTTCTAGAATGTGTACAAATGTTGCCTCCTAATCTCTGTTTTCATTTGCCTGACATTTGACTCAGAAGGGAGGTGTGGGTGTACATCATTCCAGGAAAAAGCAACTAACAGGCTCTTGACTTTTGTAGCAAGAAAACAAAACTGAAGAAACTGTCTCAAAACATTTGAAAACCATTATAGCATTAATCTGTAGAAAATAAACATGTATTACAGAACGTGTGTTATGTTTATTTCAAAACTATGCATATATGTCTAATGACCTTAATGATCTCACAGTGATTTAAGTTTTTAGGAGCAATGTTTTAATCAAGCTACTTGATTAATAGTACAAATCTGACACAGATTTTCCAGATAGGATGAATCTAAAGACACACCCGAAGCCCCTCTTGAAACAGGACTTATGTACATCACACCATGCAATCATGGAATCACGGTTAAATGTCAGAAATATGCAAAAAGAAACAGGCAAATTTTTACACTGTTTGACTTAGAATCTCTGAACTTTCTACTGTATCTTACAATTTCAGCGAGATCCACTGACTGAATTCATTCAGTTCTTCAGAATTCCATGAGATTAATTTCTTAGCACAGAATTGCATCTCTTTATTTTTGCATTCATTAGGCTATAAGGGCCTCATGCACTTAAGAAATTAAAGCAGAAAGTAATGCACTGAAAGAAGGAAGAAATGCTACATTTCTCATCATCACCTCCAGGTATTATAAAACAAATAAAAACTTCAATGCAAACTGAAAGGAAGAGAAAAGGAAGACACTGTGGAGCAAGTATAGTTGTGCCCAATGAGAAAAGTCGAGCAGGGCCAGTGATGGTCCCCTTCTAAAGCAAGTGATAGAATCACAAAGCAACTGTATAAAATATGATGACCACTGCTGTGAACTGTTTTGGAAAAAGAAAAAAGCAAGCAAATTTACCTTGTCAAATGAGACAGTTCAATGACAGGGTTGAAGAAACCAAAAGAAAACACGTATCTAACTCTAAGCTGCAGGAAATTATGACTTCTAGTTGCAACCTTACCTGTTGTCTGCAGAAAAAGTCCAGCACAATACAGTGAGATGGGTGAATTCCACAGTCGTTTGAAACTTTTGATAACCCAGTGGCCTCCTTTCAAGTATAAGTCTTTCACGCAGATTTTAGATTATGCATCATTACAAGAATAGTAAAAAAATCAAACCTTTTAGTTTTAGAAATGTCTGTTAGGAAAGAACAAACAAACAAACAAATAAATGTCTTGTAATTGGTTATTCATGATTAAGCAGATCTGATGAATGTAACAGTGTATGGAGAATGAACGAGGACATTGGACATTTGCGGATGGATTTTGGTTGGCCACATAAAACAAAAGACAACACGTTTCCAAACACAAGAACTCACTGGAGACCATCCAAGATGGGCACTGCCATCAAATGAATGAAATGAGTCAGGCACAGCTGGTGGAAGTGCACAGTAAGATTCTTCAGGATGATTTTTAATTATATTATCATGGTCACAAGAGAGAAGCCCAACTCATGTCCTGATGTAAATTGATTACCCTCCACAAAGTGTACTGAGGAGAGCCTCCAAACGAAGGCAATGTTTCCAAAATGCAGTCTGGCTTCTAGTCACAGTGGGTTAGTGATGTCCTGTTCTTCTTACAGTACAAAAGCCAGTCTACTCAGGTGTAAAGCAGTTGATGTATGGAAAAATTAACCAGCATCTAGAGAACCTGGCACAAGATGAAAAAAACTGGCAGATGAGACAATAGACTGGGCAAAATTGATAGGAGTTTCATTCAAGTTTTGTTGAAGGTACTTCTTTTCTTGCTTTCCACTCAACACAGCCTTCCTTTTATTTTCATTCCAGGCTGTAAATTCAAATAAGCAAGCAAGCCAGGCTACTGTGTACCTTGTAGCCAATCTGCAGAAAAGTACAAAAGAAAATGTATCTTTTTTTTTTCTCCATAAACTCTTTGTTTTAAAATATACTCCTAAAGTTAATATTAAAAGCAGGGTTTGTGTTGTTTTGTTTGTTTGTTTGTTTGTTTTTAATGAGATGCAACTAGTTTGAGTCCAAACATCTGAGCCCATGTGAATTACAGAGTAAAAGCAAAGAAAACATAAAAGCATTAACACTTTAACTCCTAGTGCACTACATGATGTGGAATGCCAGTAACCAAAAATCATCAAACCATGACAGTCTCAGAGTAACACAGCTTAGACTTACTCAAAATTTCACATAAATCCCAGAATAATGTGACACATTTAGAAGAAAGCACCATTTCCTCACTGCAAAGCTTAAATTAAACAGCGCACTCAGTGATGGTCCATTTTGTTTTCTAAACACACATGAACATGTACACTGTAAACTATCTTGATTTGTATCCATATATTTTTCATATCCATATATTTTCCTCCTAGAACTGTGTGGTAATCTGCTCTGTAAGTAACATTTTTAGCAGCAGTATTAGTGTTTCACTAGCATAGCTTTTCACACTCTGCTGTAGAAGAAGCTAGTGTTCTTTCTACAAAGGAATACTAATAATTCCAAACTTAATTTGTTAAGGTCCTGCTACCACAGAGAGTTGTATAGTATTGCATTGATCCAGCAGCAGCAGTTATTACAGCAGCTGTTCCTATATGTGTGGTAGATGTGCACCTACATGCACATAATCAACTTTTATTAGGGGGGAAACACGGGAAAATATTTATGTGTATATATAGAGAGGATGCATAGTATTTGAAATGCCTTGTTTGTCACTGAGGGTATACATACATATGTCACTGTCACTGCACTCTTCGAATCTAAGAATGCCAAGACATGGATCCAACATAGAGCAGTAGTGCACAGTAACAAATATACCCATGGCAGACAAAAGATGGGGAAGAGATAGGAGGACATACGTCTATGAGGCTCTTATATAAACTGCATGCTGAGATAGGTACAAAGACAGGAAATAAGAACTAAGTACTTTTTTTTTTCCTTGAACTTCACAGTCATGAACAGGGAAACAGGTGATGTTCTAAAAGGGCAAAATAATTCCAGGTTCCATTTTTGCATGCACTGTTATGAGATTGCTCATGTGCTTGCAACAATTTGGAGAAACTCATTAAAAATGTACACATTTTCATTGATGTTAAGAAATTTTTCTTTTGCTTCTTCCTGTCCTCCTGATTATGACACATAGTTCTGTGGTCTGAATTTCATCCAAATCACAGAATATTTTCCTGAATCTTTTATTTCTTTCTGCCTGCGCCACTATTCCCTTGTGTCATTGGCTGGTACAGAATGTTCTATCAAAAGTATGTGCATTTCTTCCACAGAATTAAAGAAAGAAAATTCCTCTTATGTTCTTCATCTTGACAAAGGCGGACATTGATATTTTTTATTTCTTTGCTGTGCCTTTATTTCATCCCTGTACAGCAGCCTTCTCAGATATCAGCCTACAAAGAAGTGTGGTAGAAGCAATTCACTTAAAAGAGGCTGGGATCTACTGTACTAGCCATGGGAGCAAGGGGGTATATGGGGTGGTGTCAGGATAACGAGTCCAAGTCGTTTCTACTAGTTTGATTTATTTCAACTATTTCAAGTACAGGATGCCTCATAAAGTGTTAAATAATCTGGAGAACCCTGATCAGATTAGGCAGAAATTTTCAAGGCCTTTAATTAGAAACTATGGAGCCACCCTGCAAATGAATGATTGAGAAAGTTAGACAGCTACAGGACCAGCGATAGGGAGTCTGCAACCATCTTAGAAACCACCTTGAATTAAACTGTAGAAAACTCCTAAGATTTGACAGCCAGGAGTAAAGACATTTTAGTGAAAACAAATATAGTATTGAACCAGTATCTGAGGCTTGTGAATAATAATGCTTTCTCTTGCCCATTCTCCGTGTCCTGGACAATGTCATAAAATACAGTTATTGTGTTACCAACAGAAAGTGCCAAGAGGCCCTGAAGGGAGTCTTTCACATGATACTGCCACTGGGATTTATAAATCAGCCCTTCATCCCACCTGCACAAGCAAATCCAAATTCCAGGTACACATAAAGGCAGTTCTAAGGAGCTTGTTCCTGATAGTTACAATCCAAAGAAGATTCCAAGAGAAGCATGAATAGAAGTTTTAACTGAACAAAACCTCCTTTCTTTCAAATTTTGACTTGGAATACTATTCCTTAACCTGTAGTTCCTTACCTAAAACCTTCCCTGTTTGCACCACCCATTCTACTTTCTCTCCTAACTCTAGAAGAGTATCTGTAGTAAACCTCAACAGAAGACAGTAAAATTACACCATGCATAAGGTTGGGATGACAGTTATTTAAAATTCTACACACATTTACAACAATACATATTTTTGGTAGTAAATTACACTTCATTAGTGACAACTGTCCTAAATTTAGTCAAATATTGTAGATACTTTCATAATTGCATTCATATGAAGACCTTGTGCTAGGCATTAACTGGACAGTGAAGCTGTTCAGGTGAGGAAGTAGGTGAAAAGGTAAAGCTTTGTGCTGTTTATTTTGGTGGGTTTTTTTTTTTTTGGTTTTTTTTTTTTTTTTTGCTTGTTTGTTTTTAATTTTAAAAACTTGCTTTCTTCCCAGGGAATCAGTTTCTTCTACAGGTGGAAACTCCTGGCATTTGAAACCTCACTTTCAGAAATGCTGGAAGTGCACTGAGGTAAAATGAAATTGTACCTCAGTGAAGGTCCAGGTGTGCCCTCCTGTATAAATTAAAGCTGAGGATAGTTGTGTCTTTGACTGAGAGGACTGCTGAAGAGTACAACCACTTTGCACTGCTAGGATGTGTGTGTGTAGAGCTGTGTGGTCAGGATGTGGAGTGAGGGAGAAAGCTGTAATGTTCCCCTTGATTTCACCTGAGCTGTTTTGATCTGAAGATGCCCCCTACACACATTTTGTTTAGTCTTTTTTTTTTTTCTTTCTGACAACTGCAGTTCCTTCAGACATCTGCAGAGCCTTGGAAGAGATATGGAGCATCTCAGAACCCCCATCTTCACCACACTTCCGTAACAAGGATGCACCAGGATGGGCCAAACAGGGTCATGCAGCCCCACAGAGCTGAGGAATTATGTGTCTGGAAACTTGGGCTTATACTGGGTTTATGTTCTCCAGTCTCCTGCTGTGTGAACACCAGAATGATACTTAAGGGCTGCTTCATGGGTATTGTGTTGTCATGGCTGAAGCCAAAGTATGCAGCACTCATCTGTTTGAAGAAACAACAGGGGAGAAATCTCTAGTAGACAAAGCCCTTGAGAGTGTTTCTTTTGATTCTTTCTAGGGTTTTTAGAATGGAGAAATCAAGCTTAATTGGACTTTAAAGACATTATATGGTAGGAAAGACCATTGACACTTGACAGTTGAATCTGAATCAAAAAACACAACGGTCACATGTAGGAAGTATTTTGAAACAGCATATTTACATATCTTTAAATGCTTTGTATAAAATCCCTCAGCTCTTTAGATAATTATTTATGGAGTTCATAAATAATAGTATGATGCCAGTTTTAAATATATGGCAAGTATTTTTCCATGAAGTTGGAGAAGATAATGTATTTTTATATTTCAGTAAAATTTGCAAAATGCCCTTTAGTTTAATTGCATACACAAAAGCAAAAACACAAAACAACTGTGTTTATTCATTATCTTCGTCAACATCATGGCATCTGCAAAGAAAAGATCAAATGGGAGTAAAGGGAGCCCAAGTTCCTTTATTCCTACTCATTTCTCTTCCCACATATAAACTATCTTCTAAAGTACTATAAATAAATATCTTAGAAATAATACTTTTATTTATTTAAAAGCAGTTAGACAATTTCTGGCAAGTAGTCTAAACACAGAAGACTATTTTGTAAACTCAGAACAGCCACACTAATAAAATGCAATTGTGGTCTACAACTAATATCAGATGTCAACTGACAAAACTGACTTTCAAAGGGCTTAAACAATCACTACAGCCCAGATGCAGTACAGAAAAAAAGGCAAATAAAAAAAAAAAAAAAAAAAAAAAAGCATTTCCAGTGTGGATTATTTTATAAATTCTGTCAGTCTGCTATGTATTGTATGTTCCTCACAGATTATGACTGATCCATGACAGTCCTGAGACAGGCCATTGCAGTTGCTGTATTATGGTTTTAAATGTAATATCGGACATCACCATGAGAAAAGAATACCCCCAGGAGTCAAGGACAGAAGGTAATACAGTGGCTCTTTCAGTGGTGTGGGAGACATGGCAATCTGCTGCATAGCTGAACAGTTCCCTTTTGTTCTCTGTTCAGCTATGGATCTGATTTCTCTGAATTGGGCTTATTACAATAAATATAGATGCACAACATGATTATTTATGGGAAGAAAACAGACAAAAGAGGTTGAGTTGCTGCTACCTAAAACCTAATTTTCTGAGCTTCTTCCCTTGAGGCCCTTTTCAATTGTTGCACCACTGTATTCTCATTGTTGCTCAATGATACAAGCCTAAGCTGTTCATCAATTTTACTCACTCCCCCAATCTCTCTTTCTTTCTCATGTGCGCTTCCTCTCTCTTCCAATGTTAACAGTTCCCCTGAAATCCTATCACTTTGCTGGAGGATTGATGTAAGTCTCCAGCAATTAACATAATTACAAGCCTGATTATCTTCTAATTGCATTATGAGTATTTGGTTATTCACTACACAAATTAGAGAAAATTAAAGAGGAGCAAGATCCTGTGGTGTGGGCGGTACACTTTCTAAACTGTTATGAGCATCTCAATGCTGTGAGATAACAAAGTGAAGTCGTTTTACATTCCTGACGGTTCACGGTTGCTCTTGTCACTGTGTAATTTTTATTTTTATTTTTTTGCTTCTTTCACCACTATTTCACGTCACCAAAAGATACAGTATTACTCCCTTTGTTCATGAAAGTTGTCTGACAACATACAGTAAACCAAAGTAAATTCCTTATTTCTACATGGATGACTGTAAAATGATAGAAATCTGAACAACAGGCAATTAGCGGATAGGCACTGGTACTAACAAAAAACATCAACAATTTAAATATATAATTAAAGGTTACTGTTGGTGGAAACAAAGGAAAATAGCAGTAGAGAAGCATGGACAATTATGAGAACGTGCCTGTATCCTTCTATCATTTCTGAGGTTACTGCATTAGTACTTACACAAACAGGAATAAGTTCAAACACCAAATTTAAACTTATCTTAGTCTAAATTAGAGGGCAGTTTTAAAACTACATAACACTTTGATGAAGTATAATCAATGTAGGACAGGAATTACTGTATCAGAAGTAATGCCAGCCATGAAAATAAGCATTTGAAATGTATAGAATGGAAATTCATTATAAGAAGAAATATGTAACTGGATACCTTTGAAAGCAGTATTTTTAAAACAAATTATGAAGTTTGCACAAAACATTGACAGAAAAATATATGACAGGGGAAAGTAGCAAAGACTTTCAGAAAGGTTTGCAGCTTCTGCTGTTGTTGAGGTTGAAGACTATGGATAAAGCTGGAAAAATATTTATACCTCAATTGGTAGGTATGATCACCTCTGTGACATACACTAGACAGCCAGCGCTGTAGGAGAGTGCAGATCTCCTCAAAACACATCTGAACTCCCCTAAGCAGTGCTTCGAGAATCCATTACTGATTCCCACCCTAAGTAACTGTTGGCTCTTCTTGTGCTTTGGGATAACTCTGCAGCTGTCTTATGAGCCATATACTGATAGTGCTTTTTTGCAGAAGTGTTTTTCATCTTGTGGATATTTTTTTCTTTTAATAGAAATTAATCTGTCAATGCTCAAAACTCATGTCCCTGAATTAATATATAGGATACATCAATGGTCTAATATCAGTGAATGTAATTGGCTTCTGTACCAGGGGACCTCTTGTCTTCTCTTGGCCTCGAGGCCTCCAGTTGCTGCTATCGGTGCCCAGACATGAGGGAATGAATTTATGGCATACACTCACTTCAAAGGAGTTAGTAAACAGCCTTTGACTGGGAATTTTGCATTCTGACCTAGGAACCAGTCTGAGTGGAATTCAAATGTGTGACCTAAGGTTTTACAGCTGTAGAGTATCCTCTGTGGAAAACCATTCCTATGCACATAACTTCAGTGGTGCATTCCCCTCCAGGTTCATAGTTCCTCAGGATGGGCAGGAAAGGACATCCCTTTTTCCACATCTAGGGAATAAACGTATGCCTTGTTCCATAGAGCTCTCAAGGTTCATGAAGTCTGGGACTCAACATCTTATAGACATTTATTGATAAAAGAAGTAGGTCGTCATAAACGAAACAAAGGAAAAAATCCAAAATTAAGGGAGAAAGGTGAGAACAATCTTAATTACATATCAACAACAAAAAATCCTTCATAAACAGAGGAACTTTCTTAGACACAAACGAACCATGTACACATATTTTCATTTGTTGCTGCCAAGTATGCACACATAAGTACCCGGGAAACCATCATCATGAGCTTCAATTGATTCACAAAGACCGAAAGTAAAAAGAGAGAAACTGCATACTCTATACAACTCCTTAACAGGTACTTCAAAATTATCCACATGAGTTTAAAACAGATTCAACACAAAACTGAATTTTTGCAAGTAAGTAAAATTTCATATAAGTTTTTTAACCTGCATAATTTTAACAGCTGTAGAGAGGGGGCCTAAATGAACTTTAATGTAAAACACGTTGAATTTAATGAAAAGCTTCATTGATTTGCTGGCAATTTTCCCAGTTGACAACAGGATTCAGCTTTGCACACACTCATTCACTTCCCACTGCTTCTCAAATCTGTCAGATACACATATTATGGAGGTTTTCAGAAGTTCAAGACTGGTAGTACAAGTGGATTTACTAGTGTAATATCAAAGAATCCAAGGAAAAAAGCCCTCCCGGAATTCTGTCAGAGGAAGTAAACAACAGAGCACCATCTTCACTTTTCTCTCTGTAAAAGGTCATCTCTAAAATTCTACAGATACTTTGCTCTGAATTGATCTCTCAGATTTAAATTGAAGTCAGGACTTAAAAGTGAAAGTGAATTAGAGGCAAATAAATGTGTATTTTGTATTGCTTTTGCAGTATTGCCATCATACTTTTCAAGCAGGTAAGAATTCAGAGGACCTGAACATGATCATATCAGCAGAAGACGCATGTGCTTGCTTTAAAAAAAAATCCTGAATTAGTTAAGTAACCCAGCACTTAAATATAATTTCCAGTACACAGTACCCATATTTATTCTTTAGAATTTTTTTCTAGCAACTGCTAGGAGGCAATATTCCTGACAGGATAGTCCAGAGAGATCTCAGATTGATTTAAAACAAAAAGCAATACATGACTTAGAAGGAAGGTGATAAAACCATACCACAGCTATCCTTAAATGTGAAGTGTTATCTTCTTTTTTGATGTGAACATTCTCTACCACAGCGAAAAGCAAACAAAATATTGTTTCCCTGCTTCATTACTTTAGTAAGAAGGATTGACGAGATGCTTAGCTGGCAGGAAAAAATAATTTATTTCACTGTCACATTATTTGTTCACCTGCTGCAAGGTAAATAGAAGCTAAGTCACTTTTTATTTATTTAGCTTTTGCAAGACACCCATACTGACATAGCTAGCATTATCTATCATATACAACCATTCTATTTATACTGATTACAGAAAACAAAAATAATACAAGATCTTCTCTCCTGATTGTTAATATTTGTAGAAAAAAAAATACACCACCTCTTAGACTTCTGAACATAATATCTTGAATTCTTTCTCACCACTTCCAATTCAAGAGGTGTTTTGAAAATAACAATAATTTAAGTTATTTCATGTTCAAAATGTACTAGGAAAATAAACACTCCGTAAGTAGCAGTTTTTAGTGTCTGGGTTGTATCTGTTATCAAAAATCAATTACTATTATTAGTAGAATCTCTTTGTCATAACAGTACAAAAACTGCACTGATAAATATATTTGAAAATGCGGTTGCGAGCCAATTCCCATGTTAATTTCTCAGAGAAATTTCCCACTAAGGTGTGGCTGAAAGCAAAGAAAGTGAGAAGGGAATGTACAGAGATTACTATGTATTAGTGTAAAGCATATCTTTTCCTGTGAAGTGAAGAATGGTATAAGCTCCACACTCAAAATGAGAGTATAAATTTGACTCAACAAAGCAGCCCGCCTGTAGGAGCTTGTTCCACTCTCATTTCATAGCACAAATAAAATGCTTTTTTATCCTGTCTTTGCAAATAAGAGTCAAACATTCTAAGTAAAATAAAACCTTATATCAAGGGGACAAGAAAGAATGTATGTTTCAGGAGATTGCTCGATAGCTAAATGAGATGCAAAGTAAAAGGGTATTATGAAAAGCAGATATAAGGCCACAGAAGTGAACGTACTATGGGGTTAGCTTTGGGTTTGTTTGTTGATTGCTTGTTTTTTTTTTCCTATTGTCTTCAGCAGATGCAGGACTGAGCTCTTCAGGGTCACTTTGGCAGATAAGCAATTGGCTCAGATACATGGCCTCTGCATGGGTGGACCTACTGCCAGCCTGTTCCCCACAAACATTTAGTGGGGTGTGCTTTTTTGGAAGTCTATAACTTCCACACACCTTTCTTTAACCTAACAAGAAATTGTCACCAAGTCCACAGATTAAAAAAAAAATAAATGGACAACATTTCTCTCTGTCAGGTGATTTCTGTTCTATATTGCTGCTTCACTTACAGTAGATCAGGAGATAGCTTAGTGCTGCAGTGTTTATCTACAGAAATATTAACGTTCCAATTATACTTTCATTTCTTGCAAGTTTTCACAGAATCACAGAATTGCAGAACTGTAGGGGTTGGAAGGGACCTCAAGAGACCATTGAGGGCAATCCCCCTGCTAAAGCAGGTACCCTACAATATGTTGTATAGATAGGCATCCAGACAGGTCCTGATTATTTTTTATCCTTTTTGCTAGTTCGGTCAGAATTCTGTTTCTACTGAAAATTTCTGGAATATTCAAAAGTTTTCTGGGGGAAGTGAGCATTTTTTTCTCCTCTTTAGGAATAGGGACCCCATATTGGCTCCCTGTGATAGAGCTAGACTGTAGCTCCATTCCCCAAATGATCACTTATGTGTATGTGTAAACAGACCCAAGCACATGCAGTGGGGGAAACTGAAACTACTGTCAAGAGGGAGGGCATTCACCTCAGATGAAAGCTGAGGTTCAAGGCCATCATGTAAAGCAGTCATGGGAACAGACTGACCTTTGTAATGTCTTACTTTACACACATCTACTGGCCAGGTGGGTCTTCTAAGTTTTATTCACTTTTAACCAGAAAAACCTTCTTGAAACTGGAAAGGTTTTGTTGAAATTGGCACATCCCTGAGAAAGGTAAAAAAAATAAAATCTGATTTCAACCTATCAGCATTTTCACCAAGAGATTCTGACACAGTTCTTAGGGTAAAAAGATAATTTAATTTTTTTCTATTATGACTCAGTGCCTCTATATTTATTTAGAGTACATTGCATTCTGTTTTCACTTAACCTCAGAAGATTTAACAGTAATATATGGAACACTTATGCACTGTAGGAAGACTTTATGTACTTATTTGATATATTAACCTGATATGTTGCATGTTTATGGAACACCAGTGAAAAAATATAAAAGACTGTAACACTTGATTCTCAATGGCATTATGCTAATACATCATAGTTTTATGTTTTCTGAATACTTTTCCTTTCCACTGCAAGCAAGCAGCATTTTTTCAAGACTTACAGACTTATTAGTGAATATTAGACATTTAATTCTCCTCACAATTCTGGGATTATAAAACCAATATATGTTATAATGAAAACTCCACATCATACTAGACCATACATAAACACTGTGCAAAGATATCAGCATCCTCAGTTTCTGTCAGTCACATTCAGTTGAATGCTGGCCTCAACATTACTTAGCAGGACCTTACCAGGAGCTGTAACTTTGGTCTCCACATTCAAGCTATGCCAAAAATGCAGAGAGCTGTCTCCAAAGTTAAATAAGTATATAATCTTGTTCTGAAAATTTTTCTTAGGCCCCTAAAACACAGATTATAATATATTATAGTTCTGGACTTGCTGCACTCAGCTCAGTAGAGAACAAAAGAGAAATCAAAGAGCTAGACTAACATATTCTGGCAGGAGGTCCTTGCATGAGACACCAGGGACTTCAAGTGAGAATTCAATGTTTTCCTCACACTCATGCCTTTTTTCCTTGTCAGCAGCTGAGGATCTGCCTAGCGGTCTCCAGGGCAGTTCACAAAATGCTCCTGGAGAACATTTACAGTGAGCTACAAATGAGCTAATAACAGCTGGGAAATAATATCTGGGCAAATACAGTTTATCTCAAGATTGAAGCAGGTGATAGTCACCTGCTATTGTGTCATAAATTTTACTATATTCAGATGGCTGCTACAGTAATCTGAGCAGAACTCAACTTTAGAGCAAGTACTACTAAACATAAATTTATTTCCTTTGTTCAACACGTACTGCTGTTAGCAAGTAATTTCCTATAGACTCAACCATGCATTTTGCATTAATATAAGTTGTAAAGATCTTCAAACATCTCACTTTCCTTGAACTGAGCATCTGTTTGACCTGAAAAGGAAAAAAGCTATTGCCATTTAAAAATTTGTCTTTAAATTTATAAATGATTTTAATTCAATGGATATCAGCAACTTTCTTTCATAAGTTTGAATTTTCTGCCTTTTATTTGTCTTCATGCTCTTTACAGACTCTCAGCTGAATTTTTGCCAACACAGTTTAAGATGTTTAGAGCTGACAAAACTCTGGAGAAAAGGCTTACATAATTATGACTGATTTCTTATATTTTGGTAAAGAAAATATACAACTTTCTCGTTTTTTAGATCTGGAATTTCTGTTCAACCACTTCCATGGACAATATTTTTTTATTTTTTTTTTTTTCTGTGACATGGCTGATATTCAAGATTTTGAAAGAGATTAGATGAACACATGAGGCTTAGACCTACCAGAAGTAACTACTGAAGCATGTGGGCATACCAAACGAAAGACCACAATGTACTTGCACTCTCTGCTGTAATCTATTCCCAGCACATTTCATGCATCCTTTTCAGAGATAAGAAGTGTGACCCAGTACAGTAATTCTTATGAACTATATTTAATCCCCAGAAATTCCTTTTCAGAATTTTGAAATTAACCGACATACTTTCTCTCTTACTAATCATGCCAATATTCTTAAATGGCATCAGTTTATTTCATTTTCACCTTTACATGTGGATAATCATCTGCAGTACATGTAACTGACTGTTCCCTATAATTTCTTTCAAGCTATCTTGATAAATGGAGGTACTGTTTTTTGATAACCACAGAATGTGATTTTAGAGACCATCTTTGAGATACAGATCAGCAGTTTTCACATATGCTACAATTATAGAGAAAAACACTGTCTGAAATCCATTTGCATTCAAGAGAATACAGACCTACAGTGTCCATGGACGCCAAAAATACAATGCTATACAGAAATATGTATTACAAGTCCACCATGCCCCCACTCTAGTAAACCATATTCTTTTAACATCAGTAGAACTTTACGGATTTTGAACTTGTTGAAAACAGCCAGCAACAGTGATTTCCATGCTTTGCTCCTCTAGATTTAAGGCAGTTTTTGAAACTACATCACTGCTGTCTTCTAGGTTCAATAAGCCTAAAGGAAAGTGATAATTTCATTGAAAAAGTAAATCAATAAATAGAAAGATGAAATGTACCCTTTCACTCTATACACTCATTCTTACATCTTTTCTGCTTGTCTTGCTCCTTCACCTCAGTCTAGCATTAGTCTCAATAAATTCACTGAAGATGTGATTTTACTCAGATGTCTTTAAAGCATGTCCTTTCTCTCTTCCCCCCCAAAATCTGACCTGTAATTACCCTGTTTTTCATGAGTCTGTTATTTTACAAAACTATAAATTTGCTTCATTTATCATATTAGTGTGACTAAAGCATATTCATAGTTCATATAATTAATATTATTTTATAATTCCTACTGATCTTTTTTTAACTTCTCTGTTTGACTACCATCATAAAACACGCAAACTCAGAGACTAAGAATGAGGCATTATGAGATGGCACAGTCATTTATTTGTCTAGATGAACAAGTATTGAAGGGTATCTCGTGTTTCACCCATTTCCTTTGAAATAATGTGTTTTTCTTCTTCTAGCATAAAACCTTAAGCTCCTTAAATGTTTGCTGGTCCATTACATTTGGAAACATTGCCTAAGTAGTGTATTAAATTGTACATTTATTTTTCACATACACTAGTGAGGGCAAAAACTGAAAGCTGAACATAACCCAACCGCTAAATTTATCAGTGGAGTTTCTATCCTAAATACCAAAAATACCATGTTAAAAATAGAAATATGATTGTATGTTGAAGATGTGTATTATATACGTATTATTTTATTATTAACCTTGCTTGACATCCAGTACACTCTATAGAAAATCTGTTTTGGACTCTACTTCATTGATTTTAATGGAAACCAAAGGCCTGTTCTATAAAGTATGTATAGAAGGCCATATACCATAATGCAAGTAATTTGGCATACATCCATAAGTCTTGAAAGGAGAGGCACTTAGAAGTGTGAATGTGAATTGCTTTGCAATCTGCAGTGTGGTAATATAGCTGTCAACCATATTTCATGTTGTGCAGGACTAAGGATAGAAAGCATCTCTGGAAAGACGTGCTTTTCAACTTGAAGAAACTGAACAAGTGATATCTAAATATCTTTTTTCTTTTCCTTATTTTTTCTTCTTTTATCAGTGTCTCGCTCCAATTTAGGAGTGAGGCAAAGGTTCTTTTAATAATGTTATGCCCGGCGTGAGATTAAGAAGAAGAAGCATTCAAATGTTGATCCGACCAGTTTATTGGAAATAATAGACAATTGAGGGGATGGGGAAGGGAGAGTGACAAATGCCAAAATTAGGGTGATGGGGAAGGGAAAGTAGGCGATAGAAAAAGGTGGAAAAGAGCAAGAATTACGTTAAAGCGGGGAATAGTCACCTCCTGGATGCAGCAGCGTCCCGTAGCACGTTGTTAACGTTGGTCCAGGGCAGGGGAGAGCAGCAACGGAGTAGCAGGCTGCAAGCAGCAGATCGGGGAATCGCAGAAAAGACGGTCAGAGTACCGTGGTCTCTAGAAGCAGAGTCTCGGGCAGCGAGGTCCCTCGGAGCAGAGTCTCGAGCAGCAATCCCAGAAGAGAGAATAGGCAGCAGTAGGACAACGGTGGAGGGATCTGAGATCGGATACCTAGATGCCCAACAAGGTTCTTCAGCATGCAGCCATCTTCTTCAGCATGCAGGCGCTCGTGTAGAGAGGCATCTGGTGTCAAAAAACCTCTCCCTAAAATTCGGGGTTTGTCCGTGCCCTTTTTATCCTTCTTTCCAGCCTTCGAGACATTTCGGGACGGCTCGGGTCAGTCTTGTGACTTCCTCAGAGCTGTCAATCTTCCTTGAGATGGGCCAACAGGAAAGACCACTTAAGGGCCATTAGTCCTCAGGGATGGCCATCTTCCTTGAGATAGGCCAACACAAAAAGACCACTCAAGGGCCATTGATCAGTATCTTATCTCCCTTTCGTAGCTCCCGGACTTGTTCCATTTCAGCAAACTTTGAGACAGTAATGTAAAAAGCATGGCTTCTTACAATCAGAGTCTAAGAAGTCATATTAAGAAGTGGAGTAGAGAACACTCCTTTTCATGGAACAAGGGAAGTTTACCTAAATAAAATATGGATTAAAACAATTTTTTTTCTACATTGTTTCCATGCAAAATATAGAGAGAAGAAGGGAGAAAGAGAGAGAAGGAGAACAGGAGGGAACAAAGCGTGGGTGAAGAAGAGAGAGACAGAGAGGAAGAGAGATAAGATTCCTGTGCTTACATTCAGCCAGAAATGTGAAATTGGTGGTTTTGGTTTGGACCTTGCATCATTTCAATTCCTCCCAAGTTTGTACCCTTAAGTTTTACTTTAGGTTACTGGGTGAATAAAATGACACTCAAAACAATACCCAACATGTTACCAAGATACTCCTTTCTTCAGTATGAAGTATGAAAAACCACGAAGTCTTGGCAGCACTCCTACCTGAAGTTGTCTGTGTTCTAATATTCACTGGCTATTCACCTTTGCTGAAAAGTTTAAAAACTTGAGCAAACATCATCTGTGTTCTGGTTTTGTAGCAGATCATGAAAACATGAAGCCACTAATTGATTCTGCTTTCACTATGAAAGCTTCTTCGCTATTTATAGGTGGCCACACAAAACAGACAGTAGTGGCTAAATTCATGCACTGGAGTAATCCGGGATTGACAAAAGATGAATTTGACTTTTGTAGCAGAAAAACATGATTTATGTCAAACTCCATTTTCTTGCTCAATTTGGTATCTCACTTTTAACTACTCTTTGATCTTCTGCATGTTCTGAGTGAATTACCAGATTTCCCTCTGCTGCAGTTTCTTCCTATTCTGTAATACCAGGATAATGTTTACTCAGCTTGGTAGGGGTGCTTACACAATTTTGGATGAATGACTAAAAACCAATTATTACCATTATGTTCTAACAACTGTATAAACCACATACAGAGAACCTAGCATTTAAAATTGTTCAGGTTTTAAGCATTCAGGTTCTAGGGCAAGGGGAGGGTCTGAGTTACATACTTAGTAACACTGTATTCACTGCAACCTTGCTTCACAAACTGACTTAATTTTTTAAAAAACATTAACCCTTAGAATTTAATAATCAGTTAAAATTGGTCCTACTGGAAGTGCAATCCAAAAACCTCTCCTCAAGAAACCGTTACGACATTACTGCACGTTCAGCGTGATGTAGCCTCTATACACAGTAAGTTTCACTTTAATATTCTAATAATTTGGAGAAAAAAAATCAGAAATTTCTAAAAATAATAATAATTTTTAAAAAGTTTAAAAATATTCAGAAGAAAACAACTGAGTTTGATATCAGATAAAACTACGGTCAGTTTCTGATTCACTGGCGTTTTCCCAGGCACAAGACATGTTTTCCCCAGGGGTCACCAGGTCCAGGCAAGCTGCATTCTTTCTGCCAGGCACTTTGTAATGTGCAATGAACAGTGTCATTTATTTTCATTTCCTCATACTTAATTGCATGCTTCTTGCTTCCAATAATAAGCCAGAAGGCAGGTGGTAAAAGCAGTAAACTAAACTACTAGTAGCTGTCAGAGTTACAGACCATGCTACTCTCCTCTTGAAGCAACCCAAACTGCTGAACTGGAAAAACACTTGCTTCCATTGTGCATTAATAGAGATTTCCTTTTTATTCTATTTAAAAAAAAAAAAAAAAAAAAAAAAAAAAAGAAGAAGAAAAAACAACTCAGTGCTTCGCAAACACAAATTCATTAATTTATCTTCTGTCACATCAAAAGGAAGCAATATATGAAGAACAGCCAGAATGTACCAATGTACTTTTAAAGTGCAGAGAGATGTCTCTTTTAGCCAAGTAACATCAGCAGTCGTACTTCTGTAACTCATTACTGACTTCAGCATCAAGCTATATAAAACCCGAATGATACTGTCTGAATGTAGAAATCTCTATTAGCTATGCTAAATTCACATTTATCACATTTGAAAATAAATGAATTATTTCATTTATTGTGGAAATTAACATTTATTTCATTTTCTACTATGATAATAAATAAAATAAAACTTTATTGAAGACTTTGTTAAAGAACTTAATCTCATCTTCATTGTGCACTCAGGCTGACTGGATAATTACTTCTGGTGTATTTTGCTGATGGGTATGTCATTTCTACAGACAAATCAGGATTTATTGGCATATTTAGATGCAAAGTTCTCATGGTACTGCTGCATGCATGGATAGCACTTAACAATACATAACTTTTTTTTTTTTTTTTTTAATAGTGTCACTGTTGTGCCACAGATTTGTGTTAGTGTTGAAGTAGATACTGGAAATCTTATCAAACTGCTGCAGTTAAGAGAGTGACATAGGGGTACAATTAGGGTAATAGTTAATATATTCACAATCACTTTAAAAATGTAAGTTCTCACTCCAGTGACTTCTAACTCTATGCAACTGTTTGTGGATAAAAAGGTGTTACTATTCCTGCTGCAATTATCTGACAGAGATAAGTAATAAAAAGAGGATTTCTAAAAATATTATTTCCTGATTTGCATAATAGAACAAGTGCTAGTAGCAGACCCAGAAAAAAAAAGTCACTGTACCAGAACATGTTCATCATTTCAGCTCGTAAGCTTGCTATGTACAATTCTAATGTGCTCGTTACTAACTGTATTAGTTAGTACAGAATGCCCTTAGCATCAAGAACATGTAGCTGCTCACTTTCTGTAATGCCCTACTTAAGGATTACTGATGCTATTATTTCCTGTTTAAGTTGCACATTTCAAATACATAATAAAGAAATACATGAAGGTTGAGGCTGAATCCTGCAAGTTTCGCTATCTGTAAGCCTTTACAATTTGACTGTACATCCTGTTGAAGTCAGTGGAGCTTTGAGCAAAGGATCATTTTGCACTTGCGAAAGAAAATGGAATAGCAGGGCTCCATTTTAGGATAAATTATACATCTCATTCAAAAAAAGCAGTAACTTATAGGTAACTTAAGTTACTTATGTAAATTATTTTTCATAAGTTCAGTCCAAATCTCTTGTCTAATGTGTAGATAGTATATATATAGAAAAATAAAATAAATAAAGACTAAAAGAATAAAAATAAATTAAAAATAAAAAAAATACAAGCAACTAGGCAAAAAAGTTAATTTGCATTTGTTGTTGTTGTGTCAGGTGTTGAAAAATTACTTACTTGGACCTAGGTCTCTGTTCTTGTAGGTAATAGTCTCCTGCCTTTTATCGTTATTTCTTTTAATTGACAGAAGTATTTTTTGTTCTCTATAAAATACTACAGATATATACTACTGCGCCAGGGCAGATTCAGGCTGGACATTAGAAAATATTACTTCTCGGAAAGGGTAGTCAGGCATTGAAATGCACTGCCCATGGAGGTGGTGGAGTCACCGACCTTGGGAGTGTTCAAGAAACGTTTGGTTGTTGTGTTGAGGGATATGATTTAACTGGGAAGTATTGGTGATGGTTGGACTGGATGATCTTCTAGGTCTTTTCCAACCTTGATAATTCTGTGATTCTGTGATTCTATATCCAGAGAATCTTAGTTAAATGAAATGTCCAATTGCCGTAACAACTGAACGGACAAAGGCTAAAATTCAGAAAACTACTCAAGTATCTAAACCATCAAAGTTTTATTTTCAGGTATGACTTAGTTTTTAACATACTAAATTCCACTTGATTTTAGTGAAACTCAGGTTTCCAGATCCAGATTTCAAAGGTATTAACACAGGCCCATGAAAATAAGTGGAAATTGTACTTTCTTTTTTTTGTGAAATTCCAGTAGGCACTTTTCTCCATCTTTCAAATTTAAAATCTCTTAATAACCATGGCTTTTATCCCATTGGAGCACCTGATTCCTACAATTTGTTTTGGCTACACTTAGATGCATTCCCTGAGGAACTGAGAATCCCAAATGAATGTAAGGAAAGCTTTTTAATTCTGAAGAAGAAAGTGCTTCAGATGTGCCTATGCCCTCAAGATTCCCTACTGTTAAGTTCTCTGTGACAATACTTTTGAATGTTTTTGAGTTAACAAAGTCTACCCACATACTGAGAAATCACAGAAAGATAAAATCACAAGGTTGGAAAGAACCTACAAGATCACCTAGTCCAACTGTCCTCCCATTACTGTTGCTACCATAAGTCACTAAACCAAACATATGTCATAGCTCCTCATCCAGACGCCTCTTGAACACTGCCAGGGACGGCGACTCCACCACTTCCCTGGTCAGCCATTCCAGTGCCTGATCACTCTCTGAGAGAAAACGTTTTTCCTCTTATCTAATCTAAATCTCCTCTTGTTCAACTTGCAGCCATTTCCTCGGGTCCTGTTTGTTGTCTGAGAGAAGAGGCCAAACCCCTCCTCACAACTTCAGGAAGTTGTAGAGTGCAATGAGGTCTCCCTTGAGCCTCCTCTTCTCCAGAATAAACAATCCCAGCTCCCTCAGCCACTCCCCATAAGACTTGTGCTCCAGACCCCTCATCAGTTTTGTTGCTCTTCTCTGGACACGTTCCAGGGACTCAGTGTGTTTCTTGTAGTGAGGGGCCCCAAACTGAACACCATACTCGAGGTGCGGCCTCACCAGAGCTAAGTACAGGGTGATGATTACCTCTCTGCTCCTGCTGGCCACACTATTTCTAATGCAGGCCAGGATGGCACTGGCCCTCTTGGACACCTGGGCATACTGTTGGCTCACATTCAGCTGAGCATCAACCAACACCCCCAGGTCCCTTTCCTCTTCACAGTCATCCAGCCACTCATCCCCAAGCCTACAGCGCTGCATGGGGTTATTGTGGCCAAAGTGCAGGACCTGGCACTTGTCCTTGTTGAGCCTCATCCCATTCACCTCATCCCAGCAATCCAGCTTATCTAGATCCCTCTGAAGGGCCTCCCTACCCTTAGGCAGATCGACACCACCTACCAACTTGGTGTCATCTGCAAACTTACTGAGGGTACACTCAGTCCCCTCACCTAAGTCATCAATAAAAATATTAAACAAGATGGGCCCCAGTACTGACCCCTGGGGGACACCTATTGTAACAGGTTGCCAGCTGGACCTAATTCCATTAACTACTACCCGTTGGGCATGGCCCTCTAGCCAGTTCTTTACCCAAAGACAAGTATACCTATTTAGGCCACAGGCAGCCAGTTTCCCCAGACTGTGTCAAAGGCTTTGCTGAAGTCTAGGTAGACTACATTAACAGCCTTTCCCTTATCTAACAGTCTGGTCACCCAGTCGTAGAAGGAGATGAGGTTGGTCAAGCACAACCTGCCCTTCATGAACCTGTGCTACAAGCATTCTGAACAGGTCAGAGTCTGCCCTCTGGAAGTTCAGGATAGCAGTTTTGCTAGTCACCCTTCTGACATCTCCAAGGACAGAGAATTCTATGATTTCATGGTTGTTCTGTTCAAGACAGTCCCCAGCCTTCACATCTCCCACCAGTCCTTCTCTATTAGAGAAGATCAGGTCTAGCAGAGCACCACCGATGGTAGGCTTTCATACCAGCTGTGTAAGGAATCCTCCACACACTCTAGAAACCTCTTGGATTTCTTCCTCTGCACAGTATATTTCCAATATATATCAGGGAAGTTGAAGTCCCCCAAGAGAACAAGTGCTGGCGATCGCTCAACTTCTGCAAGCTGCTCAGAGAATGCTTCATCCTTCTCTTCATCCTGAATAGGCGGTCTATAACAGACCCCCACCAAGATATCACCCCTACAGGCCTTCCCCCCGATCCTTATCCAGAGACACTCAAGTTTATCATTTTATCATGAATGAACACAATCAGTCATTCCCCAGTTATGATCAGTATCCAATTCAGATATCAAAGTTCTCTAACAAGTCCTGGGGAAAGCTAGGAATGGCACATTTCTTCTTCACATACTTCTTCCTCCCTAAGAGAGCCAGAGGCAGAATTACTTTCCTGCTTCTGCCTTGCCAAGATCCAGGAAACCATTAGTTTAAAGAGTGAGTGCTAAAGTGCAAGGTAGGTATACTTGATAGACCAGTAAATGATACTGGGCTCATTTTTGTAGGATAGTTATACAAAATTATGCCTATTTATTTCATGAATTCTACTAACACTTGTACGTGACATAGGTTTTAACATGCATAGATAAAACTGCACTTCTAGCAGTGTCTGAAAGAGACATGTCTCCATGTACACATGAATAACTCAGGATGAAGGTGCTCCTCACCTTACCCTTAGGTTGATCTGGAGTATTTTGAAATTAGGCAACAAATGTACTTGTAATATTAAGCATGTAAGTCTTTCTGTACAGTTCAGCTGGATGTGCTTTTGAAAATTAAAGGCCTTTCCCATTGGTCTCCACTATTTATATCTTTTAAGTCAACCAAAACTGTTGATTTTTGCAAACTCAAGACCACTGTATTCAACTGAAAAAAGCATGGCGTTAAAAAAAAAAAAAAAAAAAAAAAAAAAAAAAGATGGTCCCCCAAATTTATTTTTTCCGGACTATATCCAAGATGTAGCTGAGTATGAGTATATTACAGCAATGGAAAAGGTAGACTGGCCTGATAACTATGGGCTAATAAAAAAATAATACCTTCCTAACTCCAAAATCCACTTCCTTATTCCTTGGTGGACTCACTCCATGGTTTTTTACTTCCACTGTGATATTGCATTATGGAAGCATCCAGAGGTGTGAGAGGACTGGCTGAAACTACAAGTATCTCAAACTTAAAAAGAGGCATCTAATATTTATATACTGAAATGCCTTATACATTGCTATCTGAAGCATCTGAAGCACACCCAGTGCATAATCTTGTAGATCATTCATTTACAGGTCATGCCTCTGTATCTATGAATTCCCAAACTGCAGTGTTTGTTTTTCATCTATCCAGATGAATACCCCAAAAAATATCACTTACCCTTTGACATGATAAATGACTCTGTGGGGATTTTATTGCTAAGATGCAATACTCCGGAGAGTCATGCAATCGTGCAATCCAATTAGTGTTTTAGATGGTGCAAAATTATTCAGTGAATGAATGGGTAGAGACACATTACAAATAATATTGTCAGGACTCTTTTCTGTACCTTTTTTCTCTTCTCTAAATTGTATCTATGGACAATAGATGTGTACTCATACACAGAAATACACTATGAACTATCCTAGATAAGATCATTTCTCCTTAGTAAGTCTATTGCTTCTGTTGAATTTCATTTATAAAGACTTTCCAAACTATAGACAATACCTTTACATGGAGAATGCATTGATGAATATGTGCGGAAAATGATGGAAAAAAACCCCAACATTTGTAAGCCATCCTATACTCCTTTCCAATATCATTTTTACAAATGCATTTAAAACCAGTGGTGAATGTAGTTTGAACTTACATTTTTATTTTATTTTAACATGTATAAATTATAAAATGCATATCCATATTCTTAGGGTACTACAATTCAATACACCTCAGGAAATGTTGGGTTGTTTTTTTGTTTTTTTTTTTTTATTTTTTTGTTGGTTGGTTCAGTTTTTGTACTTTTTTCTCTACAGCTGCTCACAGCTGAAATTGCTCAGTCATAAAGAAAACACATTTGCTGCATTCCAAATGCCTGCATAGGTATGCATTAGGGAGATAATTTTATTTTATTTAATGTCATCTACAAGGAAAAATATTGGCAAAATCAGCCATTCTTGAGAGAGTTCTCAGTAAAAGTAAAGCAGAAAAAACTTCTAGGTGCCTACTTGTTCCAGGAAGTTTCATACAAGGAGCGGATGTCTTAAGTTACCCTTAAATTTCTTAACCTTGATCCCCAGTAAATGGACTACAAGTTAGACACAGTAACTAGTCTTGCCGAACTCCAATCCAGAATTTGACTTTTCAAGCATAAAAACAGAGTATGACCTCTTTGAGCTACATTTTCAGAGCCATATGCTTTACAAACTGCAAAATGGCATGTTTTTTCTGTTCAGAGTGCTTCTTATGTTTGCTCATTCATAACAGAAAAAAAAAAAAAATAGGACATTGCCTCCTCAGTTAGGAGTACCAATTCAAAAATAATTACATTGCAGCAAAGGCACAAAATTTTGATGTACTTTCCAAAAAACTGGAATGAAGTTGTCGATTTTCTTTTTACCTTATTTCCCCTACTACCTTCCTTCAGTATTGTAAACTTTACTGGCAAAATATGTCTAAATGGAAGCAAGCCGTTACAGCTTATTGGTACCTCTGCAGCTAATTTGTGTTGGTGAAAATCGTACTTATGGATATACATACACTGAACAAAATGTAAGCAAAGTATTTTTCTGTAATGTTTAAAGTTACATAACTACAAGTGATGATATCAGTAAACGAAGGCTGTTAATAAACCAGCTAATTAATTAACGTTATGAAAACAAGACACATTACCCTCCATTCCTATTTAGGTCCTTATTCTAAAAAGCATTCAAGAATGTCTTGCTTTTTAGTTTCCTTATGTACTCCTTTAGGCATATATCCAATAAAATGTTTAAGAGTGAACTTAGGCACGTGTTTGGGTGGTCTGCTGAAAACAGTTGATACCCCTTTGGATGCAATGGAAAGCATTCACCAGCCTTATGAGGAAGAATCTATAAAATAAGGTTTTTGACTTAATTACAGTCAAAGAGAGTAAATAAATGCTCTTCCCAGCCAGAAGAAAAGGCAGAAAATGTTTTCAAAGGCTGACATATTGATCTTTCTATCACTGTATCTAAAGCACTAAGACAGAAGTACGGCTTATTCGTGGCGGTAAATACAGGAATTCAAAGCATTTGCTGCACAGTTCTTTTCAAAGCTTCTTGAAATTAATAGTTAATTCTGCTGCATAAGCTAAGAGGACAGGAAAGGCTGTCATTACACTACTTTGTACCACATCTAACCTTTCAGTAATTAAAGCATTTTTTCATGTTCACTTAGTTACTTAGAAGACACTGTATGGTGAGCCAACTCATGATGTAATTTAGACTATTTCTTCTTTTTTTTTTTTTAATTTTTATTTCTATTTTTAACCACAACACCATAGCAACTTAAACACCAAGTATTTATTTTCCTTCTCCAACACTACAAGTTATTTTATGAAAATTTTTATGCAAATTAGGCAATGAATTGACTCATTCTGTTTGTCTCCCTTGTATTTATCTCTAAGGCATCTATCACCATGGTACCTAAATGATTTGGTATCTTTGTGTTTGCCAGCTCTGTCTGTCTTGAGAATGGTATCATCATTTTTGTCCACTTTTACATAGCCTCTTTATATACACTGCAAGTAAGTATTATCTAGGACAAATCAGTCATGGATTAAAGGCAAGCAAATGTTTTCTATACTAATACAAAAACCATTAAAATTGAAAGTAGTAAAATTGAAAGTAGTAAAATTGAAAGTTCTTACTGTTTTCTTCAGTCTTCATTACTATGAAAAATAGCTTGTACTGCACTGAATGCACTGCTTCGGTGAAGGCTTCTTGATCACAAAACCCCCATATACTACTTAAAATCTTACGTATATTCCATCTCCTAACCATCTTGGATAACCACATGAGCCCACACAACACCAAACAAATCTAACGTCCTTTTTTTTGCCGCACTTCAGCTTACTTCCTTCCTTAGGGTTCTATCAGATTACATCTTCCCCCAAAACATCCCTACTATGCTTCCAGACCAATGACTTCCCACATACAACATGTGTTGTCATGAGAACAATGTACTGTAAGCAACATGCAGAGCTTTCAGGCTGCTGTAGACCAAACTAGGGAGCGGAGACAGTTACAGTTGTAACATACACCTTCTGTCAACGGTAAGACTTTTGGCGCAAAACATTGAGACGGTGTATCTGGCTTGCCTTCAAATAAAACGATTTTTCTCCCCAAATATTAAGTGGAAAAAGTATTACAAGAAAGAAGTGAAATGGAAAATTGCTAAACCTCAAAAACATAGCACACAGAAAGGCAGCCTTTTTTTCTAACAGCTCTGAGAAGATATGAAAAAGTGAGAAAGGGTGTGAAGGAGAGAGAGAGAGGGAAGGAGAATCAAGACAAGGGAATGTGAAGCAGACTGAAAACAATGTGAAAGAATTGATATTGTTAAGGAAAACCGAAAAAAAATTAAGTGGGGGCAAAATCTACAGAGGCACTTTTGATACCACAAATATCATCCCATAGAGCAGATTTTCTATAAGATGCCTAAATATAATTGGCCTGGTCATCATTCAGAAAGCTGGATTTTTCCTCCTTCATCCTGCTATGGGCGAGACAGTGACTCTTCTATTTTTTTTAAACTCCATAGCAAGTGTAACTGTGAGGTTTATCTTATGCCCTTCAATGGTATGCTCCACTTAAAATATAACCCTTACGCAATGTTTCCATATAAAAACAGTTTTTTAAGCCATTGATAAAACAGGATTATTATTTTCACCAAACAAGAAAATGGGAAAATGTCTCTCTTTGAAGCTGTTAATAAGGACAGTAACACAGTTTGATATCTGTCATTTGGGGAAGTAAAAGTGCTTAATATATTACGTGAATAAAGCCCCTTTTGCCTTTTTAAATGGAACATATATAGCAAAACTCTCTGCTCTAAATTTAGTATTTGGACTCTTCAATGATCAGCATAAAGCTGTATCAACACTGAAGTGCAAGGCATTTTTAGCATATCTGAAGCTATACAGAAGTGTTGATTTCATCTACAGATGTAAATAGTAGCACCTTCATTCTCATCACTAATGCAAACAACAAAACTTCTGATACCAAGAAAACATAGGAGACAACTTTGTCTTTTCAAAGTTCAAGCAATTTTACAGAGCTTTAAAATTTCCACTTCCTCTACAAGAAATTTTGCCTAAGAAAGATCTAGTTCCTTGTGAATTTCCCCTCTGGGGGTGGGCACAGGCGTGGAGCCTCTTCCCTTCAAAGAAATAAATGAGCATTACCTTATCTTCTCAAGATTACGAAATTCTTCATTGACATTTTTCTTGACTGTTTACAACCCCTTGCATCTTGAGATACTGCATCAGCTAGAAAGGAACTAGCCAAATCTGTCCATCTCATACACGCCCTGTTTTTTTTTTTTCTTCTGTATTTTAAAAGACTCATCAAAAAATTGGTAGTTGTATTCAAATATGGTCCATCATAATGATTTAGTATCCTTCTGTGTCATATAGATTCATCTGACTGTGTGCGTTTTATTTCAACACATTTGTGAAATTATTTAAGTTGACATATCTTCCTACAGCTGATCTACTGAAGTTCAGGATTGCAAGAATGGTCAGTTGCTATGAGAGCTTTACCTTTTTGTACCGATAACACGGTGACACGTGTTAAATTCCTAGACAAATTAAATGAAGTTCAGCTCCTTATATCTGAACCTTCTTCGAGTTGTTTTTTATAGCCACATAACAAGTCTTTACTCCTTATGTTACTGGGGCAGCTAAAGATCCACTTTTTGTTCCCAGTCTTAAAGGAATTTTCATCTTTTTAGTTCTCATGGGAAATTGTGTTAAAATTCAACAACCTGACCTTAGGTTGCATTGAATATTCCCATTGACTTCAGGCCATAAAAAAGAAAACTGAGGAGAAGAGCTATATTCTGTCAGAAATAATATGGCTCCAAACACTGGAATCATCCTGACAGCTCTATTTCAGAAGTTAGCCAAGGAGAAAAAAGGGGCCAGGCATCTTGAAAATTACATACACACAGCTCACACACATGTACACACGTACAAAGCATGAAGGAGAATAGAGGATAGAACCTGGAAAGAAATCCTGCCAATATACCAAGTGGCAGATGAATTATCCCCAAGAGTTTCATAGAAGCAGCAGCCACCCCATTTTAAGGTGAAATTTTATTTCAATCTCAGCTGCAGCATAATCTAAGATCCATCTGTTCCTCTATTCTCCCCCCCTCTCCCCCCCTTCCTCAGTCCCCCTGCTCCCTTCCCAACTCACATGCTGACATAACTCCATGGAATCACTCCACCTCCAGCACCACAGGTTTCATGGGCCTTACTGGGTAGGCAGGAATTGCAAGAAAAGTGATGGAAGGAGTCAAAAAAAGGAAAATGATAGATTTATTTATGTGAGTTTTCATCCCAGTCAGACTTTTAGACACGTTTGATCATTTTTAGTCTATTTTCAACATCTGCCCCTCAAATAATGTTCAATGGAAAGACAGTGACCAGTGAGTGCACACTGCCTATACCTCTGTGAACTGTCTCAGTATTACCATTATTTCCACTTTTCATTATTTGTCCTAAATGATGGCTCTGCTTCAAATCCTTGGTATATTACTCAGAAAGTAAACAAGTAAATCTTAAGAGAAAAAAAAAAAAAAAGAAAAAAAAAAAAAAAAAGGAATTTTCTGATGTTTGGTAACATCTGTAACACCAAAACCACAGTTCACATCTAGTTTAGCAAAAGGACTCCTAGGAGCAGTTTCATTAAGCAAACCTATTTATAGACTGTACCTTTGTCCTTCTCTCCTTCCTCACTTCAATCCTAGTTTTTCCCTTCTCCTCTCATTTCATCACTAGTTCTCATTCAACCAGAGTTACCCAGATCAAAAACCCACAGCCCTGATCCACCTGAGATCTATGCCATACATTAATTTTCAGCCTGTTCCCTGACAGAAATGGCTGTGCAGCCACAAGCGACCTCATCTTCCCCAGGGAGGCTGTAGGAGGAGGCAGCTGCAGGAGGGAGGAAAACAGAGCAGTGCCACCATTTCCAGAAGCTTTCAGCACAGATTTCAATTTGCTGAAGCTGACTGCAAAGCCACTCCTTTCATATTCTGGAAGCAAAATGTCCCAAATGAATCAAACTGTATGAAAGAAAACAAACAAAAAAACAGATGTGGACACCTGATTTTGAGTGTATGAGGAAGACAAACAAATACTGAGATTCTTCTGAATCAGAAACACCAGATGGCACAGAGTTTGTTTCCACAGCACAACAAGCACTAATACCCTACATCTGAATGCTGTTTCCACAATGACTCCTGACTTACAGGCCATGCCAGTACTTATGGCATCCCTTGATTTGTTTGTGATAGAGTGTGCACCTCCATGGATTTCTTCTTACTAGGTTAAGAGAGAATTCGTCTGGCCTTTTTGGATGTGCACTGAGAGCATTTTGGGAAGAGCCACTGGAAGATACAGTCAGCTGTAGTGATCACATTAATAGTGATATTAATTGCATTAATACAGACAGCTATTACTTCTGATGGACAGTCAACTCAAGTATTAGGAAACCACTAGCACTAAAATTTGAATAACCTCTGCAGCACTTCCAAGCAAAGAGATATCTTGAAAAGCCTGAAATAGGAATTTTGTTGCACTAAATTGTTCCAGTGGGCCAGCCTGCTTCTGGAGAAGAAAAATAGCCAACTGCTCCTGTGCAATCCCACTCATAAAGAACAACTCAGTCTGATGCAAAGCTACCCAGAGAATGTGAAATGCTGCAAAAATATTTTAGTTTTAAATACAGAAAATGAAGCATTCAATTAATATTTCTGCTATGATACTTCAGGAGATCTTATCCTGGAACACTTGGGTGTGCTGACTAATTACGTAAGTGTTGCTCATTTTGTGTCCTTAGCACCCTAAGACTGCGCACAAAGTTAGTCCTTATCTGTGACGCACATCTTAAAGAGAAAAACATAAAGGCACATGGAAGCCTGGGGATCTGATTAGTTATTTCCAGGATATTTAACTGTTATTATAACCAGAAAAATGCTAACACATTATGTTTTTTTCTGTAAGAGAAAACCTTGAGTTAAACACTCGTGCAAATTCCATGTGATTGCAAGCAGTCTCAGGAGTTTTAAAAAGGAGAAGACGACAAGCTAGACTTTCACTGGTTATTTGCAGTTCCTTTTATAAACTTTGGGCATAGAATCAAACTTTAACATTTTACACTGAAAGACAGAATCTTTCTGAAAGATCTTTTATAAATCAGCAAGACTGGAAATAATGTGATAGAAGACTTACCATGTATGCTCTTTCAGCCATTTCACAGAAACTCATTTTGGCTTTCTCTGAGGTAGAGATAAACCACAGCTAAGAGACAGTTATTAAATCTTCTTTATATATTCTGTATGAAATATATTAAATGACAAAAATGCTATATTCAAATAAGGTTAAGGGTCTGACTTAAATCCACACAGACATGGAAATTCAGAAATATTGTCTCTCCCCACCCTTCCCTCAGTGTCACTTGGCATTGTACTTGTAGCACAAATGAGCTGTGCTCAGATTCCTTAAACCCCTTCCTTATAGTGCATTTCTTCTTAAAGACACTTTTCACTTTAAGGTGCTCAGTTTGCATCTCCCTCTTCCCTGATTATTATTTATTTTTTCTTTAATATAATCTCATTTTTCTTAAGCGTACAGAAATAGAAAAACGAGAAAAATAAACCAAAAGTATAAAATAGTTGGCATTGACAACTGGCTTTTATTTATTTATTTGTTTATTTTTACCCATAATTGATATTTCCTGTGCTAACGAGACAGGCAGGCAGATGTAGGACATGCATGGCTCTTACCAGGTATAAACACATGCTTCAGCTCTCTCTCCCTGTTGCAGTGCTAGTTATACATACGTAAATAGTCTACATGTTTCTCCAGCAAACTAAAAAGGAACCCTGGAGATGACACTGAACTATGATTTTGTGCCACAAAACACTGGACTTTCTTCCATGGACTGTTTTATCCAGAATACAGCAGTGACCAGTGGAGCGTGATGCATCATTAAAATGAAAGTGAGACACTTGTACTTCATCTCAAGGAGCTCTCAGCTTTGAAACCCCACTTCCTACCCTCCAGTACAGAGATTGGACCTGCTGACCTCTTGGGCAAATCATGTCTTCTCAAGGTAATTTCAAATCAGGAAAATTCCACTATGGGAAAGGGGAAGAGTATCTTAGGAGGATGGGTATTTTTGTGTGTGTGTGTTCTACAGCTATGAACTAAACCGTTCCTCCTTGATCTCTATTTTCAGCTATCCTTGGTTTCTATTTAATTATTTCCAGGACACTATGCATTAAGGCAGCTCACCCCAGGGGCTCTTATAAAACTACAAGCATTCAACAATTGGTCATAAACTCAGCTATTTCCAGTGTGGCTTCCCTGCAGAGGATGACTTAGGTCCTGGTGGACAAAAAGCTAGACAAGAGTGTGCTCTTGCAGCCCAGAAGGCGAGCAGCACCCTGAACTGCATCAAAAGATGGGTGGCCAGCAGGGGAGTGGTTGTCCCCCTCTGCTCTGCTCTTGTGAGTACCCATGTAGAAGTACTGCACTCAGGCCTGAGGTCCCCAGTATGAGAAGAATGCAGAGTTGTTGAAGCAATTCCACAGGAGGGCCACAGAGATAATCAAAGGGCTGAAGCATCTTTCCTTATGAAGACATGCTGAGGGAGCTGGGCTTGTTCAGTATGAAGAAAAAAAGACTGCAGGGAAATTGTGGCCTTCCTGTACTTAAAGGGAGAATATAAACAGGATGGAGACTGACTTGTTGCATGGTCAGATAGTGCTACTGAAGCAGCAGTTTTCAAAGATGAACAATCAAGACTGACTATTCAGCCTCTGCAACTGGTACACCTGGAAGCTACTAAAAACAGAACAAGGGGCATTCCAATAAGAAGACACTGTTGATTATGCTCTGACAACCAGCATAAAGGCAGATGATTTAGAGAACATCCACAAATATTAATCTTTGAAGGATGACTGTGATAAAAAGAAAACATACAAAATCCTCAAACAAGTGAACAGCAAATAGCATAAGACTTTAAAATAACATCTGCAGTGTATCATTATCTTAAGATGTCACAGAACAAAATACAGGATTTCAGGAAGATATTTCTTAAACAGAAGATGTCCCTGTAATTTCTGATAAAGAGAAGCAGAAAGTAGTAGCCTTGATCCACAAAAGCATTTCTGCCTTATACAGCATAAAAGGCAGACATTTAGGAATAGCTCATCCATGAGAAATGGTGATCTCCTATTGCTGCCAAGGTCAGTCAGACCTGTTGTGATATGTTCTGTAAATGCTGACTCTATCACTTACAGTTTTCCAAGGACTTCTTTAACACTTAGAAATTTTTTATTTTTATTGTGGAACAAAGCTCTGACATGAAACTGTCAAACTAAAAAGCCCAGAAAAGGATGATATGTTTTTATTAGATTTGAGGGTGACAGCTTCATTGAGAAAAGAACCATGTAGCAGAAGAAAGGTGGTCTGAAGTTCCTGGAGATCCAACAGGAAAACACTGAAATCTCAGCAAGGGAAGGAATTTTGTTCTGAAGCCAGCGGTGCAACAACTAATCACACCCCTTAAAAACTGATGGCAGATGACATGTGGATGATGCATCTGCATCAACCTACTAAATGTGAAGGGGACTTGATTTATTTGCTACAACAGGAAGCTCTAATGGAATCTCCCAGCACAGTCTTACTGTGCCTCAGTCCTGACCTTCTGCACTTCAAATGCCAACTGTGCCCCCTTGTGTGGTACTTTTCTGATGGTAACCAAAGTCTCTGAGGCACTAGGTTAGATTCAAACAGGCCATTTTGCTTTTTACTTTCTCTAGTTCAAAAATTAAATGACCAAAGCCAACCAACCAAACAAAAAAGACAAGCTTCTAGCCCTAAAAATAATGCTCTAGTTTGTGAACTCATCACTGTATTTGAATATTCTCAGAGAATACAGCCTGAATCTTTAAATTTCTACCAGCACCTATAATTCTGCACCTGAAGTATTAATTAAAAGTACATAAGAGAAAGGTATGTTTCCTACTTTTTTACATAACGAGGTGGGAATCTTCTGCTGCAAGATGTCCCTGCTTGGAGGTTTACAAAACATCCAAAGGGCTGCTTAACAGAAACCTTTTAAATACAAAGGGGAAGAAAACCACTCTCAAGATGAGAAAGCAAGGCATTGAAAATAAAGAGATTTTCAGTAACTCTGTAGAGATCTCTTCATTCCAGGAGGACTCATGCAGTGGAATCTCAGCTCAATTTGGGAGATTTATCACAAAGAAAAATCACTGATCTGAACTGAAAACTGATTAATCATCTACTTGCATTAGCCAATTAGCATCTTAGCCAATGAGAATTCTCTTTTCAATGCTGTGGAAAACCTGGCGATACAGACAAGTCCTCACGTTGTCAGTGGTCTCTGCCGGTGAGCAGCCCCGTCTTTTCTTTTTCCTGACCATTCAATTGACAATATGCACAGACACGTACTTATAATGGTATCAAACATTTACATGTATTTGCTCTCTAGACATCTGTAACCTATATAATGCATTTCACAAATAACATCTACATAGCTTTTATGGATCTTTGGTTTTGGAGGAAATAAAATGCCTTTAGATACCCTTTAATTTACAAAATACGCTGTTGAAAAAAAATCTTCAAAAATCTTTAGTTTCTGAAACTCCAATACAGTCCTCCAGTATACTTCAGATAAAAATAGCATGAAACCAGAAATTCCTGATCTCTTATCCTTCTAGATGTTTCATAATTGATTTCACAAGATAAGTGGAAGAGTGGAAAGCTGGCAACCTTAACACTTGAGATCTAGCATGCACCGTACTCTGATGTATTTTTGAGCCTTTCTGCATACCACATGGACAATGTACCTTATATAAATCACTTGGTAGGATAGGAAATACAGGAAGAGGGAAAGGAGAACTTCACATTTTCATTTGTTTCTCTGACCATTATAATTAATTTCATTCTAAGTCCCAGTGAAATGTTCTCTTCCATGCTTGGTCCACTGTTTGTATGTCTGCAAGGCCATGTTAAATTTGGTAACTTGAACCATCTGGCAGTGTCTTTGAAGCATATGGGAACAGACTAAAGCTGCAAATATACAAGGTGAATTTTACATTTTTATATTTCTCGCATAGTTAATTAAGATCTTGATTCTGAGGGGATGTGTGTTTAATTCCTACTGCAGGCAATGGCAGATGAGTGTACTACGAACCTTTGGTAAGATGCAAAACACAGATCAGGTTCAGCCCACGTATCCACACCTCTATCTGTTAAATTGGCTACGTACCATTTGTTTGAAATGAGAAGGCGTCACAATGCTCAGACTTTCTCTTTGCTTTGTAACAAAGGGAAGTCAGGGTCTTTCTTAACTATTTAGAAGTGATCTTTACAGAGACGAGAACAATTTATGTCCATGCAAGTGTGACAATACAGAGCTGGCCATTTTCATCACAAATGAATTAAACAAGACAGGAACAGTGGCTAAAATAATAAAATAGCTGCCTCTTTCATTACCTGTCTGACAACACTTGATTTGACAGACTATTAGGTAGCACTGCAAACTGTTTAAATACTCTGAAACATATACCACCGCTATAAGGCTTTGATACCAGATTGTAGATGTTTCTGTTTAAACACACTGATTTATGCTCGCTGATGAGGGCACACCCAGAATGTCAACAACACTTAAAATGAATCAAATTCTTAAAGGATTTGAGTTCATGATGATGAAAAGGACAGATTAATTACTTTGTTTTAAATATGCTGTAATCTTAATATCATTATCTTCTGCATCTTCCCAGATTTAAGTGTCATACTCGGTTTAAAGACATAAAACAAAAAGACATCAACAAAAGGGACAGCCTCTCATCCTATTATTATTTAATTAACAACTCTCTAGAAATTGATGAACACTGAGCTTTGTTCTGAAAAATAAACAGTCCTGTGTATCAGAACGCAAAGCAAAAATTTCAGTGGGACAGACCTGCTCAGCAAAATCTCATGACTACCCTTTTAGCTTTTCTGGAACTCTTGGTTCCCAAAGTACAGCCCATAAAAATATATATTAAAAAAAAATTATATGTATATATATATATGCAAATATATACTTCTCAATTCATTTGCTCTTAAAAATGTAGGTGAAAGCTCTTCTGTAAAGATGAGTCAACCTCATGAAAAGTCTTGAGCTGTCTATGTATAATATGCTATCATCACAGTCTCACATCTGCTTCTTCCTAGGAAAATCAAGAAATCTTATCTTTATAGTAGATGGTCAAATATCTTGCCAGGAAATCCCAAATAAAACTGGGTATAGATGTGTAAGATTAAAGGAAAGAGATGCTGGTTTAGATTATAATTTAAAGGAACTTTTAACTCTTTTTGGCTGACAGCATGCTTTACGACTACTGATGAACCCCACTGTAATATACCAGAGCGAGCAGCAAAGTAAGACATTAGGGCCGACAAGATAACCTGTAATCTCAGCCAAACTTGCTAGCTCCTTTTAATTCTAACAGCCCAACCATTGTAGTGCCTCCATGAGAACATGCAAATGGATGGGTTGGTTCAGAACAATGGCCTGTCTGGCAAGCACTCCTCCAACAGCTCTAGGCTGAGGGTAATGTAATAATACTTCCTCCATTCTCAAGCTTCTTGCCTCTATCTCTGGCTATTTTCAACTCAGAAGTTATTTTTTTTATGGCTGGTCCCTAGATCCATTTGAAACTTCTGTCCACTCTGCTTTGTAAGCTTTTTGTATCCATAATGGTCTTTGCCACAAATTCCACAGTTCTCCATTGTATAGAGAATACTCATACTCCACAGTTTCACTCTAGGAGATAGCATTTAAAGGAATAACAACTTTTGTAGCATCAGCAGATAATGTTTCTCAAGGTGCTTGTTCCTATTTATGTAAGAAAAGCAATGACATTCTCCTCATACAATGGTGAAAAACCTCTTTCAAGACTATTTTGGAGACATTCACCTGAATGTTGAATGGTTTTAAAAGATCACTGCTCTTCCGAACAACTGTTCTTTCCTTTTGAGCTTCTAAAAACTGATTCATGTTCTTTAGTCTGTTGCAACTTTTTTTTTTTTTCTCCAGAAAATGCACCTACATGAGCTGAAGTGGAACTGTTTGGTATGCCACTGAATTCTCCTGGAAAGGGCCTTGCAGTCCATAGAAGAATAAAAATGTATAATAGCATTAACCTTTGCAGTCCAGTCTGCACAAATGCACTATCCTGATAACCCCAGCGAATGTCCCCTAGAAAACAAAGAAACATTTAAGTGACTAATAGAAACAGCTGTTTAATTTTTACAAACTGTACGTATAACTGCCATAAATATCAGCTGTTTTTACCATCTCAATGATTAAATCATCTCTGTAAGTAGCAGCAAAAATTTTATAACCTCTCAGGGCCTGCATCATTAAGTATGAAAATAACTTGAAGTGCCGTGCAAAGCAAATGGTATAGTTGTAAACTCCTACAGATTCCTCGGAACTTGAAGTCTTTCTTAAGGGAATCACCAGTAATATTTCATATAAATACAAAGCCAAATCTGCACTATCTGCCATCATATGTTCTAGTCACTCAGGTACTGACACCTCCAGCTCTGCATTAGCATGCACCAGTCACCCAGACCAACTTTTCTAGAAGCAGTATCTCTATCATCTTTCTCTACAACAGGCTGAAAAATAATCCATGGCCCATGAATAACAAGTTTCTCAACAGCAGCTTTTCAATACAGAGCTGCAATCTGTCTCCCATTCACTTTGTCAAATTACGGTCCACATATCAGCCACTTGCAGTAGCGATATATCTGCCAAGCGTCAAGTACATTTCTTGCAAAGGAAATTCTTTTTTAGGATTTTTTAACTTTCAAAATGTCTGATCTCAAACATGCAAAATAATGAGTCAGATTCCAAAAAATCATAAGGTTGTTGGTTGTCTTTTTTTTTTTTTTTCTTTTAATTATGATAATTTCTTTTCCTTTGGAGCTTTTTTCTGGGTCATGTTTTCAAGCTTTTCTCCAAGGCCATGAGGAATTTTGACAACTTTTAAAAAAATGTTATTTTTGTAATAGCATGTTTATGGAAAATATTTATTGTCACCATGTACTTTGTGTTCAAGTCACAACTAAGAATCTTCTAAGATATTTTGTGTTAAATCATCCTGAGAATTTTCATTCAAAACAGTTTTCTTTAGTTTTCTTTACCATTACTCGTATATATTTTTTTCCAGATAATTAAGCTTTACAGAAAGTAGGTTTTGGGGCATGGAGGAAAACCACAACGTAACACAATCTCTTTTACAATATCAAAATATCTGAGTTACTGATTACAGACCCTCACACAAATGCGATTTCTTCACCCTGAAATTCGTAATATGCTCCCTCTTAACAATACTTCCCCTTGAAATACCTGTTCTATTTGTAGGGATTATAGGACACTTTCGTTTGAAAATACACATTGCTAATGTTCAGAGTTCCCTAGATTTCAACTTATTTTTGAGATCAAGATGTTTGTGAGTAATTGATAAATGTAAACATTCTCACTAATGGGATCTATTGATAATGGCACCTGTTAGTGTCACTCACCAATTTAACGAAAGGCATTCCTAATACTCATGATACAGTTTCTCTGCATAGCATTATTTGACTAGTGTCCTTCCTGTACGTTTTTTCTTCAGTCCCTTCTGTCATGATTAATACTACCAGAGACTCTGTATGAAACCCAGTGGGACTGCTCACGGTACCTCGAAGTCACTGTTTCTGTATTGCTGTCTGCTGAAACCTTGTTTCGCTCCTTAGTCCCTCCTACCTGCGGATCCCCAACTTCCCTTTGTTACCACCTCTGTTTGCAACTAGTTTGCTCCTTTTTCACTACCCTCATTTAGTTCTTCCTTTCTCCCACATCTGCCCACCTCCTTGAACTTCCCAGCTCCAGACTTTTGTGAGGAAGGATGGGCCAAGCACCGCAGCCACAGCTCAGACCCCTGTTCAGGTGGCACATCATGGGGTGGTTCTTTGCACTTTACACTTGCTTTCTGCTTTCTGAGGTGGACTTCTCACATCACAAAGTCTGGATGGGACAGGAAGCGAAGGGCTCGCCTAACCCTGTTAGGACTAATCTGTTGGTGGACCTCAGAGAAATACAGAGACCCACAGGCCTGACAGAACGTCTGTGGGGAGGTCCAGCGAGCCAAGCAAGTGGGCCGAGAGCTGTGAAACTGTGCTGGGGGCTCTCACAGAGACGGCCCGAGCGACCAGCCTGCATCTACAGGCTGCCACCCTACAGGACCGCACCCCTCGGCCGCCGGGCCTAACCGGGCCGGGCTTGCGCGGAAGGGGCGCCATAGTAACCGGCGGGGGCCGGGCGGCGCCGGGGGGCCGGGCGGGGAGGCGGGTGGGAGAGGGCGGGGACGGCGGCGGGATGGCGGGCGCGGTAGCGCCCCCTCTCCGCGACTCCCAGCCCCGTCCCTTACGGCCGCAAATGGCTCTTCCCTCGGCAGCCCCTTTGTGTGAAGCACACTCGGAGAAGCGCCGCGTCCCCCGCCGCCCGCCGAGCCGCGCCGGGCAGTGCCGTGCCGAGCCGGGCGGCCATTCCAACGCGGGCGGACTGCTCGCCGCTCCCCGCGGGGGTGAGCGGGGGGCTCCGGCCTCTGCTACCGCTTTTCCCGGCCACGCTCCTCAGGGTGGGGGGACAACTAAAATACACCGGCAGCAAACGAAACAAACAAATCGATAACAACAAATTAAAAAAAAAAAAATAAAAAGAAAGAAAAGAGAGAAAGAAAAAGAAAGAAGGAAGGAAGGGGCAAGGAACTGAGCGAGAGAGCGAACGAGCGAGCGAGAGGGAGGGAGGGAGGGAGACGCGAGGCAACTCCGAGGCTCCCATAAAGCGCGGCACGCACGGAGCGAGCGCCCCGGCGCCGGTGCGCGGGGAACAATAAGTGCTGAAGTTACCTGCCCTGCCGGGAAGGAAGGAGGGTTTGTTGGTTCTCTCGCAGACATCTGCAGCCCGGTGCTTTTTTGGAAGAGATTTTTTTTTTTTCTTTTTTTTTTTTTTTTTTTTTCTCTTTACAAACCACAAACGGATGTGAGGCAGGGAAGGTGTTTCTTTGACTGCCGAAGTCAGGCACCTCTTTTCTTTTTTCATTCTTCTCAGCCCTGTTGTGTGCCCCCCCCCCCACCCCCCCCCTCCCTTCTCGCGCACACACGCACACGCACCCCTTTTTGCACCAACAACGTTAACAACCCAAAGACACGGAGAGGAGTTTGCTTGATGTTTGAGTGAAATGGACGTAAGATTTTATTCACCACCTCCTCAGCCTGCGGCCGCTCCTGATACGCCTTGTTTGGGACCTTCCCCCTGCCTGGACCCCTACTATTGCAACAAGGTGACTCGCGTTTTGTCTCGTCCGAAGGGTTTTCTTCGCGCTGTCTGTTGTGCTGCGGTCGCGGTGCCGGAGCGGGCGCTGAGCCGCGCTGCGGGAGTCCCGGGCGGGCAGCGGTCGCGGGGCCGGGGCACCCCGAATTCAGAGCCGAAGAGATTTGGGGGCGGGCGGCCGGGGAGGGGGGCGGAGGACGGGGGGGGGGGTGGGGGCATTTTCCGTGGTATGTTCCGTCGGTGAGGAACAACGTGGTGTCGGTTCGGAGGACTTGGATCTCCAGGGCTGCTGTGAATGGGGATCGTGTCCGCTGAGCAACTCTCTGCCCCACAGCGAACCCCGCAGTTGATGTGTCAGAGCGGTGCTCGGCCGTGCCGGGAGCGCGCCTGTATGTGAACGTGTCTGTGACATATGTGTGTGTGCACATATATGCACGCATATACTTATATATACAGTTATGTCTGTATACGTATACACACCTATACAGAGTGTATACACTCTGTATGTCTGTATACACACCTATACAGAGTGTATACACGCAGTAAAACAGGGTGACAAGTCAGTCCAGCTCAAGGACTCACTTTGTCCCACTCTGGCTGCCCAGACTTGTCATAGGGTCCGTGTCCTCCGGAGCCCGGTGTCAGCCCCCGCGCCCCGATGGGGGCACCGCACAGCCCGGACCGGGCCGGGCTGCGGGAGTGCGGTGCTGCCATCCCGGAGCACTTCGCGCTACTTTAGTTCCCGAGCAGGGGGATGGGGGAGAGAGCATCGGTGCTGCCGCTGTGGCTGTATGCATGAGCTGCACTTTGTTGTTACGGAGTAGTCTTTGCTCACGAATGAAATGTTGTCCGTAGGACATCCTCAGGGGGTGTGAGCGCTCCTGCAGCTCTCGCTGTCCCTCAAGGTGTGCTTAGAGACGAGCGTTCTCGCATCACATCATCTGCGCGGGGCACAGCGGCACGGGTGCGGGACGGGGAGATCTCGGGTGTAGCGGGGTACCAGGGGCTCATCCCGGCGGTGGGACCTCGTCGGGCAGCCCCGCTCCGCGCTGCCCATTGTCACGCCGGGCTCACGTGTCGGGAAGGTGTTGGGAGCCTTCTCTTTCCCCGCCGGCAGCTGCCCAGATTCGGAGATAAAGGGCGAAATAGGAGATACCGGTGTTAAAACGCAGGGGCAGCGGCGGCGGGGTGAAACCCTCTCAGTTTTCAGGAAAGATTTCCCACATGGTCTCATCTACCAATCGCAACAGGAAGGACCAAATCCAGCCTGGCTGCATTTCACATACACTCAATGGAGTTATAGAATTCAGGGATAAATCTGGCCCTTTGTGGGTGCCTGAGGATATTTTGGAAGATCCCAGAGGTACGGCTGTTAGCAGCGTTCAGTAGCTGTGTTTGGCAGTCTCCATCCCCTGCCCCGTAGATCGGAAGTTGGTGCGAGGAGCGAACTTTGCTCAGCAGGAGGAGCCCAGATGCACACAAGCATGTGTGCGGGTATTAATTTTTTTGTTCAAGTGCTCAGAGTACTGTTAGGCTGCTCCCGTTGATATGCGGCTTGCCATTAATTTCTCTGTTGTCTGCTTTTGTACCTTGTAACCGTAAAGTGTTGCTATGTAAGAAGCCCAGGCTAGACTTAATGGCATAAGTACCAAAGTGTCTGAAGACCCATTTGGCAGTGAAACTGGACAAACGTTATTAAACCTATCAGTGATTTAAGGCTTCAAAAAGAAGGTAATGACTTGAATACACATTTCACTCATCATTCTTGAGATAGCGGGCCAGATTTAATTTAGAAGTTAAATGCTTTGGAAAATCAGGAATTACTTTAATATATTAAATCATTTTCCAATTAAGTTCCTTAAATCATTTGTGGTGGGTTGTGCTGCAAATCGAATAAATTAATTTAGAAAGAAGTTTTTCGGAATGTCTTCACTGGCTGGTTAAAGCTTCTTTTAAGTCATGCCATGTATGAGGGAGCAAACTGTTCTTTTTAAATGCAAATGAGACACTCATTCTGGAGACAAGTTGCAACTCTTCTATTTCACTTTGCCTGAACTGATAATGTGCTTAAAAGTGCACAGTCATAAGACATATGTTTTCTGCTTGGAAGACTTACCAGGAATGTTTCCTATAAGGTACTGAGTATAGGATGAATGTCTTTTTCAGATGTCTTTGCCCCTGACCACTGATTACATTAAACGGGCAAAGGAGGCTTTCTTAGGCCCCTTGGAGGCGTACATTTACTGAACATTTCATTTTTCACCTCTTTCACTCTCTCCCTTCACCCAGCATGATTAACATTGCTGCGAAAACTTATCTGACTTGTTCCAAACATGCAGTCACGTTCCGGTATTGCCCTGTCACTCATCCTCCTGCTGTGTGTGTTTGGGGAGCTGGAGGGGAGGCCTGCAGGATATCCCCCTGGTAAGGTGGGTTGGCTGCTTGCAGCCCATCTCTCCTGGTGTAGGATGTGGGTACAGCAGTGGGACAAGTCCGTGTTTGGGACTGGAGTGGTGGTCTTAATCAGCTGCTTTCCTCTGGCTAAACATTACCAAACTCATCTGGGACTTGTTCTTGCTTCCCATGAAGTCAATAAAAACTTGCTTTAGGTACTTGCTGCTGGCCTTGGCCTTTGTTTGCCCACTGAGATGGTGGCTTTGTTGTTGTTTTTGTTTTGTTTTGTTTTTTGTCAAATAGGGAAGACTTTGATTCCTTACATTTTAAATCTGCTAAAGCTGCTGGTTATTTACAAAGCATCCCACAAATAAAACTTTTCAGTTTTCTAGTAGCTTTTTCCTGACCAAATGATTGGGCAAATCATATGAGTGAGTACCCAGGCACTTGCACTGATTATACTGACGGCGCATGTTTTCTGTAGGCAAAGGAAAATGCAGCAGCGTAGATTCAAGCACTCATATCTTATCTTACAATTTTCAGTTGGCAGGCTTTGTTTCAGAAGACTGCTTAGATCTTTATTTCATAAACCTAAAATAACATTCTAAGCATCTTAGTCTAATATTTCTCTATCTGCTGTGAAAGCTCATTATGCTGTGCATATATTGTCATGCAGGCTTTTCCTTGTCTCTCTCGCAGTACCCATGGAGAGAGAAAAGTAAAAGAACAATGCAAACAATGTTGGTTATGATAACTGTGTGAGGTATCTCTTATACAAACAGACAGAATGGACGGTATGCTGCAGTATATAGGTCAGCCTTTGAAATAACATAGTGATGCTCTTATGCTGGACGGACAGATTTAGAGCTGGGGTCGTACCGTTTGCCTCTTGAAACTTGAAGCATAATTGCATTTCAGACATTTACCAGCTAATAGGAGTAGTCTGCTGGATGGAAGTTTATTTTAGGAAACATCATGTTCCCTAATTGAGTTGCATGTTACGCAAAGAAATAACTTTGGTAATCAGAATGTATTAATGCAACAGTAGAATATGGTCAGAGATTTCAAGGTACTTGAAGAAGTCAAACAATAAGTTTAAATGTTTATGTAGGGAGCAATAAATAACATTCTTGTGGCTTTCTGTACTGAAGTTTCCCCTCTAAAGCCTTCGTCAGTCAGTGCTGTAAGAAGGATCGGTATATTTTCATGCTTGCAACTTTACGGTGTTTTCAGATATCTGCTCACATAAAGTGCAGTTACATAATTATAATTTGACACAGTTAATGACAGGGATGCTGACCCCTGCCAACAGCAGGGAGAAAATAATGGTCTTTACTGCTCCCAATGGTTAGGCTTGCAGAATTATTCACTAGATTCTTGTGTGATTTGCTACCTGGTTCAAAATAAAGGAGTCTACAACTCATCTTTCTTGTATCCACTGGTACTTGTCAGTGCAGTGGAAAAATACAGCCAGACAGCAGAGGTAGAATGATAGTCTGTAGTTGTTTTTAAAAAGGGGAATACAGACGAAAAAGAAAAAAATAGAGAGGAACACAAAACCTTCTCAATTGAAAAAAGCAGAGTGACACTGGATAAAGAGAATACAGTACTTTGTAAGTGGTAACAATCCTGCTAGCAAACGGAATTCTATAGACCAAAAGTCCATATAAATTATATACAGCATTTATCATAATTGATGGTGTAAACTGAATTCCACCATGGAATCTATCCTTTTTAAAATGTTCTGTGGCTGTTTACAAAGTGTCCATTATTTCCAGTGGCTTGATACTGTCCTGTTTGTATCTGAGATTCAGGATTCTTTAGAGTTATTGCTCTGAAGCTGAAGTGTTTGTGTTTTGGCAGAATGTTAGGCTATGCTCATCTAACATGATCACCGTTTATATATTCTGGACATCTTTTTTCCTTGGATGATTACTTTGTCCCCTAATGCATTAGAATCGTACTTGAAATTTTTTGGTGCTACTTAAAAAGATTAAACAGTTACATTAGAACTGACTGTTGATTTTTAAGTGTTTTAGCTAGTCTCCAAAAATATAGCACAGGAAGATGTGAAATAGACTTTCCTTCCATAGGCTACAATACCTTAGAGGGTTGTGTCAGAGGCATACGGAATGTGGAAAACAATTTATGCATGTGCTTTGGAGAAATATTTCACTGAGATGTTTTCTAAACCAAAGCTTTCATGGCCATTCCTATATGTATATGTATTTTCTTTCTTCCATACTTTACTGCTTTGAGAGAAACTACGTTTCATTCTCTTATCAGAATGAGGTGTTCCATCTCTAGTGGACTACCCTCAGCCGGCTTAACATGTGGACTGCTGAAACAAGTGAAAGCTGTAAGCTATCAAGGATGCCGAATTTGTTAAACACTACATTGTATGCATTGGTGCTTAGGTGAAACCAAAGAGCAGCTGGAGCTGTGTTCATTTAAGGACTTAACAGAGTTGATATTGTGGAGGACTGGGCAATCTCAACTTCTGTTGAATTCAGTGCCTGCTGGGGATTATTACACTTTACCAGCACGCTCCTGCCGTCAGATTCCCATTTTAGCAGGACTTTCTCATCTTATTAGCACTGCTCAGAAGCATCAGAAAATTTTAAACACAGACTGTTTAAAACACGATTTTATAGTGAATCCTAATCATGGTAGGATTTAGATCACAATTCTTGGATATTTAAGTCCTTTATGGATGGTAGATGTAACAAAGCTTAGACAGCAGAAGCAAAAAGCTTCCTTTAACTGTTCTCTCAGCACATCTCAAGAGTGACCTGAAAGCACCGCTTCGCACGGTGAGAGGGAGTCCCTGCATCCATTCAGACCTTGGCTGCTGGATCCAGCAGTGGTGGCAATTAGTGGCAGCTCTGTTTATTTTTGTGAAGTGAACACATGCTCTGCGGATGTCTTGCATGGGCTGCGTACACTAAAACACCAAGTTTAAATATTGCCTCGCCAAACTAAAGCATTGTGGTGGCAGTGTTTTGTTACATGACAAGGTGCAGGTTTTCTTCCCAAAGAGTAATTTCTTATTAAAAGTGCTGAGTTATAAACTGCTCGAAAACATGGCTTGTAATGGGAGTGCCAAACAACCGTTAATTATAGCAGCACTTCCAAAATACTTTAGGACATGGAATTCACAGTAATCTGAATGAGATTTTCTTGGTCATATCATTTCTCCCTACAGAGTTCAGTTGGAAAATGGGAACAGTTCATTATTCTGTGGCTAGGCACGAATTGCATACTGTTAGCAGCAGCATCAGACATTGCACTGCTACAGCAGCAAGTGCACAGAAGGAAATTTCACCTTCCCTTCCACTGGAATATCCTATCCACATTTCATGTTCACCAGCTGTGATCAGTTATGGGTTAATGAGTTAGGGCTCTGAATAAAACGTTTAGCTCTTGACTTGGATCTTCAAAGTTAAAAGTGCTTTTCAGCAGAGATCTTGATGTAACTGACATTTATAAGGTCTGTGGTTTTCTTCTGCTTCTTCTGTTTGCAATAAGTAGTATTTTTAGCATTTGAATTTCATACGGCTCTACTAATATTTATATCTTATCTTTCAATTGCACATATGCCGACACTGTTTCTGAACTGTTCATTTAGTATTTATTGCTGTGCTTCTATTAGATTTGCTACAGACCCTTTTAATATGGTTTCCTCCCAAGAAACACACCGCTTTCTAAGTTGCGAAACATACTTGAATTACATGAGCATCTGACAAATCCAGGTTAGAGGAAATGTCTGAATGTTTTAACGTTTGCATTCTTGACTGCTAAACCACCCTGTACCAGTCAAAAGTGGCACGAGTGACTTTTTCAGAGTTACTACTAGCATGAAAAGTGAGCTACTGTGTTGCTTCTTCTGTCTCCTGCTATTGTTCAGAATTATATGGTCCAAAAGGTTAAATAGAAGCTACTGTAGCTGGTATATTTGTGTTACATTAAGCAAGTCTACACTGAACTCCAGTTCCTTGCTCCGTATGCAAAAAAGAAATCAGAACTCTGAAACCAGAAAGTGATGGCCTGTACTTTGGGAAGTGTGTCAGTAAGGGAAATACGATGCGTGTGGAGTGAGGCAAAAGACTGATCTAGAAAAGTAAAAAGATTACAGATACACGTAAATTCCTATTGTCTCAGTGTAACTCAATGTGTATACAGACCCATGCATTTATGCTTTATTACTCACCTTGAAGAATGTATCAGTAATTTCTACCCTGCTTTACAAGTGGCTGGCTCTGAAGTCATACTTCAGTTGCAGTTGCTGAAAGTGCAAAAGTTTGTGTTCGTGAATAAAGGAAAACATTTGTTTCCTATCCACGCATCATGTTTGCATCAACTTGAAATTATAATAAACAGTAAGAGGAGATGCAATAGTGGAAAGAGAAGATAACCTTTCAAAAAAAGTATAATTTATCTTTTGGCAGACACAGTTGTGAAAATTAGTCATAGAAACCTGCAGATAGAAGAGGCTTAATATCAAAGCAAATGATTTATTTTATGTTAATGGCTTTCTGCTAGGGCATAAAAGACTGCTCATAATGGACTCTCCATGCTGCATTCAGTTGTGAAGGCTAATGGGATAATCTTTCCCAAAATTAAGCTTTTTGAAGTAAATCATAGTGTTATTTTTTTTCACGCTAACCCTTGAAAATGTATTAGCAAACTGTTTTTTTTAAGAACTGCTTGTAATCTTTATTGAAAAATATAAGGCAAGGCTTTTTCTTCATTAGCCGCTTTCTTAATGATGTTGGAAATGTCCACTTGTGTTCAGTTATAGTTCTGAGCAATAGTACTGATGATGTGGAAGTCATTCGGTTCTGTGGTTTATCACAATACAGTCAGTTTTCTCAAGGCGTAGTTGTTTTTGCAGATCGAACAAAGGAAAATAACTTATGTGTGTGTGTTTTTTTAGTGGCCTAACTAGTAATATTCCAAACTGTAATAAAAATCTTAGTTTTGCATCAAGAAGTTTTTCAGATCATGTTTGCAGTTAGTGATAACCAACATTATATTTCAATAAGAGATAATTTGCCTACTAAAGTTCACATAATGTGCTAATCATGTCTAGTGGTTAATAAAGGCCTCCTATCTCACTCCCCTGATGGCTATAAAAGGCTATTATGTTCATGGCAGCAGTTCAGGTACAGCTGCTGTGTGTTAATAATGCATCATTGTCCCACTAATAAACACAGCAAAGGTCAGCAACCCCAAGCACCTAAAACACCTATTCTCTTTCCAAAATATTTATTAACACATTAATAGCGTATCTATTCATTTTGGTTAGGATTGTATCAGTTAATGACTCTCATGGATTCCTGTGTGTTCAGGTTTTGCAACCTGCATCATTCTTCTGTGAACAGCAGTTGTGCTGTTCTTTCCTCTTAATCATCTTTTAAATTTTTATTATTATTATTATTATTTAGCTGTCTGTTGTTCCTTTAATTTCAAAATAATATTCCACAATCAATTTGTAATTAACTTATTATTTTACTTATTTTGTCAATTTTCACTTATTTTTTCCTCAGCTCATTTAGGAATATAGAGGCTGAATTTTCATTAATGAAGACACATAATAGGAATTGTAATTATATGCTAAAATTTGGTGAAGTTGTGTAACACATACACATGCACATGGAGAGATACGTGCATACATGTGTACTTATATATATGCACTACTTCCTTTAGGTTTCATGCATAATTCTGTATTGGTGACTTATGTTTTCCTTTTTAGCATAGATTGCTGTATTCATAAAGGTTTTTTTAAAATGCATTTTCTACAGACAAAGAACATATTCACATGGGATTTCCATTTTGCCAGGGAAACATGCAAATCAATAGGCCAGCACTTATCTGCATTAAAATTAGGTATACTGTAATTTATGGGCACAGTGATATTGAATTTGTCTTGCATAGCCACAGATATTCTTTAAGGTAGCCTGACTATGTGTCCTTAGAGAAAAGCAAAAGTGTTAATTGTACAAAATCTCATTTTCTCATCTGGTAGTATTGTCTTTTGTTTTCTGTTACTCATTTTGAAAACCTTATGGGTTGTTTTTTTTTTTTTTTTTTTTTTTTTTTGTGTGTGTGCTGTGTGATTTACAAACAAATGTTCAGAGGGCAGAAAAATAACACTACACTTCCATCAAGAGAAATGAAAAAGCTTAACTAGCTGAAGGGTTTCTATGTGGTGCAGCACATAGCTTCAATGACACATTTGTCATGCTTTAAATATATAATACGTGTAATAAAATATGTACAGGCATAGTTGTGATATATGTGGTGACTGGCTCCATCGCTATTGTTTGTAGTCTCTGCGGTTGTCATACGTTGTTCTTTGCACATCATACCCTTACAGCAGAATTTGACACAATTTCTAGCTTTCCTGCACCATTTTCATTGCACAATATACATGAGTTTGACAGGGTGTGTTGAGGACAACTCTGGCAAGCAATTGATATTTTGAAGTGGCAAGCGTTTCAGCAGCTGCCTGCTTGTGAAAAAGGAATGATAAGATATACTGTATTGTTAGTTTCAGGCAAAGCATTAAGGTTTAAGCTCTGTAAAAATGTACACATTATTCGTCAGTGGTGAAGCAAGCCTTTTATGTTTTTTAGAGCTTAGCTCTCTGGCTGATGTGAACTAGAATGACATTGGTTTAATGGTCAGTAAATGAATAGGAGTACTTTGAATTTGAACTGCTGCCAATTTTGCACCAACAAAGAGACTGACAAAAGAAAGATTTTATGTGAAAGCAAAGCACAAGCAATGTTTGGGGAGGTGGGGTGAGGGCTAGAGGAACCCAACAGGAATATTCTTCAACGCAGCCTTGTATAGATTCTAGAATTGTTAAAACACATCCATTTTGCATGCCTCATCAGTTACAAACCTAAGCTGTTTCATCTAATGTTCTTTAAAACCTGTTGTATACACATAGTCCTTTAGAATATATTCATATGGAATTTACAGTGTGTTTTTCTAAGTACCGCGCTGTGCCCTGAAGGCCCGTTGGCAGAACATCAGAGTTGTCCACTGCTGGAGTTCCCAAGTCTCTCTCTATCTGGTAGTGGGAAATTGTAGTTTAATCAGTTATGGCACTTTCAGTGTGTAACATTCATTAGTAAGGCAATTTGTCATGACTGTTAATAGTCAGGATGCATCTGCTCTCTCTTCAGTTACAAAGCATGATGAGGAAGAGCAAATATTACGGTTTCTAATAATATTAAAACATTTGGAAAGTGTAGTTTGAGTTCAGTGCTTAAAACACAAACAGAAGATTGATAATGATCGCTTTATTTTCACAGGTTTTACCTTTACAGATGTGATTTTAAAGTACAGTAATGTTGTTATGGGTTGTTTATGATCAAACTAGGTATTGCAAAGTAACCACTGTCCTTTCTGGAGTTTATCAAAGACTTTTTTTCTTATACACTTTTCTCTATTGTCATAAATTAGGATATTTTCAGAGATGCAGGTCTTTAGGATTGATCCACATAATTGATCCATGTAATTTTCCAGTGCGATAGTAATAAATTGTTCATTTCTGGTAGTAGCAGGCATTGTGCTGTGTCAGTTCTGTGGCTGGGCAGCGTAGGGTGTTATAAAAGACATCTGTGGCAACTACCAAACAGACAAAATGCAATTGGAAAAAATGTCTTCTTCTCCCTGTAAACTGGCTTGTAATCATTATTCATTGTTCTAAATATGAAAGGTTAAATTGTTTCCTACAACCAGGAAGGGTTAGGCTTTTTTTTTTTTTTTTTCACAAATATCTGATAGCCCTCATGTATTACATAATGTGATAGCTTCACACACAATAGCTTTGTGATACATTTTAATTTTTAATGAAAAGCCCCCCAAATTTTAACATAATGATTTCTTTAGAAACTGAACCAAATCTTGGTAAAATCCGTTCTTGCTAGTAACAAAAGCTGTTACTGTTTAAGTTCCTGTTCAGCAGTTAGTTGGTACGCTTCACTGGATGTTGTCAAAAAGGCTTTTCTCTTGATTGACAACCCCGTAGGAATGTGAATGGAGATTTTAATTGCATATCATGTGTGCATATCAGAGTGAGTGGATTCACTGACTCTCCTTAGCTCCATATCTCTACAGGTCAGCCATGCCAAAATACTTTTTTTTGTATGTGTGTATGTTTTTTTTGTTTTTTTTGTTGTTTTTTTTTTCCCCCCAATAAGCAATTGATATATTTTCCAATGAGAGAGAAAATGTGCGTTCTAGTGAAAAATGGACTGGAAAGCAAAATATTCCTGTGAATTTCAGAGGAAAAATGAGTGCAATACGTTTTCAGAATAACCAAAGAAAGAGGTATTTTGATAATGTAAATACATTTCATGTCTAAGTTGGCCAAAGACTGCTAGAATGTATTTTTCTTCTGACATTTGTGAGCAGAAGTGTGTTTATACTTTTTCTTTCTCTTTTTCTTTTTCTTTTTCTTTTTCTTTTTCTTTTTCTTTTTCTTTTTCTTTTTCTTTTTCTTTTTCTTTTTCTTTTTCTTTTTCTTTTTCTTTTTCTTTTTCTTTTTCTTTTTCTTTTTCTTTTTTTTTCTTTTTCTTTTTCTTTCTCTTTTTCTTTTTCTTTTTCTTTTTCTTTTTCTTTTTCTTTTTCTTTTTCTTTTTCTTTTTCCCCAAGCAGACTTAGAACAAATTCAGACACACACACACACACACACACACACACAAAAAAGTACAGCAAGTGGAAAAATTTAGTGAGGCAATCTTCCCTTTATAAAAGACTTGGGGAAACTGTGGAGATGTGAGGGGGTGGAAGGTTGTTCTTCCCATGTGTGGGAGATAGCAGGCTTTCTCATTCACGCTGGATTCAATCCACACTCTTTGTTTGGGCAAAACTGTTGCTTTAGTGGAAGATTTACCTAGGCTGGCAGAGACCTTAGTTGTGAGTCTAATGATAAAACAGAGTTTTGATACCATCTGCAATGCAATATTTCATTTTTTGCTTCTTAGGAGCAGTAAATGATACATTACTGCAAAACGACACTGATAAATACACTTCAACATTTTCCATAGCAAAGTACATTGGAAGTGAAAATGACAAAGCTGAAGATTCATTATTACAAATAGATATTATATCTTGATGTCTTAAATTAGATACCGGGTTTCATTTTACATAGGAAGCCACAACATTGGCTGTATTTTTTCAAAGATTATAAGGCATCAGCAAATGAAAGCATAGCTACAATGCAATTGTGGGGAGCTTTTAGCTGAGATTGGGTTTTGTGCTTATACAGAGACACTGAAATCTAAAGGGGGATGATGCATTTTTCCAGGAGGACCCCTGGGAAGGAATTGTTACTTAGTGAAAAAGGATTTTTATCCTAGTTTGTCAGTGTTCCTGGATGAAAAGAAAATTGACTGCCTTCTGCCTTTTTACCCTTTGTGTAGAGCCAAATTGCAGTTTCAGGGCATATTTGTGTAAAGTGTGGGAATGGTGGATGTCAACCACTTGTTGAGTCTTAAGGATACAACAGCAAGGCACATAGCCTTGTCCGACAACTTGCTGTTTAACTTTTAGGGATCTTGTTAAATTCCATGTTTGACTAACGCGTATCTTATCCATTTCTGTCTTGAATGTCAGTAAATCCCCTAGGAGTGTTTTAAAACTATGGATATCTTAAGAAGAAAAGCAACAAGACTTTATTTCTAATGAAGCAAACCCCTCCCGATTTGATTAATGACATTGAAAGCTGGTTGGCTCTGTTCCAGGAGACAAAATTCCAGGAATTTTTAGCACTCAAAAGCAGAAAATAGAGGGAAATGGAAAATGGCAAAGATAGTGACCTGAAAGTAAGATTCCCTCCATACAGTACACATTCAAATTCCAGTCCTGTGAGCAAATGCATCCATCAGTGAGAGTCATGGCTTTTGGACACTCAAATGTGTTTAGATGGTTTACACCTGTGTAAGTTTCAGACCCTGGAATTTTCAGCTCTTTTGAGAGGATTTCAAAAATTCTTTCTGATTTTGGGAGACTTCTATCACAGCCACCAGATCCACAAGGCTCCCAAACCTAGGAATAACTGTAGACGTTGGAAATGACAATCTAGAAGAAAAGAAGAATGTTTAAATATTTTTTTCATTGTTGAGGAAAGAGTACTCAGTTTGTGCAGAGTGCTAAAGTTAGATTCAGCTTGTGACTAAGGTTTAAGTAAAAATGAGAGTGGACACTGGAGCTGTAAATTTGCTGTCTCATGTAATGCTGAGAATATTTCAACACTGCTGTCATGAAGACTTGATTTATTCAGGATTTTGTTAGGTTGTGAAATCAAATACTCTAATGCTGAAAATGCCAGATTAAAAGTGTCTTGATTTTGCATTTTTGGACATCATCATAGGCAGGAATTGATGGAATATGGTAGTGGATGTAGAATAAGTGATCATGCCATTGCAAATATATTATACAAACAGTTACACATGGCAGGTGAGCAAGCCTTAACTCTGGCATTTTCCAGATTTTGGCCTCTTGACTCTGCAACCCAAATAATATTCTTTCAAACATAACTTTTTTGTATGTTACTAATTCACTGGATTATGTCCATGACATTGCTATTGTGTCTCTTGTGTTTGAGTCTCTTCAGCATAGCTGCACAGATTTCCCTGTTGTAGAATTAACTCTATTAGCAGCAGGGAGAGTTTTTCCATGGTAAGTGTGGGGAGAGTCAAGTCTTGCTGCAATTGGGAAAATTTTGATATCTCTCCTAACAGCAACTTTCTGTTGAGGATACCTTGATACAGGCTGCCACGACGAGTGTTTCAAGAGTAGGCGTCCAGCAAAAGAATTCTTGTGTTTGGTTATTATTTTGTCATGGTACCTACATTTTGCTGAGGAACCCAGACGTATGTTCAAGATTTAGTAAATTCTACAGCCTATCTTTGAACAAAAGCTAAAATAAAAGACATTTTCCTATCTCAGTGTCTCTTCTACTGAATTTCAAAGATGTGCAGCAGATAGTAGATCTGGCCGAGTTTTCCTTAAGGACAAAAATTCCACTTAAACTCCAAATACAAGTATTGTGACCAGAATTAGTATGTGCCATCATTGAACCAATAACTGTGAAATAGGCGAAACTCTGTCATACGTACCTTCTGTATCTTACACAGATACTGTGCACATAAAAATGTGTAAAGTAGCATCTGTTAAATGTATGCTCATATTAAACTCTCTAGTTTGTATAAATTAATTTAGTTCTAGTAAAACCAGAGGATTTACTATACAAAAGCTGGCAAGTTTGTCCTCTAATATTTGTCTTTGGAGCTCTGAGGGAGTTTTCTGTGTGTATATAATAATGAAAGCTCAGAGAAAAATATACTTCTGAAATGGAAAAAAATATTATGCAGCTAAATCCTTTACCCTTTTAAGAATGCTTTGAGTTTAAAAGACTCACTGAAACATAATATTACAGTGGAAATGTTAAAGAAGCATGCTCTAGCTTGGCTTTGGTTTTATTCACTCCTTTCAGAACCTCAAAATATGAACATTAGCACTTACTGCAGAATAAAATAGGTAACACTTATAGTATAGAAAGTTTTCATTGGAGGAGAAGATTGCAGACTTTTAAAAAACAAGTTAATTACAAAATAGACAGCCTTTCACCTGCTGCTTCCTATGTGGTTGCTTGGATTTCTCGAGATGTTGGAAACTCATTGCTTTTCTTAGAGCACTAAGCATATTCTGAAGCAATGGGCACATTGTTGTACCAGACCTGGAAGTTAATTTTCTGCCATTCACTTCTCAGAGCCTCCCCATTTTCAGATTTCTGAGTTTGTAATAGCATCATACAAAGCTGAAAATCACAGAGGTGTAATGTAATGCATATTTCCTTGTTTAAGGAAGTGATTTGGGGTAAGAGAACATGACTTTCCATCCCAGTCCATAGCTGGGCCATTGTTTGGTTGAGAGTGGGAGAAGAGAGCAATGGGGCATGGAGCATTTAGGGAACTCGTCTAAGAAAAAGAGCTGGGATGGTGGGCTCTCAGCAAGGGTTTGACCATGTGCTTGCATTTTACCATTGCTGAATGTTAGTCTCCTTTTTTACCAGCAGACTCCTTTCTCCCTTTCTGGTGAACAGCTGCTGAGATTTGGAAAGATAGATCTATAGAGTTCTTACCTGTTGTCTGGTAATTAGGGATTTGTGCTGCAGCAGAAGAAACCCTGGAGTATATCCTCAGACAGAGGGAGCTAGAAACTCAGAGCTCTGATATTCCACAGAAGGCAGATTTTCTGACTGGTCTTGGCCAAAGCTGGACATCATTTCCACCTCCTTGGACATTTAAGCTATCTTCAAGGGAAAGCTGACTAGGTAAGAAGGGACACAACTGGAGGGTCCTAGGTTTGCTTTCCTGTCGGTGGAGATAATAAGCTTATGACCTCAGTTCTTTGGAATAAGTAAGAAGTCTGTGGTTCAGAGGTCTAGACTGACAATGTACCTGTTTAAAGAAAATAGCCAATTTCAGATTTTCATGGCAGCACAGCTGTTAGGATTAGGACTGATCAACAGAAGTAGTACTGGATGATTTTAAAAAGTTCCAAGAAAACATTTACAAGACCCTTTATTGAGAATTATTTTGCTTTTTTTGGTGGACTTGCATGACTCCAGGCAATGTTTGCTGCCTTAAAGAACCATCTCGGAGCTGTAGAGGCTTTTCTGAGGTTTGAAAGGAGAAGAATCTTTTTTCTTTAGTCCATGAAATTTTGTGCTAGTTATTCTGTCAGTGCCTTCATCTGTTGCTTTCCTCTTATATCCATTAGAAGTTCTGATGACCTACGACAGAGGCTGCCTCTTCATCAGCTGATTTGCCATGTCATGCCAGGGTGTGTCTTTTAAGGTAGACTCCAAGAACATCAAGAAATCTTTCTGTGACAGTTCTCAGGCAACAGAGAGAGGAATCATTCAACAAAAGTTTAATTGTGAAAGAGGACTGGAGAAACCCTAGGAGATGCTGTAACATTTCATGTCCCATTGACTCTGATAAGACCACTCTTTTCCACGTTCCATTTTTTTTTTTCTCTTAACTTGGATGAGTGCATCATTATTCCTCAACAGTATCTTACTTCATCCTTTATCTGGTGGTTCAATGCTTTATGCCTGTAGCTCTTTTAAATAAATAAATAAATAAATAAATAAATAAATAAATAAAGGTTTGGATTTGAGTGTGGTGGATTACAAGGAGTAGACCACTCATTTATGTGAGCTTTCCTCCCTTTAGGGCTACTGCACGGAGAGTTTTTCTATTTAGTATGTTGTTTTTTCACTGCCTTTACAAATCATGCAGTTGACTGCACTGAGAAGTTGCCAAAGGAATCCTGCTGCACAGAAACAGTTAAACACCTTATGATTGTTGACTGTGCCAGTGTTGGACTAATGAGAGGACCGGCTTACACCTATGAAAGTAAGGAAGAAAAGAGTCAGAATTGTAGCTTGAATTCCATACTTAGTTTGAAATTTCTAGTTATGACAGTATATTTTTGTATATAGAATTATTACTCTTTGGCAAGCCCAAAAGTTTAAACACTTTTGGGTGGGCTAAGGATGAAGTTTCAGTTTAACTCAGAATTTTCTTGCTTTTGGGGTTTTAAACTTCAGATTGTAATAACATTTCATGAGCATCAATTTATATGGTGCAGTTATTTGTAGAAAGTGTTGTTTTTTCACAATCCTAGCACTAAAAGAAGTTTGCTGCTTTAGATTTTAAAAGGTGAAGTTCATTATGGTTTTGTCTTCTCACACAAAAAAATGTGTTCAGGATATAGAAATGTGACGAGCTGTTTGTGAAATAGTTCAACAAATCATATATTTTCTTTCTGTCTTGTTATTCTAAAAAGGAAGGCAGCCATGAGTAAAACTTCGCTTTCTGAGTGCTTTGTTGTATGTGCTGAAATACACTGCTGAATATCTTATTACATCTTACATATACCACTTGCATAGGACTGCCAGGGCCTGTCACCAGCCCTCCTTAATGCAGTCTCCTGTTCTTAGTATCTTGTGTTTAGATTCAGTGCAGCTGAGTAGAAAGTAGAAAAAGTAGAAAGCTGCTGTCTTTTTAGTGTTGAATTTTTAATATGTTTCAGCATTTATAATGATTTTATTATGGTGCAGAACAGAATTAGATTTCTTTTTTTTTTTTTTTAAAATACCACCGAATATGAAAAAGGAGCCATTCTTTCCTCCCTTGAAAAAGTGTGCACAGAGCATTGTGTACTCTGTTCTGTATGTATCTGTGTCTCTAAATTAGTTTGTATCACCTCTGTTATAAAACTCCTTTTCTTCCACCACTCCTCTGAAATTGCCTTTCATACTCAGTGTAACCTATGAATTGGTCCTGTGAGTGAGTCACTCCAAGGTTGTTGTTCTTCCCTTACAACTACATTTAATATAAAATACTGTGCTGTATGTTATGTCCATCTTGTTCAGATGGAACAGTGTCTGCTGAGATGGAAAAGCAGAATGCAATATCAGAATACATTTAAATGTAATAACGTCTCTAGAATCTGTTTTTTTTTTTTGTGGTACAGAAATAACAGCTCCCCTGCTTTGGCTTTTAGAGACTTGTGGTATCAGTATTACAATAGCAGGCTGCACCTTGTTGTCCCCTCTGTAGAAAGAAATGCCACTGATGTCCAGGGGAGCTTTCCTTTCTTCATAGACTGTGGTTTTGCCTCATGTCAGCTGTATAATCTCATCTTAGATAACCCCTTTTATTACAAGGGGATTTACGTAGGTGTTACTGTTTTAAGTATGCTGCACATTTACAACTGGGGTTAATTTTCAGGGCTGTTGCGTTTTATGCACAGTGGCCCTAAAAAAACCTTACCAAAAACATTAAATTTGATTTCTATTGAGTGTTATTTTTCTTATAAGCACATGTACATTCCAAAGTCCATCAAATGCAAAGATTTTAAGGTATTAAACCAGCATCAACTATTACTGCAACAACTTCACGTTTTTGCAGTTGCAAAATTGTGGCTGAGGGTCATTTGAGTTGCACTTTCCTCAAGAAGTAAATCATTTGTTTTATTTTCCTCTGTGTAGTAGATCAATCCAAAAGGTATTTCATTAGAAAGACGGAGAAGTGCAGGCAGGCTGTGAAAGTAGGATAAGAGACAAATGCACAAACCCACTGGCACTCTGCCTCACTGCAGTGCTCCCTACAAGATTCTCTGCAGCTCATCTACTCGGTAAGCAGGATAAATTGTACAGCTAGAAGAAAACTTCAGTAGCTGAGGGAAACCACAATGTCAGGAAACTTGTTTTTGTTGTAGAATAGTCATATGGCTTTCTGTCCACATGTTCGTGTTCCAGACTTTCAGAAACACTGTGCTTCCTTGCCCTCTCAGGATGCCTTTATGTAAAGAACTTGACTTTGAAAGTGGGTGTACAGTATTGTTTCAGAGTACTTCAGGGTAAGTTTTCCTCCATATCAGTGATCAGATCTGGTTTACCATGTAGCTGTATAAGGGTGATGATGTGAAAAGAGGTAAGACGTCACCTTTTGGTTAGAATTTTAAAATGAGCCTTAATCCACTTCTGCAACTCTGCTGTAAAATTACATGGGGATTTTGCAAAACAGTGAATATACTTCCAGTTGATGTAGGCACACTAATCTGTTTTTATGTACAGCCCCATGCATACATCTGCCTTGGGCACATTTTGGAAACAGCCTATAGGTGCCCTGTTACTGCATGCAATTCAAGAATGAAACACATCCTTGGACTCATCACTGGATGCAATTCCAGAGGCAATCATGGCTTTTTGTACTTAAAAAGATATCGAATATGATCTGATGTTGACAGACCCAGCTAACTGAAGAATATAACAACTATTCTAGTTTGCAGTAGTTTAAATGTGTTTTTAAAAGTGTTTGAGGAATCATTTTGAAGTAGAAGTCTGAGAATATGAGATATACCGAAGGAAATGTTTTTGTCTGTCATGAAAAATCTGCATCTAACTAGAGGCTGCAGTGATTGTGAAGAAGAATGATAGCATCTTATCTGTGCTGTATGCATTTTTGGCTGTCAAAATTTGCATATATTTAATGCATTGAACTGTTTTAAAAACACAGTTCTTACCATGGTTGTCAAAATATTTTCTATAATGGATGAATTTAAATCTAATTAACATATTCATTTTTAAAATTTATGGACTTTTTTTTGTCTAAAGTGAATAATTTATGTTCATATTTAAATATCTATATCATATGCAGAATCAGTATATATCTCAGGTGTAAGTAGAATTTGAATGTCATTCAGTCAACAGCTTTATACAGCTGTTCATTGACACTCTCTTAAAGGATTGAATAGACATATTTAGTACCAAGATCCTATTTCTTGAAGTTTGTTTGTTTATTTGTTTTTAATTGCAGAATAATAATATGAAGAGAAAACTATCTTGAATTCAGGTTTCGCAAATGTCTTGCCCTGTGTGTGTAATACATACATAAAAGTGCAAGAGCAAATAGCTAAATGTTGGGTAGGAAGACATCTATATAAGCTCTCTGCTGAGATCTGAGTAATCCTTTGTTAGTTTCCCCAATAATTCAGTCTAATCAAGTACAGGGATGTAAGTGATATCGTGTAATAGCTTTTTGGAATCAATAAATATGCCATGGTTTTGAGTTACTAGCAGTGTAGATGTGGCTGATAAGCTCAATTGTTGGAAAGCTGATCCCATAAAAGTGAAAAGTGAGATCTTAAAAAAAAAAAAAAAAAATAGAAAAGAAAAGAAAATCTTTTATAATACAGAAATAAAGTGTGTCCGATTTCTACTTTGCATAAATGTGGACAGTTAATTAACGATATGATAAAAATAAACACTCAAGTTTGGTAATGATGTCTTCTGACGTCATCATGTTTCTAACTACTGATAAAACAGAATTCAGGGGTAAAGATGCAGGATATCAGCTTTTTCAGCCTTCAGAACATCCTCAGAAAACTACCTTGGCATTAGAAACTTGCAATTGTGACATAGAGCTACATTGGTTGGTATCTAAGGCTAAAGTACAGGTAATTGAGAGATTCAGCCTCTGAATACTCTTTTTGTTGTTCATCTAGTTTGCCAGTGTGTCTTAGTTTGTGATCCCTAAACTTCTGAAATTAAAATAGCATTTTATTTAAAAGATGATACAGCTTATCCATTGTATGCTAAGTTTGCATACAACTACTCATAAAGAGAATTTGTGATGAAGGAAGCTAATTTTAGACAGCAGCAAGTGTTGCTGTGTGTGCTTCACATCTTTGTTGACAGGTGCCTTTAAATATTAGCTATTCCTTCTTGCCTGGGTATGGGTTGAACTGTAGTGTCTTTATACCACTGCCCACTAATTGATCTCACACTTCTCGATGGACCTTGGTGGTCCAGTTTGCATGGCAAAAGTATATTTCTGATGTACAGATTTTCTGTATAAGATAGTATAGTTTAGATTCAGTGTTTACTGTATAAAGCTTGTGGTAGCTAGGCTTATCTGAGATGTCTGCAGAACTTGAATGTATTTGTCTAAGACCTACCTATGCAATAGGGGCTGATATTTCTCTGATGGTGATATCATATATGCCAGTCCGCAGTGTGGAGGCTAACCAAGTGGAGAGAGCTGTAGTGTCTATGTGGGAGCTGCTGGGATTGAGAAGCTAGTGTGTCATCACTGCACTTGTTGTGGAGGATGGATGACAGTTTGGATGACCCCTTACTCCCCCCACACAGGATATATCTTAATGGAAGCTGTTTGGGTAGCAGCATCTGTAGAACAGAGATATATTTAATGAAGATAATATATTTTGTAACTTGGGCTGTTTTGGTTCAGTACTCATAATTTATTAATATGCTGCTAGCATCCATATTTAGTTCAGTATAAATTAATATCTCTATATTTAGTAAATATGAATTATAATCATTGTGCTGTTTAATTTGGGTCTAATAAGTACTTGCCAGACTAATGTGTAGTCATGTAGTTGGGCAGATGTACAAAAATGTCATTAACTTGTTTTGATTTGTGGACAGTGATGTATGTGGCAATGTCTGTGAATACTCCTGATTTTTCCTACACCACAGCTACCTCATTTGCCAAATATGGCTATGATCCTTTGTCCACGTTAATTGAGAATGGCATCCTTATTCATCATGTGCAGGGTTTTTTTCAGCCATTAAAATGCTGTCCAAAGACTACTCAACTGAGGAAAACTACAGAATAATAAAGGGCGCTTGTTTATCTGTTGTTATAAGCCTTCTGTTTTATCCCATTGTAATGAATGGGAAAAGGAACTCTCGTGTCTGAATGTAACGCTGTTGTTAAAGAGCAGAAATTCCTTTTAGAACATCAGCGTTAATAATCGGAGCAGGACTTGCTTGAAATATTTTCATCAGAAATGTCTCTGTTCAATGTTTCTTCTTTTTCTTGACCTTCTGAAAAAATAGTGAGAAATACATTAAGGTAATTTATATTAGTTGTCAAAAACTGTGTTTATTTCTTTGATAATAAAGGTTTCCATTCCTTGATTAAATTTACACTTATATTTGACATTTTCCAGGGATGCATAAATTTGTGTGACAGTTAAAGTCTACATGTTCCCAGTACCTAGTGCCGGATTGAGTTGAATTTGGACACATCGCATAAATAAAAGTGGTTTTATGTTTCACCTTCATCTGGTAGGTGAGCACTCCACCTTTTCTTGTGAAACATAATCGGTTTTGACATGGCAAAATTAGATCCTGGCTATTTATTATCTGCTGAAATCAAAAACCATAACTGGGAAAGCATGTGGTAAGTCCATTGGAGCAGCTTGCATGCAGAGAAGAAAAGGGGAGGCATTCCAATTTTATAAGCTCAAGGTGATTTTCTCTAACACCTAGACCGTTTTAATTAATTACCCTGAAAGACTGAGTAAATTATTATTTGAATACTTTATGGCATTTCATGTTAACATTTCAAGGACGAAGTGCTGTACTTAGCTTTTCAACAATGCTTCATCTGTCAGAATATATCTTCTGAATTTATGTAGTATCCTGCAGTGTAAATGGTGGTCAGAACTTGAGTAGTATGAATTATTACAAGGAACCTGAGTCAGATATGATCTACTGAAATGGGTGCCCTAATATTTATGGCCACCTGGCAGGGACCTACAAATTAAGAAATCCACAGATCTTGCTGTTTAAGAGTTAAGATTTCTTTATCTATCTTTTGTAGTTGTTGTTTTTGCTATCTGTTTTCTTTTTGCTCTTTTTAGACAGGAAAGTGTTGACTAACTGAATGCCATTAAAATGTATGGATATAGGCTTTGTTGTTAATGGCAGGTCTGTGAAACACAGCTTTGCATATTTGTGGGATGAGATGCTTTTTCATTTGTTCTGCTTAGAAATTACAGAAAGCACCTCTATTTTTGCTTCCTTTGTGACTTTTGGTTTTAGCATCTTTGGAAATCTCTGTGAAGAAGTCTTAGGATATGAAACAGTTACTGTCCTGGTGGACATACCTGCAAGTTTCATAGAAGCAAATCTGCGCAGTACATTTAACATTGTGGATTGTTTAGATGATGTCTGTAACCAAAACATCAGCTACACTCCAGCTCTCCTGGAGCTGTACTACGCAGATATAATCTTTCTTCCACTGGAAGAGCATAGAACCTTTTAGTAACTTCATCCTACCATCAGTAGATTAGATTAAATCCCCATTTACTGCATTATATTAATATTTTCAATGGCACACTAATCCAAGAAATAAATGTGTCAGTTTCTATGGCTACACCGTAGTGGGCACAGCCATAAGATAGTGCCTTAAGGCCACATAAAAGACTTAATGTACAGATTGAATAGAAGCACATTATTTATTACTAAGCTATCAAGCTGGGAAAATTTAGTGATCTCATTTTTTAGATTTGCTCATTTGACCTGGGCCAATTTACTTGGCTGATAACATTGAGTATTTCATACCACAATGTTTTCTCAGTTTTAAGGATAAAGTGATTCACGCTAATTTGTTACGGAACAGTTTTGTGGAATGAATGATTTTTGTGCTCCTGTGATATTTATTGATAGTTCATTGCTTTTTTTTTGTTTGTTTTTCTTCTTTTTGTGGCCTGATCACTAAATAAGACTTTCAGCCTTTGAACACATTAGAATTTAAATGTACTGTGACACTAAATGCAGAAGACACTCTCCCCAAACCTCATGATACCTTGTGGCATTCTGAGTTATAAACAACTTAGCATGAGGTTGGATGAGGTGACAAACATGAATCCTGGGAACACTTCTGAGCCTGTGAGAAGGAGTTTTGGAGAGTCTTTGAGGCTTTTTCTAGTTAGTCATTTGAAGGCTAAGCTCATCATCTGTGCCCTTGGTGGGTTACACTTAGTAGAGCACTGGAACTGTAATCAGCCATCTAAACTAGGAAGCCACATGTGGGCTTAGTCCTTTGAGGTGTGTGGTAGCTGCCATGTCACCCTCTGCCCTGTGATAACTAATTCATAGGGTAAGAAAATAAGCCACATGAGTTGTAGATTGTTCCCTGCCAAAGCTCAGCTGTCAGCTGCAGTGACGATGTTTGCAGGTGCTGACTAGGACATACCTGTGCACATCAGTACTAGAAAAAGATGAGAAGAATTATAGAAGTGAAACACTCAGGAGACGTGTTTGGTTGCAAGCTAACATGAAGTGAATGGAAGGCTAGTTGATCAGAGAGAGTCTGGGGTCAGATCCATCAATTACAAACTAGTAAAGAGATGGGACCAATGAGGCAGTGTACATTGAGAGTTTTCTTCACACCATGCTTTTCCTCTTTCGCAGAGCCCAGTACTTTAGGAATTGCTTGTTGTTGAAGGGTATCATGAGTTGAAGGCAGACTAGTGACTCACCAAATAATGTAACTTTATTACACATTTGTTACTTGAATATAATTTGAAGAATCTGTAGGTTGTTTTCTTTCCTGCACAAAACTTCGAGTTATCACGTCATTTTCAAAAGGTTTGTTGAAAGACAAAATTGCTCCTACAAAATTTTCTTTTACACTTCCTAAGAGAACTTCTAATAACACTTTTAGACTGTAACACTTGCCAAGAGCAGGCATTTTCGGAATTTCAAATGTCAATAAAACTGCTTAAAACATTGTAAGGAGGCTGAGTGAAGACAAGGGAGACTTAGCAGAACATATTAGTGGTTTTAACGCGGGTCTCCCCATCTACTTAGCCTTAAAATTTATGTTCTGGAAAAGCCCATTTCCAGTAAGTCAAAATAACCTTCACAATGTGTTTTATCAACATAAATGCTGAAGAAAAAGTGACAGATATGTATAGTGCATAGCTCATGTGGAATGTTGGCATAAAGTTTTAACCCATTACCTGGTTACAAATGAAATACTCTGTCCATGAAATAATGTTGATTTGGGAAAGCAGAGGGTGACATCTTTCTTACCTTGTAATGACTTCTATGTACATGTTTTTTGGTGTGTGTGTGACATTACTACAATAGGTATTTGCTCTTACATATCTTTGTGCATTCAGGCACATTTAGCACAACAAACAAATGATCGTTATGCAGTCTTACCTGAGGTCAGAGGAGGGGGTGCAAAAAAATCTAGAACTATTCAAAGTGCAAAGAAAGAGAAAAAAGAAAATCTGAGACTTCTGAACCTTGGTCGCATAGCTAGTTTGTGTTATATACTGTTTCTGCACTGTGTAAGAATTAGTGTTTCCTAACACCGCGTTTGCTAAAAACATATGTTCTGTCCCTCCCATTTATGCAATTCAGTCTTGAACATGGAAAATACCTGATGTACTGAGCATGTCTTTCAATTAGGAACAAAGGATTATGAAGCAATGCAGTCAAACTGCTGTAGCTTCTCAAATTTTCTTTGCTGTCCACACTGCCTCAAGAGGAAAAAAAATAAAGATGTCATCAGCTGTCTGTAAACAACCAATCTCCAATCCTGCCCCGATAAAGGACAGCCTTTCTGAAAGAGTTTGGGATCCCGTACAATCACATGCTCCCCATCATTTTGGTAGCATTTTCCACAATTTGTTCAGATCCAGTCTTGTACTTTCTAGGTTAACAATGTTGGCAGGGACATGAATGGCAAAGGAAACAATCCCTGTTTAAGCCTTTTGTTTGAAAGAAATGTAATGTTGCTAGCAACCAAATTATTTTCCACAGGGACGAAGACATCTTGTTGTGTTTATTGTATTCTACAAAATAACGAGGACAGCTTTATTATAAGCAAATGAGACTTTCCAAGTAACAAGTACCCTCTGTTTAAACAAATGATTTTCTATGCAAAGGTTAAACACTAAGAGATTTTTCTTCTTCGAGTCATGCTCATGACTTTGGAAAGTCACCAAGCAAGTATGCTTAAAAAAGAAAATGTGAATGAAAAATTCTGTAGCATTTTGCCCTTTTAGTTCCTAAGAGTGAGTTATCGCTTCTCTACACCATGGTCATTAATAATGACAGATCTATGTGGTGCAGAGTTCACCTACATTATTGTCAGTAACAGGGATAGAGAGAGAATATTTATTACAGCAGAAAGAGGGAGGGGAAAGACATGATGTTGAACCAGAAGACAAGAGCAGACGTCAGTGTTTTTCGTTTAGGCTGGGAGGAGGGTTAGCAGAGAGCATGCATTAAGGTTTCTTAGAGACTAATACAGCTCTCACTGAAGTCAGTTGAAATACTGCTAAAGACTGCATGCAGTGAGGGGTGGATTGATTGGATCTATCATATGTTGTGCTTTACAGTACTTAAGTAATGCAGATTTATTTCACCTTAGCAAAAGCTCTTATTGGTTTGGATTTGCAAACAAGCATAGTAACAATTACATTTTATTTATTTATTTTGATGAACTGACCAAGCACTAAATCATATACATGAGATGATAAAAGGACACTCCCAACTAGTCTCTCATTTGTTTTGAAGATATGAACTACAGCTTTAGGTTGTGCACTAATCCTATAGCATGATTTGCCAATTGTTTTTGTTTTTTTTTTCCTTCTGATTTTTGTCATTAGGTTGCCCATTAAAATATGTATAATACACACAGCATCCCCCAGAGCCGTAGAGAGATTGTTGAAATGACGGTATGATGACCTCTCTGAAAACTGTGTACACTTTGGATTATGTTTCATCCTACCTGTCTCTAGTCATTTGACTATGTGATCCAGAAGTCAAGGAAGAGATGAAGCCTCACTGAAAGAGTCGTTTAAGTATCAGAAGCCTTAGTCAGTGACTGAGCTTATAGGAATTCTGAACTTCATGTCATCGCTATGTTGAAAAATATACTCGAGAAGGTGGACAATAAGCAAGTCAAAAAATTCATTTGATAATGGATGACGTCTGGATAGAAGGGAGCATGAAAACATGGTGTAATTTATGAATCGCCTGACAAATTATGTTCTACTTAAGAAATTATTCCCAGGTGATCTTGCATAGCATGAAAGACAAATGGGTGGAACTGCGATTCCTGATTGTGTTTTTGTGAGAGACCGACAAGATTAGGTTGTCAAACATCTGAACCTGTCCTTTAACTAGTGTGAAGGGATTAGCAGATTGCTCACTTTAAGTATAACCTTCTTTGTCACAGATAATTGTTATATGAAGTTATATTGTATTAACTTATATTAGATTTGGTATTTTTTTTATTCTGCAGACCTTGATTTTTGTACCCATGAAATATCCCATCATTTCCTGTTAGAACTACGAGCTAGCACAGAAGTTTGAGAAAGTGGTAGACATTGCACTATTTAAGACTGCCACAGAATGTTCAAGTACCTGTATAACTAGGTTCTCATTTGTATGCTTGGATTCCTGTACTAAACTGCAAATATCCATCATTATTTGTGACCATATCATTATGCTAAAAATCATCACTAAATATAGCTAATCAATAATGTAATTATTGACCGCTCTCTAAAGAGAATTTATTAGTACTCCAAGCCCTCTCATTTCAGTTGGTGTTTACAGTCTCATTACTGAAAGGTTATAGAAATAAAAAGATGCGTTCATAAATTGCCCTGAGAAGTTAATAAATCCAAGTCTTGAAGGGGAAAAATGTTAGTATATTACTACAGGGGAAAAACAACACTCAACAGCAGTTTACATGGTGCTAGCTCTGGTTCAACATTTGATTACTTCATCAAATAGTGAGACATAGGGCAGAATATTGTCACTTGATAGTCAGACAACCAAATAAGAGCATGATGGTCACCATGATGTTAATCTAACACCTGAGATGTCCATGCCAGCCTGCTCAGTGAATGAAAACATTCGATTCTCTGGCAGATTTTTATCCAAGCAAACAGTCCCAGTGATGCTGGAGGTTTGACAATAGAAACAAGAACCACCTTGTAAACGGCAACTCTTTTTGCTGATGAAAAAAATTACCGATATCATTTCAGTGCTTTTCCTGCTGTTCTGTGCTTGTGCTTGCATAGTGGAGTCCCTGGTGATATTGGCACAGATGTTTGTTCTTCAGCTGTTAACAAAAGATATAACTATTTTTTGTGTGTTTTAGTTTCTCTAAAAGGAGTGGGTACCAAGGGACTGATGTTCACCTGCTGCAAGCTGGGAGGCCCACTGGCTAGGCTGTGCTGAACTGTTATATGCAAGTCCTAAAAAATCTTTTCTTAGGGCACTGAAGCCTAATTAAAAATAATAATAATAGTAATAATAATAAATCTATTTCAAGAGGTTCCCATTCACTTTATTGGATAGTCAAGAAAAGAAATAAGTAACTAAACAACAACAGGTTTATAGCTTGTTATTACATGACTTACTTTCTGCAATAAAATCATAGTATTCTCCCTCTTAGGTAGCAATGATGCTTCTTTTTGCATGTGAGGTATCCTGCAGGATAAAAATTTATCCTTTTTCAACTTCTGTATGCTTTATTATTTCTTTCTTTTTCTTTTTTTTTTTTACTTGACTTTTATAACAGTCGTATATTTTATCTATAGCTTTTTATCCCTTTAAGCAGAAGTCTGAGACCTTCTTCAGACATTTTCCCCCCTATTTTCTGGGAAAATAATTTATACGCTAGCAATCTTTCAATCTTTTGGACTGTCAGTTGAAGTGAATGTTTTGTAGCAACTGTCATTAGTACAAGTGCTTCAGTTTGAGTATTTTTACAAACAGTGGTAATATGTAATCCCCACCAAAAGGAGTGTGAATTTTGAACTTCCTGATGAATAAGAAAATGAAATCATTGTAGTGTTTCATCCTTTATCAATGCCACTGTAAACAATAAATAATACTTTTCATCTATAAAGTTGTAAACAACATTGAGTATGAACACTGGAAAGGATTTGAGCTGGAACAAGAAGTAGGTTTGTTATGTAAGATCTTTCTGGGGAGAAGAAAAAAAAAAGTGATTTTGAACAGTCAGAAATTATATATATATTTTTTACTTTCCAGTATTTGAAAGAACTGCAGGTAGTTCTGGAAGTGGTAAAGAAGAGCTGAGAAATGAGATAGGCACTGCAAATATTCATTTGTACTCCAAATGCTAGGAAGGGGTAAAAGTAGATCTTACCTGCAGTAAAGGTGATGAGAGTTGAAGTTCTCCACGGTAGGTAGATGGAGATATCCTAAAATCTGTCACAGACACAGATGTAGGCCCTGAGAGGCTGTGGATGCCCTGTCCTTGGAGGTGTTCAAGGCTGGGTTGGACGTGGCCCTGGGCAGCATGGTGTAGTATGAAATGTGGAGGTTGGTGACCCTTCCTGTGTGTGGGGGGGGGGGCGGGGGGGGGGATGGAGATTCATGATCCTTGAGGTACCTTCCAACCTGGGCCATTGTGTGATTCTGTGAAAAAAGGCCACCAAGTCTTGTTTGTCTTTTTGTACCCAACAGGGGATCCATCAGATAGGAACAGAGAATGCTAGTCTGTTCCCCTGTCTATGTGATATCTGGGAAAGGGACAGTTCTGAAACATGGTGTTGAAACAGCTCTTATCTTCATGTACCAATTCATAAATTTTTGTGTTTTCTGTGCTTTTTAGCCCGTGTTCATTATATGGTTGAGCCCACCACTCTTAGTTTATCTCAATTATGTTTTAAAGCATAAAATATCTGCATTTCTCTGCTGCTGCCTGACAATCAAAATATTATTTCCTAAGTGAACAATAAAATACTGAGAATTATTGAGGTGATATGAGCAAAGTTAGCAGAAGAGCTAGGCTCATAAAAGAATCAACTTTGACATAGTGTTTTGATTTGCATAGTCCTGATAATTCTGGAAAATGAATCATAATTTGGTTGGGTTTTTTTTTTTGCTTTTTTTTTTGTTTTGTTTTGTTTTGTTTTTTAGAGAAAGATTTGATGTACAGATTATATTGATTGTATCATTGTATTAAAGAAACACTACAGAGATCAAGTAGTTCTTCACTTGTATGAAAATGTGTACATGTGCTTGTACTTGAACTGATGGGCAGTCATTTGCTTTAACTCCTAAAACCTGCTCTGAGCTGCACTGACTAAACCTGCCAACTTCACTGATAGTTCTAAAAGACTATCATCACTTTGTTTTGCTAAATATTATAGTCGACAATTACAGAAGTTAGAGTATAGTAGGCATAGTAGGCATAGCAGGCACAGAACCTAAGTAGTAAGCAGACCTTATATTCATATCAGAATAGATACAGAAAAAGAGGAAAGAGTCGTTTGGCCTTTTCTATGTTCCTATGGTTAAATACATTTACATTACATTCAATGGAAGCATTTCCATGGTAATTTAATATAAAACACACATAAACTGTAACCAAATATTTTGTTATGTCTACAAGCGAAAGGTAGTGAGTTCCAATTCTGCAGGAGTCACCTTCTATTAGGGTTCTTTTCTATCCTTATTCTGTATGTCAGATGGATCACTACATTTAATTAAGCAGTAACAATTGAGGTGCAGATTATTTCCTGGGGATTAATGACCAGCTGGACAGAGTTGATAGCCCAAGGTATTGAATAGATTAGACTGCATAGCCTCATGGATTAAGTATGAGCCCTATATATTAAAGGTAGTCACTTTGAATAGTGTAAGAGAAAGCATCAAATTTAAGATAAAGTCCATATCTTTTATCTTTTGTTCCTTCTGCACCAAGTGTATCAGTATATATCCAGTCCTTGATCAGCTCTTTGTCCTGAAATAACCTATAAAACAACTCTGCTAAGGAAGAGGAACCACTGCTTTTTTAACCTCCAGGAAGTCCTGTTGTAGCTGGGCTGGGCTAAGGATGCAAGACACAGGTTTGTTGGATATTACATCTTTTTTTCTAAATATCACACAAGTTTTTCAGCTTAAAACTAATTTTCCAGTTTTATTACAGTTCGCAGGCTGATTACGAACAATTTTGCATTAGGTAATTAATTCAAGTTTTGTAGATTTCATTTCATTATTTCTTATGGTACATTTCGACATGACTGTTGTCCATATTTGTGTTGTATCTCAACTGGACCCATAAATATCTTGATGACTTTTACCTGCCATCGGTGCTTAAAGGTCAAATGGTCAAATTTTCATGGAATCATAGATGGGTTTGTGTTGGAAGGGACCTAAAAGAAGGACCACCTAGAACCCCCCCCACCTCACCAAGGGCAGGGGCACCTTCCAGTAGACCAGATTGCTGAAGGCCCCATCCAGTCTGCCCATATGTTTTGTTGAGTCCTTCAATTTTCGTTTGTGCTTTTTGTTTGCCTGGAGTTTGGGAGAACCAGTGGCAAAATCACTACATGTTAGATCCTCTCTTGCTATTTCTAGCTGTACACATTACAGTGGGACTGATAGCACAAAGACCCAAAGACTCCAGGGATTTGTTGGGAGATGCAGTCTGCACTTTCAAGTAGATTTCACTGCAAGGTAATCTACATGAGCTGGAAGTTGGTCACGCTCAACTTTCTTCCAGTCTTGAGGTCAGGACACATTCATGGACCAGCGCACACACTGTAACATCCTTTTGTTGTATTGTGTTTGTATGCAACCAAGATCAGTCTCCTCTTCTTTACAGTTCAGGAGATACCTGAGATAAAAATGGCTTGGCTCTGGGAGTTTCTTCCAGACTGTTTCTTCAGCATATGCTCATTTTTATTGAGGAAGAATTCATCATAACTTGTGTTGAGCCATCCTTATTTATGTGTATAAGAGCCAGTTGAGGCCTAAGCTTCCCAACTATCACTGTGCAGGCAATTTGGTGTCTGATTTCTAGATGCAATTAACAGATATAGGGGAGATAATAAAATGTCAGAATGTTAATACATACAATTTTTCCAGCTAAGTGGTTGTCTCTTATTTCTTTCGTATTGCAGGTATGCTGTCATCACAGTATCTAAGCTCAGAATGCAGTATGTAAGAGGACATCAATCGCTGTCTGTAAATTAATGATTTTCTTCATCCATTCCTTGATAGAAAATGAAAAATTAATGATGTTCTAAATATGCCCTAACATATTCTCAACATTTTTCTGACTTGAAAGAATATATTGTATAGTAATTCTTTTGGGCTGGGATCTGTCCTGGCCTTATGTATTTATGTTATTGGGGTAACAATGGTACAACAACCCTACATGGGCTAGACCAGGGTCAGCTGTTATTCTGGCTCTTCCTCTCACCTGTGATATCTCAAGCCCTGGGACACCCAGAGCCACTGTCATAGACAGAGCCCTTGGACTGTGACCTCCATCCCCAACCTACTACTGACCACACTGCCATGAAACAGGGAACGCGTTATGCTCCATTAGACCTGTCTCTATACACCCAAGAGATGTTGAGAATACTCCTTCTTAGGGCATAAGTTGATTTATCTTTTGCTGCACACTCTGTAGAAAGCTCACTATGTTACATTTGAGTGACTGGCTGCAAAATGAATCCCTAAAAAGTGAAATTCTGGGAGCCTCCATCTTGTTGAGCTGTCAGGGTTGAATTGCAGGCTTCCAGGACTGAAAAGAAAATACAGCTTGAGTGAATCAACCAGGATCCTATACCACACATAGACCAATGTTCAGATGAAAATTTCATTAAAGAAAAAATGTAGAAAAAGCAGACGCAAGGACTTTGAGTTGCTGTTGCTTAAATGATTTTCTCCTGTGTTGTTGTTTTTTTTTTCTTTCTTTATTTTATTTTTTTTTTTTTTCATACAGTAGATTTTAAATCATTCTTTTTCTTCTTACCACGTGGGAATTTCATTAACTGAAATCTTAATTTTTATATATTAGCTACATACCTGCTGGAAAACAAGGTTTTTTAAACATAAATATTTCTTCTTTTTCTGTATGAAATCAACATGGGATTTGGCATTTTTTACTTTAGTGTAGTGATAATTCAAATGAATAAAAGAAGCAACTGAGCACATTATTTCTTTGGATTGAAATGTGAAGAAACTTCCTTATGGTATGCTTATTTAGGCATTAAGAGCCCTTATGCAATTTGATTTCATTTTCTATGTGAATTTGTGTAATTTGGATTTTCCTTGTAATTTATACCATACTTCTGTAAAAACATTAACATCTGAAAAATGTTAGACAAATATCAGATTCCTACAGTTACTAATTAAAACATTTCAGCATTTGAACATTTTGAATATTCAGGAATGTTTTAGTTCAACTGCGAATAAATTAAAGATAACGTTGTGAAAACAAGGTCCAAAAGAATGAAAACTTTTTTTTTTTTTTTTTTTTTTGTAAGACCCATGGAAGAAAAAATTTGCTGAGGAATGGAAGTGCATGTGTGCATGTCTCAGTGGCATGGCGGTTCGGGTGAAAATGTGAAGAGATCAAAAAGAAAAAAAAAGAGGAGAGAGTAAGTTGCATGGGCATCTCAAGATCTGTATGTCTAATAGGCTAACATGTCTGGAAAGGAACAGATTTCCTGACTGCAAGGAGTGACTTACTAGGAGAGCACAGGAAGAAAACTAATAATTGGGAAGGAAAAAAAAAAGCCCTAAGATAGGGACTTGGTGCACTGGAAATAAAGAAGAGAAATGGACAGTCAGAAGATAGCAGATCTGAAGCAATTTTTTGATATACTATCTCCACAAAGGAAGACAGAGATAATAGAGGAGCCAGAAGCCAGAAACAGCTAAACCTTGCACAAGATAGGAAGCTGTGAGAAGGTACAGACTACTGGATGATCAGCACCAGCATCTGACAAAGACGTGATGTACAGCTGGACATTCTTCGATGAGAAGAATGAACCTGATATCAAAGGAGCTAAAGGCAGTCCATAGAGAAGTGTTCGTTTTGGACTGGGTAATGCTACCATTAGATTTATATGCACTTGCACATCAGATGCCATTTCATCAGACTGCCCCTCTGCTGCCATCTGTCACACAGCAACATCATGTAAAGGACTATTGGTAGGAAGGTTCAGCCTCTACTGCTGTATCACCAACATCCATCCCTGATGTTGTGGGCCAACATGGAAAAACAGGAGGCATTGCTTTCAAAGCAACCCTCGTATTTATATACATATAGTCAGAAATACATGTATATACATAAACACATACACCTGGGTTACACAGGGGTGCATACACTTATGAGCAAGCCTTTTTCCTAAGTTTAATTTTTTAAATTTGGAAATTGGATGATCAATCAGAAAAGAAATCAAATTGTGATTAGAGAATAGTTACAGACAGAACTAGGAAAAAATAAATAAATAAAATAATAAAATAAAAAATAAACCCAGAAGCAGCAGAAAGCAAGGCAGTATGTGGTGCTGTTATAAGCTGGTAAATTGAATTGCTTGGCTTATTTTTCATATATATATACAAAATAAGAAAAATATTGTGTTGCTACCAGTATGCATATATTTGAATAAGAGAAGTATGCGTGGGCAGCATTTCTCATTTCCCATTTTGCTAGGAGGAGGAAAGTCGTTTCCAATCTCTTGAAAAGACATATCAGAATAAATACTTTTATAAACTCAGAAGTCAAATGAATTGAAGAACTAAACTTAAGGGAAACCGGGGTTTGTTTATTTATTTATGTATGCAGTCAAAGGTGCAAAAATTGAACTTCATTGCTTAAGCTGCTTCTAAAAAGTTTTTACATCCTGAGGAAGTCCAGCCCTTAGTTAAGAGCTAACTCAAGAAGAGCAATAAGACTAAGAAGAGAAGCTCTAAGGATTAAAGTCTTATCAGGGAGGTGAAAATGACCAAAGTAAAACACATCAGACTCTGCAAATGATAGTAAGACAAACCGTCAAGGTTATTCAATTTTATAAATAAAAATAGAACAGGGAAAGAAGAACTGTAGCAGCTGTATAGTACAGATAGGTCAAATCTACAAATTGTCTTTAAGCATCTCAGTACCTGATCTGAAGACATTATATTCAGTCAAGACAAATGATGTACAGTAGTTGGAAACAGGAGTGTGAATATGGAAATGACAGACACTGATGTGTAAAAAACTCTTAAAAGAGCTAAATAATCCTTAGGCAAGGCAAGAGTTCTGAAAGGACTCATTGAAAAAAAAAAGTCCTGTTGGCTTGGTTTTGAGAGAGAATACCCGGGGCACTTGCTCTGCTGGTTATTTGCTAGGAAGGCAGTAGAGTCACCTACACAGAAGGTGACTGAGGTGCTACCAGATCTATAATGAACCAGATGAAGAATGAAAAGTGAGATTATTTCTCTTTGTAAATATCTAAGGCAGGAAGCATTAGGGAAGGAAAAGAACTACTTCAAAGTCAGAGGTTGGTATTAGAGCACATGGATAAAAACTGCCAGTGAATACATTTCCAGCTACCAAAACAAAGAATTTTCAGTAATGGGACAGGCCTTTACAGCTGAAATGGAGGAAGACATTCACTTCTGTGTATCTGCAAAAAGTTCTGCTGTACTTTCCCCTTCCTTTCTCCAAGCAGTGAACTAGTTAAATTACAGAGTAACTCTAGAAACAGTGCAAACAAGCAGCAGCTGCACTATTGTTTCCAAATAAACGTATATTTAAATGACCTGGTGAAGGATAAGATTGAAGTGATAAGCAGTTAGACGGTGAACGTGTGCAACAGAAAGTGTTACTGTGGACTGCGTCATTTTTTCTCTTCCAAAAGTGTTCTTAATAAGTATTAAATCTAATCAATGACACATGCCTAAAACTGATCTGATACATTTTATCCCCATGATGAAGACCTCAGGAATGTAGGCATGGATTTTAAACTAAGGAAGGGAAGCTTGCCAGCACGTGGCTTGAATGATCATGACCATTTCACTGAGGGATAATTACCTTTTTGTTCTCTTTTGTTTTTAGCGGCTTTTATTATTTTAAATGTATGTCCTTACCCTTGTGTTCGAAGTGAAACTGTTTCCTTGTCTCTGACCTCATGGCTATACAAAGTACTAAGTGAATGCCTTCATGGCCACTCTGATTTCTTGGATGCACTGGTGAGTGGTAGGGGTCTTCCAAGAAAATGTCTCCCCCATCTTTCTCTTGATTGCTTTCAACAGCATAATGAGAGGAACTAAATCATTATTTCTAAGGATATTTCAATATTTTAATGACAGATGGACATAAAGAAAAAGCAGTCTATGATGACATCAAGTATCTTCATTCAGAGGGAAAAAATGCATTGAAAACAACAACGATTTAAATTTGTGTGCTGGTCGTGATGATTTCCCAGCAGACAGAAGTTAATTTATTTGGGTTACTGTGGCAGCATTGCTCAGGCTTGCCGAGCACAAAAGATGCTATAGGTTTTTTTCCTGACTTGTGTCCCAAGTTAGTCAGACAGATTTATTCTCACAATTATATGTTTTCTCCATATATTTTAGATTGCTGTGATTTTCGTAGCTCTTTAAAAGGAATTGGTTATTTTTTCTTAATTATGAAAATGTTATTTCAGTAAATGCAATTTAATTAAAATGAGAATTTCTGCCAGAGAGTTTAAATAAATACAGTATTCTTTTACAAGTATGAAAGGAGTTACTATTTGCTGTTTCATTTCCTCACTAATATGCTGGCATGTTTGGTTTGAACCTGAGCTTGTGGAAGTTTATTCTTAACCAAAGCAGTTCCTTTTTCATGTAAGTAGGTTAAATGTGAGTTGTAGAGCCCTAGGGCTCTTTTTGTTCAGTTTTAAAGCCCCCTCAAGTGGGCCTCTTTTAGAAACCTGGAATCATATGTTTGTAAGGTTGATCCAAATTACCATTAGAATAGCTCTTTTCAACTTTTTATTTATACAAAGAATCGTAAAAAAATGCACCAAACTGACAAGGTATTAAATCAAACTGAATAAAGACAGTCAATTTTCTTTTTTTCTCAACAACTTTTTTTTCTTCTTCTTCTTTTTTTTTTTTTTTCTTTCTTTTTTTTTTTTTTTTCTTTTTCCTTTTCTTAATGGAAACTCTCAAATTGAAAAAATTGCCCGTAGAGTATGTTAAGGTGCCATGCAGTATAATAAAATGCTATTACTGTCACAAAGGTACATGATAAAGTGCATTTGCACAAAAGGCACATATTAATGTCAATCATTTTCTGGTGATTTATATACTAACTGCAGTGTTTTAAGAAGATCAATATTCTTTGTTTTGACAACATTTCAGAGCCTTGTACTTTCATGACAACATTAATCTTTCTACCACAGTATGGGAGAATAATTCTAGTAATTAGCAATTGGCCAGTTGGTGAAAAGATATGCAGTAATGCTGTATTTGCATATTACCAGGTAAAACACATAATTCATCATTGAGCAGATAAACACGCTAGCATAATTCTAACTTTTAGTGGAATATAATGTTATGTAATTAGTATGAAGCTCCAAAAGCAGCGATATTTTCATATCCTCTAAATGTGTTTTCTGTGTATGTATACTAATGACAACCATCAAGATCCTTTCGAAGTATCCCTCAAGATATAATAATAGATAAAATTACAGTAGTTTTGAGACATAATTTTCTGATCTACTTCTCAGGAAGCATCAGAAATGCTTTAATGTTGTTCTTTATCTTTTCTCATTCTCTTCCTCCTTCACAGCTTCTGTATGTTTTCTTCCTTTTGCCCTTCTCTTGCTTCTCATACATTTCTTTTCCTTATGGTACTTATTTTTCTGCCTGAGCCAGAAAAAGAAAAAGAAAAAAAAAAAAAAAAAAAAAGATTTTTCTTGTCTCTTCTTGTGATGAATTCTATTTTTTTTTTTCTCTGCTTCTAAAAATCCCATCTCCATTCATACTTGTTTAATAAGTTCCACAGCACCTGCAGAGCTCAGCTCCAAGAAGGTTTCCTCCACAAAAGTAGAAATCTTGGAGATAGTTTTGGAGAGTTATGTAGAGGTACTTAAGAACTATACTTCTACTATAATTTGATCTTACCATTGCTTACTTTTGAAGGCCTGGTTCAGCTTTCTTTTCCATCCTACGGTTCTAGTTTCTATAGGAGACTCAGTGTCACAAGTGCCATATTTTAAAAGGTTGATATCAAGGCAGTAATTTTCAAAGTTTTTCATGACTCTTAGTCCTACACTTTTTTAAAAATGACAGATAGTTCTGGGAACATCCCCAGTGCTACAGCTATTTCCTTATCTAAATAGATGAAATGTAATGTAGGATGTAGCTGCTGTCCAGTGATTATGTGTATACAATAACAGCTGTAGCAGCTTTGCAAAGACAAGGTCTGTATTCCATATTGTGTAACTTACTTTTCATTTCAGCCTCTTGGATATCTTGAGGACCTTTAGTAAAACTCAGTGTGAAATATAGGAAGAGCTATGCAGTTAATTACAGTGAGTGCTTATGGACTTCTCACTTGTACTCCTGCTATTAAATATTGACAAATAAAATGTTAAATACCGAAGTATATGTGGATAGGCATTCAGAGCCCTGGTAGACCCATTCTTAGATGTCTTGCAGAAATGGGCTCCCCTGAGAAAGCCTGAGTTCATATACCACAATTCTTTGTGTGTTTCACAGAATCACATAGAATGACAGAATCATAGGGGTTGGAAGGGACATCTGGAGATAACTGAGTCCAATCTACTGCTAAAACAGATTCCCTACAGTAAGTTACACCAGAAGAGTCCAGACAGATCTTGAATATCTCCAGCAAAGGAAACTCCGCAACCAATCTGGACAACCTGTTCCAATGCTCTGTCACCAGCAAAGAAAAGAAGCTTTTTTTCTCATATTTGTATGCAACTTTTCGTGTTCCAGTTTGTGCCCACTGACCCTTGTTCTGTTTCTGGGCACCATTAGTAAAGCCCAAACCCAGTCTCTTGATACCCTCCCTTGAGGTTTTTTGAAACACTGATAAGATCCCCTCTCAGACTTCTTCAGAATTTGATCAATGACTCGTGAAGGCAACTTTTTCCAATGGTGGAAACTTTGTAGATAGAAAATTCATAGAGGACAGTGACCAGCCATTATGCCTTAAAAGTAAGCAAAGTGACGTTTTGCAGACCTGAGAGCACAGCACAGTTTTCATGAAACTGTGATGGATGTTGTAGATTCCAACTATGAGCTACAGACCCAGGATGGGCAGCAAAGGCAACAGTTTGTAGCAGGATGCTGCTTGGGAATATACATGCCTTGCAAACTTCATAGTGCATTCTCATGGCTGTGCCTAGCAGCAGAATGTAACTGCCCTGTCAGACTATTTTCTAAACTATTTTCTAAGATTTTATTTATAAATCTGAAGTAAGAAAAGCTTTAGGATAATATGTTCATTGTTTATAGAGACTTCATAGTGCTTTGTGTGATAAGGTAAACTGATGGTGATAATTGAAACTTTCAAAATGATTAGGGGAAAAAAGGAATACTTTCAACTGGCAATGAATGGCCTATCTTACATAACTGGTTCTATGCTACAAAACTGGGAAAATATGATCAGCTGTCAGACTACTACATGCTTTTATTATTTATCTTTAACTTCTGCTCATCAACTTTCATATGTCTCTGAATAAATAAAAGTTGGTGAGTATTACATTGCTAAGTGTACCACATAACATTCTTTTTAAACATCTGATCTGATAAGCAAAAACTCAGTACATGGTAAAAGCCAATCACTGTAAATATGTCTGGTTAGAGCTAAAATCCATATCTTGTATTCAGTGTATTTATTTAGATAAAGAAGATTAAAGGTTAAGTTTTAGACATTTTTATGACTGCATTCATGGAAGTTTTTTCTTCTTTCTGTTTGCCATTCTGGCAAACAGGGCACTTACTTAAGAGCACTTACACAACCCTGCACCTGTTCATTTGTAGGGTTGTTAGGAAAAAAAAATGGTTAAATCAGTACCAAACTCTCCGGGAGATGATTTTGTTCTTAATTTGAGATTGCTGCCATATGTATATCAGTCAAATCACTTAGATTTTCTTATCAGTTATAGCTGGCAAATAATTTCTCAGGGTTATCTTCTAGTGCTGCTTATTTCAACCTGTTCAGTGGTTCCAGGAAAAGCTGTGATTTTATTGGATTCTGTAGAAAGAACTTCCTGATCTCATTATGATTCCTGAGAGCTGGAGAAGATCCCTGACTGTCTAGCTAATTTTGTCTCTTCACTGCTTCAGAAATTCTCCTTTTTCTGTCCTTTGCCAGAAATAGGCATTACGCTATTTCCTCTTAGAAGTTTATAAACACAATGCCATAAAAGCAAGAACTTTTCTATGCATTAATCAAGGAGGTTTTATTTTTACCTAGGCTTCAGGTCTTGGCTCTTTTAATGCTGCTACTGATTTTATCTACATAAGCCAGTGCCGATGGTGAATGAGTGATTTGTTAGGTTGAGTTGGCTGATACAATCAGCTAAACTATAGACAAAAGTCCTTGTGTTGTAGGTCCAGTACAGTCTAAAAGAACATTTTAGGTTCAAGCCCCGTATGTGGTTAGATAAACACTGGTGGAAATTTCTAGATGGAATCATTGCACTACCACTGAAATGTAGTCACATTTTGTAGGATGTTGATACTGTACAATAATCTGACATATGCACATGGGTATAGTCATGTGTGTTTGAAGCTAACAGTTCCCAGTAACAAAGCTGAAATTAGTCTGGAATAATGCGGACTGATAATTTTACTAAAATTATTCACGTGAAGGAGTATGATTTAGATCTGGGATTACAAGCTTTGTTAAGTCATACTTTGATAGAATCATTTCAGCACTGCTTAAGTAGTAAATGTGTGAGGTGATAGTGATTTTCTTTGTTGAGCAGGAAATTAAATCACAGTATTCTGGTGAATTTAGAAAATTTTTTTCTTCATTTCCAAAATGTATTTATTCAAGTGTAGATTAAATTCTTTTTCATATTCATATCTATGAATTTCATATTCAGAGGAAAATTTATATGCGTTCACATTATTCAGGCTCCACAAATCACACAGCAATCCAAGGACATACTGTACAGTTTAAAAAAGTGTCTTTCCCAGATAGTATCAAGCTCCCTTCTCCCTCCTATCTGCAATTTCCTTCATAGACAGAAACACTGTTGGTACAGTGTTTGAAACATTTGAAACCTGCTTGCAGGAGAAGAGATGGTAAGATTGAGGCCCCTAAACAAATCACCTTCAGCTGTTGAAAGTTATCACCCATTCAAGCAGCAGAGTCTTCATAATCCACTGCCCTGTGATCAGGGCAGCCATCAATGAATAACAAAGTATTGAACAAGAGGAAAGAATGCCACCATTTGAATCAGTCTTTCATGTAGCTCTGGCATTTTCCTGAGGAGTTATGGAAATTACAAAGGTCTGATTAGTTTGTATGATTTGAAAGTTAATGTTGTGAAAGGCAAATGTATTTAGATTGGTTTCGTATTACTTGTTCGCATTAGATGTTTTTTTACAGTAAGGCTTATCAGAAATTAGCTGCCTGAAGAGATACACAGGCACAGAAGAAATTAGTCATCAAAGACAAATGCCAGCATGAAGCTAACCAGGCTTGAGTCTCCATTATCAGGATTCAAAGGGGCAGCAGACAACTGGAGTAACAGACCTTTGAAACAGAGCCCAGATTAAGTCTGTTAGGGACCACAGTTAGATTTCCTCCTTTTTCTTGAGTTCTGATTTGACATACTCTTAAAAATGATTTAAGGGTGTGATTATATGCAGTTCAGCTTCTGTTTTTTTCCTCTGCATATGTTTCTAAAAATTTCTCACACTGATTTAATTCTACATATCCTAAATACATCCTCAAAGATATAGATAATTTACAGTGAGTAGTTCTTCAGTTTAATTTAATTTGAGGAATTTTGTTTACCTTCGTTGTCTTTTTGCCTAATTTTGGCTCACATAATACTTCACTGTGGGGTATTACATCATATGAAGAGGGATGTATTTTGCTTGGGAGTAAATTAGGATTGAACTCAAGAAGAAAGAGGTGCAAAGCATTCCTTCCCGTTTCATGCTGACTAAAGCAGGGCACGTATAGGAGTTTATCCATTGGACACACATATATGTGAAAGCAATGGAAATGCATGAAATTGAGCTTACGGGAGCCCTTGCCTCCTCCCATCCTGCTGGAGGGAACTGGAGCTGCCCCAGTGCAGGAGGGAGAACATAAAAATACAAGTCTCCCTCTCACTGATTTCTGGGCCTCTCCCAAACTTTAGAAGTAGAAAGGAGATGTGATTCTGCAGTGATTATTTATTTCCTGGGGGATCTCACAGCTACAGGCAGGCAGTCTGAATGTATTTCTAGTCTTAGTTTGAATTCAGTTCTCATAAATCGCAGCAAATGTCAGATTCATAAAAAAATACTGGGTAAACTTGAAGAAAAGAACAACAATGTCTCTTGTGTGTTTTCATATTTTGTAATGAACAGGAGCGTTGATTGCCATAGGTATATTAACTCCATTTGCTACTATAATTAGACATATACTAAAAAGCATAAATTACATGTTGATATATTGAAGTGCTGGATCTCTTGCATATGGAATCATTTAATTCTAGGAGAAAACAGAAAGAAATTCGGCAGGTGAGGTATCACCAGCATTTTGAAATCAGCGTGAAGACCTCATGTGAGTTCAGAAGTTTTAGAGTAAAATTTTCAAAGAGCACCTCTCCCAGCTTCTTTGCATGCAATCTGTTGCAATCCACAGCAGTCAGGGAAGGGAGGTGGATTGGTTGGTTGGTTGGTTTGGGGTATCAAAACTGCTAACAGTAAAATCCTCATGCTTCTGCTCAGTTCATCAAGTTTTACACAGTTCTTGTCTTAGAGCCGTTTATAGTATTCTGTAATAGCAGACTAAAAACCCAAACTCCGTGTGTTTTTAAAATTAACGGTGTGAGTGTGCAGTTCTCATTATTCTTTTCATTTACTGTGCACAGTTCAAGGTTGCTCTTTTCGTGTGCTGTCATATTTTTGAAACTAATTTTTGGTTTTGTGGTCATGGTGCTTCTTCCATTTTTAAAGTGTTTCTCATGCTACACTATTTCAAGCTCTTTTTTTTTTTTTTTTTTTTTCTTAAAAATGACTCTCTTCCCTCTCTTGAAAATGTTACTGAGGGTGTTTACTGGAACAGCAAGCCTTGTGGTGTCCCCTGTCTAGCATAAATAAGTTAATTAACATTAGTTGTAGGTGATAAAACTTTGTAATAAATATGTTGATCTCACACTTGCCTGAGTTGCACTATGTAAACCAGGGAAACTTTGAAGTCAACAGGAATGTTATCTGACTCAGTGGTAGCTGGGCTTTTTGAGATATCTTGAGACTGAAAATAGTGCATAGTATATCAAAGCAGGAATTATGCGAGCTCTAATGATAAGATTGCCAACCAGGAAGCAAGGCTATGTGAAACTGAAGGAATATCCTGATATCATTTTGTTGGCTTTTATGAATTCTGGATGGTGCTGTGTATTTTGGCTTCAGTGGATAAAAGTCTTGTTTTATTGTATTTATAGACTAGAACTTGTAATATTTTTGATATGTTAATGAATTTCAGTCTTTTATGTATTCATAAGCATTGTTTATAATTGAGTTAATTACATTCTGAATCATTTATTACTATTTTAATGCAGCTATTCGATTAATTATTTAAATAGGCTTTTTGAATCCTTAGTTTGAAACAACACTGGGATATCTAAAAGCCTTTTTATTTTTATCTCCTTTTTGGAGATTCTTTTCAATACTTGGATCACAAATCATCATGAATGGGCTATTACAAAATATTCAAATAACCCCAGAAAATGGAAGTAGAGTTTTCATTATGTATACTCCTGTTTCAAAGGATAATAAAAATTTAATATCCAAAGTGAGAGAGGTAAGATTAAAAATATCAAACTTACTCTTCCAGGAACCTCTTTATGAAGACTGAGTAACTAGAAACAGCTATGACTGTTGGCTGACAGCATTTCTTATAGCTGAGTCCAAGAATGATTGCTGCTCCATCTTTGAGAACATGTAGAAGTTCAGACCTGCAGAAATGCCTCTAATGTACATCAGTAAAGATGGTATGCTTGAAAGCTACATACTCTCAAGGACTGAGTTAGAGAGGTCTCAGAACAAACTCAATAAGGTGTTGTACTGTTATAGATCTTATCCTTCATATAAGCCATTATGCTGGGGTTTTCTTTCAGTTGGTGGTCGTTGTGTTCCATGTCTGAAAACTCCAAAGGTTAATCCACAAATACAAACAATCATGTTCCTTCTCTTATTACTACCAACAAATTGATCCATGTGCTTCATATCATACTGAGGAAGTGCTTGTTCGAGCACAGTAATTCATTTTGTAAAGCTGTTTGAGATACATGACACTTTAAGAAAAATAGTTCAAAAATGCCAGTACAAAGCAAACCATGTTATAAAGGCTGCATTGCCAGATAGAAGAAACTGAGTTATTGGTCAATATAAAAGGAATGAAAACAACAGACAAAATTATGGTTTATATTTTTTCTAGTCAGGACAGGCCAATATATTTCCTAGACAAACATGCTGAGATTCTGCAGGCAGTGCAGCAACACTGAGAGAATGGTTATTTTAGAGTGTGTGCAAACATACACCATGTGCTTCATCAGTTTTTCTCCTGTCTGTTAGCCTAATGAAGGGAACCTTCAGACAAAAGATGCTTAGTTATCTTTATTAATCAGGCATATTATGAAATGAGGAGGAACAAGCAATTGCCCCAATTTATACAGAAAGTTGGTGATTGAGTATTACTTAGTCTAAGTTACAATAGAACATATTGTTAGTGAGTTTCAGAGTATTATGTGCTTTAAATTAGACACTGTGGATAAATCCTCTTCAATCTCCAAAGCACTTTTCTTCAAGGCTTTTCTTTTTTTTCTTTTTTTCTTTTTTTTTCCTAACATCAGTTGAGGTTGAGAGCAAAACTTATATCATTAAAATCCAGTTTGGGGGCCTTTATATGGAAGTACTATATTTGTGCGTAGACATTAATTTAAATATATTCCTTACCATACTACCTATGCAGCAGTATTTTACATCATATTCTGGGGAGGAAGCACTAATAAAATATTCAGTACAGCTACTTGAAAAATGTTGGTTATCTTAGTGTTGTGTTTTATATACATTCATAGGATATGAGGCTATAGAATTCAGGTCATATTGCAAAAGTAGGTGGGAAACATGTTAATTCCTAAAGTTACTCTGAAATTTTTGCTAGAGCTGTCATTTTACATCTATTTCAAGTATTTCATGTAAACATATAGAAAGCAAAATTTATTTTCTGTGATGATGAAACAAAAAGCAGAACAAGGAAGAATGTCAGTTATTATGTGCTATATAACATTTCATTTTAGATTTAAAGAGCTGATGCATATTTTATTTTGAAAGGCTGATAACTTTCTTGGAACAGCTTATGGAATGTTCACATCATACAATGATATGTGTATAAACTTCAGATTCACCAAGTGCTTTTCCTTATACCTGTGTAATATTCTTTGTTATGTCTGTATCCACTTTACGTTGGGCAAGTTACATTAAGTACCACTATGAGTATGGGAGATTTTGAGTATCTCTTTGTCTTTTCACTTTCGCAGAATTTAATGGTGAATGGAGTGAATTACTGCAAAGCAAACTGATTTTAAAATATATAGATATAAGGTTTAATAGATTGAAACATAATCTTCTTGTTTTAATGAGCCGCATCTCATTTTATAGACACCTTAGTGAATATTTTCATGACTTTTTGTTTTATGTGTGTATATGCGTGTGTCCTGGCATGTTTATGTAAAAATGAGGTAGCACTGTACATTAATGTCTTGTTCATGACTGGGCAGATTGAGTCCATGGATTGACATGAGATCCTTAACTGTAATCACTCTGGAAATACTTTATCTAAATTTTGTAAAACTGTTTAGTGAAGTACATCGGAAATGCTTCAGTGTCATCTCATCTCACATGTGAGGACAACGATAACTGTGTGTGTGCTGCTGCTTTTTCCAGTCACTTCCAGGACCGTTGGCACACCAGCCTGCTTTGGATATTGTACCCAGATTTTTTTTTATTTGACGATTGGGTATAAAATCTAATACAGGTTTCAGTTCTTTAATCTAAACTTTATACTCTGTTGATGTCATAGAGTTCTTTATTGCACATCAGAAAAAGGGAGGAGAAGACATTTCTGAGCATTGTGCTGACCATTTTCACTGCAGAATGTTGCTTTTACTCTTCATGTTTAGTTTTAGCAGCTGGACTGATATTCCAGAGCTTTGCAAACATTTGAAAAGGTGCTTGCATTGATCAGCTACTTAATTACCATTGATTCTCAGTGTGAGTACATAATCTCATGGCACAGCCTGAGTAACAACTGTTAGCATTTGACTAATCAATTAACTATTTCAGTATTCATGAAGCGAACAGATAAGACTGATTCTAGTTTTCAGGTTTGCACTGCAGAAGAAATGCCAGTTTTCCTAATGAAATACTAAACATTTAATTTTCTTTATCTAAGACATATGAGTCATTTTGACTTTCTGTGTCTTGTATATGAATGTATCAAATGCTACAGTCCTCATGGGGAAACTGACTTGGCAAAAATCCTAATCAGCAGCATGTGGTTACTGTTGTCCTTCCACATCCACGTTCATTTCATTACTTCACCCTTGTGTTCATGACTTGCATCAGGAAAGTATTTCTGATGAAGAAAATTTTAAGCTGAAGACTAGACTGACAAAAAAAAACACATGACCACAAGTAGACACAGATAAGAACATAAGCACATTTCTTCTAACGACATGATGGTTCTTGGAGGAACTCTGCGAAGGTCTAGACCGTGACACAGCTCCTTGGACAACTGCTCCTTGACAAGTGCTTAGTATATAACAGATGCTCTTTGGGAAGACTGTTTTTTTTTTGTAGCTTTCTTGTCTTTCTCCACAGAGAGCTTTCTGGACTGTCAGTATTTTTCACACATCTGTTTCTGGTAGAAACCACAGTTCTGGAAGAAGCCACAGTTGAGGCTGAATTGGGGATGTGGCCAGAGAGGCCTGGTACACAGTTCCGGCTGTTACATGTACCAGGGAGGATGCTGCCCAACGCTAATGGGGCAAAAGACCATCAATTCACAGAAAAACTTCCCTTTAATTTGTCAGCCTTTTGGAACTAGTGACCTAGAGATTAATACATCTGCAGTTTGTTACCAGTTTCTTTGTTCATTTAGTTTTTCTTTTTAACGAGTTCTGTAATCGTGCATTGTGAAAATACTACTACACTTCAGTAGCATTACATATCTTGAAGGAGCTGCTGGGAAATAGGATTTCATTGAATTGCTGAAAAAATATTTTTCTGTTTAACATAACAATACATATACTTCATAGTAAAATGTAGATACTGGGGAATTATCAGTGCATACAATTTTATCAGTGCATACAGCTTGTTTTCTTGAGTATATTTTAAGAAGCTTTGCATTTCTGAAGTTTTACTGTTGTTTAGATTACTTTCTGTCCTCCAGAGTTACCTTATTTTTAACCAGTTCATGATTTAAGGAAGAGCAATTTTTCAAGAAAAGAAATCTTCTGTGGGCCAGATTCTGAACAGAACACCATGTATTTTGTTCTTTTCACAAGTTAACTGTTTTTCAGCTTGCTCTACAGTTGCATGTGATGCATTCATCTTCAGTATAATATTGGCATTATGTTAAAGGTAACAATCACATAGATGTTTTCTTGACATGTAATTCTTTGTGACTGAAATCACTGAACTCAGGAGTCCCAGTCCTCATGGTTTTATAAATCAGCAGAATTCTGTTTGAGTCAGTGGAATTAATGTTGCATGAGAACACAATGAAGTCCAGGAATATTACTTATGATCATTAACCTCAATGTAGGCTGCAGAACTGGATCCATCCATGCTCAAAAGAGCCATATGCTGACAGCAATATTCACAAAGCTCATAGAAGTGATGGATGGATTCTTCAAACTTTAACACGTAATAACTAGTATGCTCTTGAATGTTGATGGATATATCAGAATATGAGAAGGAATGACAGACAGCACCAGTTGCTCCATTTCCATGCTATATTTGGCCTGGTAGATTTATAATACATTCTTGCTCACCAGCAGGTTTTCATTCAGCCACATCGAGTACAAGAAACTTTGTTCTTGCCTTTACTCACTTCTTCCTCTAAAAAAGAAAAATTTCTACAGGTGTTCGCACAGCAAGGAAATAGGTTGTGAGAGTTCAGATCCAAACAATTGCACTGAGTTTTGCCCATAACAGTTTCAAATACAAAATGGACTGACTTTTTTTTTTCTTTTTTTTTTTTTTTTTTTTTTTCCCTGAGAGTAGTAAACTAAATCTTAAACCTCATTATGTTCTAAATGTAAGATCAGGTACCAAGGGATGTTGGAAAAATACTCATTAATTTTCTTTTTGCTCTTCCTGTAGTGGGTTTATTAAGGCAAGACATTTAACAAAATAATTTTTGGCATCTGTTTTTTACTTTATGAAACTTAATGGATGAAATTACTTCTGAACTGTGATCTTGTAATTTTGTTAGTTTTAATTGATGGGCAAAAATAATTGGAATACTTCCAGTCAGGATCTGTTTCAGGAAAACAGTTCAGACAGATTTTTGAACATTTCTGCTGTAAGTATGCTAGTTACTATAACAAAATAGACAAAACATGATTCTGAATGCTTTTCAGATGTTAACCTATTGGCATTTCCTGAACTGGGCAAGAAAGAATAATCATCAATCAGATATTTGTGATTTTCATTCCAAGTATTGCTCCAAGAACTTACATTTATTTTCTCCTAATGATTAAATTGTGTTGTTTTGTTTTGTTTTCTTACACTGACTAAAACATTTTTATTTTGAAAGCTTAGTTTTGCAGTTTTCTCATTTTTAAAGTAATTTCTGTATCGGTGTAGCTACAGATGTAAAGTGAGTGGTTTTCTTCTTATGTTTTCTTATGTTTGAATATCCAGCTATGCTTTCTAAGCATTGTTTCTGTTGTCCAGGTGCACAGTGTGTTTAAATATGAAGGCTGTTATTTAGAGTGAATCACCCTCTGTAATCAGGAATGAGAGTATAGTGAAAAAGGACACAGGGCGATATTTTTTATTTTTCTTCACATAATGACAGTGCACTTAAATGAAGAGCTGAACATTGAAATAGATGCAAAGATGCTTCAAATCCCTCTAAGCAGGGTCTGTTCCAGGAATGAGGAACACTCCTAGGAATCTAACTGTTGTGGACCTCATCAGATCACTTGACCTCTGTGCACCAGCACTTCCAAGGGTAAGGAACATGTCCCTGGGTCACAGTATAGCAGCATCCCTGTACACTGGGATGCTATCAGTGGAAGCCACACCTTACAGACCCCTTTCTCATTCATCTGGGCTATGGAGTTTGCTTTTTTTTTCAGTCTGCTTTTATAACTCTGTTATAGTGTAATTTTTTTCTCACTGAACTTCCAATTCTCTTCTGTAATACAAAGATGAAATTGCAGGTTCAGAATAATAGAATTCGTCAGTTACCTCCACTTGATGTTCTTCAAGTTCTTGCTTTATATTTCAGAACTAGCATGCATTTCTTACAGATGTTTTCAAACTGAGGAAATATCTATATGGACATTTGGCCACAAATTGCATGGTTAGTGTGATTAAGTATTGGTTAGTCTTAGTTTATAGGGAAGAAACAGTGGGCTTATAAATATTTAGTTAAGGAAATTGTATACATTTCTTTCCCAATAGGGAGTGCTCTCATTTGTGCTCCAGATGCCCTTGAGTACGGTAACAACACAATAATTGAAGGAAGGAAAGGAGATGGTCCAAGGAGTGCTCTGAAACTATTGACAGGGGTTCTCATCTGGCATTAGAGTTTGAAACTGTCTTTTCTAGCCAAAATTAACACTGAATGAGAATCTAGTGCCCAGGTAACACATGCAACTGTCATCTTTGCCAAATGTGTTTGATGGCATAACCTACTTGTATTGCCAAATCTATTAACTATTCACAGTTCTGGAAGGCTTGTTTATTTCACAGTCTTGTTGGCTGCAACCCACATTTTTGATAATAGATTTTTACTTTGTGTAACTCTTAACACCTCACCATGACATTTTTAATACATTTTACTCACTTTTTTTTTTTTTTTTTTTTTTTGGGAATCCCTTTGAAATTTTCCCTGAAATAATTAAATCTGATTAATTTTCCCAATGTGCTACTTATATATTTCCTCATGGTGTAAAAACTGTTTGCTAATACTGAGCTGTGAGTAATCAAGTCATAGAAAGTAAAAAATAAATAAATAAAAATTGGACAACACCTCTCTTGGGAGAAGGAGATATTATTTACAAAATTTGGACTCAGGAAAGAGAGAAAGAAGAAACATAATATAGTCCCAAACTAAAGTAGCATTGTGTAAATTTTATGGCTTACTCACATATGTATCTTATATTCCAACACTAATTCATCACAGGAGAGAGGAAGCTGGCAGACAAAAATACAGGCTGGAAAATGACCCACAATGCCGTTTCTTTTAGAATTATTGCATGGTTTTCAATATACACATTTTGATTAATATATACTCAGGTAAAAATAATGCTTTTAAATTTTAAAAAATGCTCTGAAAATTAAGACAGATTTGGTCTGTAGTAATATTGGAAATCTTTAACTGTGTAAACTATCTTCACTAATCTATTGCTTTTAAATTTTCTTCTAGTTTTGCAGTAGGTGCTTTGCTGTAATTTCATTATTCTCTATTGCATTTGAAATGTCTTAGTACATGTGTAAACTGCAGTGCATACTTGAAAATACAAATCTGTTTAAAATTGAGTCAAACATGCTCCACTTTTAACTGCCTACAATTTAGTTATAGACCTTTTATTGGGAGACTGAAATAAATGCAAACTCCTTTCTGCACATCTAGTTATATTATCCCTTGAGACATCTCAGCTAACAAGTGAAAGTGGAGACAGATCAGCTGTAGGAACCAGGCAGTCCAAAGTCCATTCTTTTACTGAATAAGTTCCAGATGGATCTCCTGGAACAGCCATTAATTCTGGAACTGGGGATGCAATAGTCCCCAAAGTAAAAGATTTTAAAATCTTTGTAAAGGTAATAAGTCTGACATATATATTCAGAGAATACTAAGGTTTTCTCTCAAGTTATCTCAGTCACTCAGTTGTTCAGTCTTTCAGCTGAATGCCTTCACTTTAGCTGTATCATTCAACAGTGCAACTCATTGATCTACTTTTATCATTTCTTTACAAAGTGAGAATTTTCCCATTATTCTCTCTGGAAAATAGATTTACAAGAATAAGTTTCATGGACCCAGCAAGATTCCGAAGTGTCCAGCACTAGCAATAAATCTCACCGAAGCATAGACTCACCCCATGGAATATCTGATTAAACACTACAGTGTTCATTCTTCACAGCAGTGGCTGCCTGTCACCTCCTTTTTCTGAATACCTCTGCAGATAGGGATGAGTTGTGCCAGATGGAGCATGAAGATAGAAAACAGCCAGCTGAATGACACCAGACACACTTGGATGTCAACTACCAGCAGCACAAGAAACTTTTACGAGTCTGTTACATCTTTGATGTAACCCAGAGTTCTTTTATTCTTCATAAGAGTAGCCACAAAATAGTCAGTGATAATATATATCTAAGCTATGATGCCAAAACAGGGCACCATGGTAATCTTACCTGACATGCATTCATAGACTGAGTGCAAAAACTTCTACATTTCAAATTGGAGTTTGGGAAATAGAAAGTCCATACAGTTCAGTGAAAGCTGTTAATAGAAACTCAGTGAGCAAGAGCTGTCTATTAGCAGTGATGTCCATGACCACAGACCCTCATAAAGAATATTAATAAATAATATTTTGACAGTATTTTGCTCAATTTTTTGAGACAGAAGCTCTGTGATCTTGCTGCCCTACAAGACAAATTCAAATCTCTATTGTATGTTTATATCGCTATTGTCTAACCTCTCTCGTAAGGGAAGAAGAATCTAGCAGAACCCTCTGGGCAAGCAAAATGTCCACAAATAGGATGTCACTCAAAAAGATAATTTAACATTCCAAAGTTTTATAGTCTTCCTATCTCAAGTACTGTAGGCTGCATCCAGGATAACTTTAACATTTTTAAGGGAGAATGTCACCTTGCAGACTCCCTCAATATTGGGCAGGTTCTGGTTGTGCAGGGGGAAAGACATTACGTATGCAGAGTGATAGCTTCTTCACATTTGTGATAAAGAGTTGATGGTCATCGTACATACAGATCTTTCAACTCTGAAATAACTGAGAGCCATATGTTCTTGATTGGTGACCTAATGCACGTCATTGGTATAGGCAATAAACTCTACTGCATCCTTTCAGAAAGATCTAGCATAATGAGCTTTTCACATCTGTGAAAGTCAGAAATTTTTATGGAGGAGTTTTATATGATTATTTACCCTCCAGTAGTGAAAAAAAGTAAGATTCAATAGCCAAGTATATTCAATAAGGTATAGATAATAAGACCTTCAATACTCGGCAACTATCCTTTGGGATCAGATATCCATTTTAAGCATGTATTACTCATTTTACCAAAAGGAAAACATAAGATTTTGCTGGTTTTATGTTCTCTTAAAGAAACAGAAACTGATTCAGACAAATAAAGACAGTAGTGGATGAAAAGATCATTTTGAAAAAATTAAAATTAAATTATATGCTTAGACATTGTATTTTCTTAGGTTTAGTGAACTGTGTTTGTGTAAAGATTATGTCCCACATTATTCTTCAGATTCTGCCATCACTATTATGCAAGTTCATACAGAATCTGTATAATTTTTATCAAAAGCAGAACTTAAGTTGCCTTGTGCCTTTTTTATTAAGAAAAACGAAAGAAACACTGCAGAGGAACATCTGTGCTATAATATAGTTGCAACATAGTGAAAAAAGTCTGAGTATAGGCATATGAAAGTTGCTTAAAATATCTTTGTTTATGTGTATCCAGTCTCCAGGGATGGCTGTGATTCATCTTGAAACACAGTTTTGCTTTGGCTAAGGTGGACCTCTAGAGACATTGTTTCTTTGCGCTCTCTTACTTCTTGCCATCTCCTCTCAAATATCCTTTCCAGACTTGGGTGAGTAGAAGACCCATAGCAACAAGAGAATGCCCATGTTTTGTTTTTTTTTCTTTGTACAGTTTTTTTTAAATTAATTTTGGTATAATTCATGTAGGTCTGGTGATGTCATGGGGTTTTATCTGAGCCTTTTGAGATCAGCTTCTCTCCACATGATTGGCAGTATTTTCCAGTTGGAATTAACCTATTTCATATCTAAAGAAGTCTCAAAATCAGTAGGCTGCCATAAAGTTTTGTGAAAGTCCACACTGCGACTGGGGAGATATTTATTAGCAGCCCCACAAATGCACTGATGAGGGTAAAAACGTATCATTAGGTACATTAAAATCCTAATAGAGGTGAGCTGCAGTAAATAGTATTTCAAAAGTTCAGAATTGTTGTGACTCAATTTTGGGGTTTTGCACCATGTTATTTTAGAGTAAGTTGTTGACATTTAACAGAGTGATGACATTTCCTTTTTTGTAGTCACATATTCAGGACTGTGTTTTTATACAAGAAAAAGCAAAATACCGAATCTTTAACAGGTCATGTATACTAATATTTTTGAATTTAAAAAATCAACCAGTAAGTTTGATGGCTGAGTCAGTGTTTTATTGTGAACTTTTAAAATGTACAGGGGAAGGAAAATGAAGCAAATGGTCTGATCTTTGTTTCACTGCTGGTTTTTTTTTTTCACATGAAGGACTTTTCTTTCATGATGAAGGCAGGATCTGATATCTCAGTCACATGGGTTTTGACTACAGGTTACCTAGGAACAGTAGAGCAATTCTAAACATAAGAAAGATGAACTTCGACCTTCTTTGTAGCAGATGGAACATTTTGTGAGCAACTGGTCATGTGTAAATGTTAACTTGTTTGCCTTTCTTAATAACCAACAAATGAACAACATATGCCTTTATTTTTCATTTTACAAAAACTACAGTTCTTTTTTTCTTCTTCTTTTCTTTTTTTTTTTTTTTTTTTTTTTTTTTTTGGCGGGGGGTGGGGTGGAGGGGGAGGCTGTTTTGTACAGTATGTTCCTCAAGTACTGTACAAAATCACACAAAATACCACCTTTCGGTAGAACAGAGTAAAATCTGTGTTGCCTCTGTATCAGCTGCACAGCACGTTTTGAAGATTAGCATTAAGAAATATCACCTATGTCTGTGGTTGTCAGCGTTTAATTAAGAAGGTCCTCCACATTTTGGGAAGATGCTGTTTATATATATGTAATAAAAGGTTCAAATTTAAATACTGTGCAATTAGTTTCCATGAAAAAAAAATTTTAAAATGACTTCTGCAGACCCCTACAATAGACAGTTTAAAGAAATAACTATTCTGTGTTTAAATTGTGCTCCTTAGTATTTTAAACAGATGGCAATGGCTTTCCTCTTGATTATAACTTTGAGGCATGCTTTACTAAATGGAATCAGCAGGGTTCATTAAGGTCCCATTTGATGTATCAGTATTATAAAAATACCATGTTAATTATCCTCAAACGTTGCAAGTTACCTCCATTTTCCTGCAATCAGAAGATGAGAGAAACCCTGTGAAGCAAATTAGTCCTAATTGAAAGAGGACTGATTAATATTTAAATAAGGCATTGTGTGAGGGATTCTGCCATGAGAAAAATAGGCTGAACATCTGAATTAATTGCATAGCAGGTTAAATTAAATTTCATATAATGGGTTGGAAGATGAGTTGGCACAATGCTTTAGCAGGGAGCACAATGGCTGAAATACCAGTCTTTTCTTTCACTCTTGGCTGGATTCCACTGAGGTCCTTGTAGCTCTTACCTCTTTGTTGTCCTTCTTTCAATACAAACAAAGGTACTAACAGAAAATTGCAACCATGTTTTAAAAAATGTTAATCCTTTTTGGAAGACAGCACCTGTCTACGTTTTCTCCATTTCTCTTCCACCTTGGCTGCAAAATTGGGAAACATTAGTATCTTTTTCCTTGCCAGGTTTAATGAGGATTGATGTCATAAAATGCTAATGGCTGGAATATAGTTAGAACTGTGCTATTAGTGGGTTATCACTGTCTGACATTTTCACTGCACAGGAGCATACATGTGGAGCCTGTTTAAAGTGATTGGGTTACTTAAGGGTCCCTGTTAGGGATATTTAATCCAACATAAATTACTTATGCACTTTGTTAGTGTTCAAAGGAGGAGTGTCACGTTGTACATGTTGGCAGTTTTCCAGTCAAGAGCTGTTAATTACTGTACAGCTAGTGAATACATTTTGTGGCAATGGAAGCCAAAGGGAGAAAGAACTATATCTATATTCCATCTAACTTAAAGTGAGTAGATGGGAGTGCAGAGAAAAAAAGTAGACTGAAGTCATTTTCACCCTTAGGAGTTATAATGCCATTTGTTTTCATTTTGAAAATAAAAACAAATGACAGTACGATTCCCTGAGGGGGAAGTACTTTAGTTATAAAGAATCTCTGCCAAAAAGAAGTTATTATCTATTTGTAAGCTGATAAGAAGAAAAAAACAAAAAACAACAACAACATCAACAACAAAAAAACAAAAAAAACCCACCGTGTTTTCCAAAGCTCTAATTCATCTACACTGCTGCAGAGTTCAAGGTTCACTAAGATACTCTTTGCTTATCATTTTAAATGCACATGATAACCACGAAAATGGACGATAACTATAGTGCTCATTTCTTTTTGACATGCAGTTTAGTATGGTCAAATTATTTTATATTGCCATTCTTATATTAACAAATACTGTTCTTGCCAGGGCTTGGGGTTTTTACTGATGGAGAGGCCCAATGAATAACAAGTGTCTTTTGATATTATCATGTGGTTCAACTTTGGAAACTGGCCATAAGAAATATCTTTGAAGAACTAAACACATTTTTTATATGGAAGCTCATGGATCATGTAACAGTGCTAGGGGAAAAATGCAGAGTTCTGTTAGCAAAGTACAGTCTGCAAATAAAGAGCCTGTTACAACCTTGATCTCTACAAAATGGAAATAAGGTTTGAATATGGCCTAAAGAAATATCTTTATTTCATTTTATTATCTAACTGCAGTGCTACTTATGAAGTTGTCCATAGGAAGTTCATAACGAAGATAACTCTATTTTCTGTCTATATTATTGAAATTGCTAAAGGCACAATAATAGGTATGATTATAGTTATGTAAACACTCCATTTCTCAAATGCATCATTTATGAAGCTACAGGGGAAAAATGAAATATCTTGCCTCTGCATAGTAATCCATCCTATCAAACTTTTATTTTTTTGAGCTAAAACCAAACTTCTCTTTTAATGTGTTCTGCTCACACTGTCATTACTGGATGTATTTGACTAAAATTTTCTTTCCTTCTTGCATTTCATTAGACTTTGAGATTATGATCTCTTTATATGTAAATGCCCAACTCTCCTTCAAAACTTTTCTTGGTGAGAAGTGGCCCTCGGGATGGAGAGGTTGCTTTGGAGACTGAAGTGTGTTTTGGTTTTCAGAAAGTAGTAAAAGCTATATACTAGTTGTCATATGAGAACTCCACATGAGAATATGAAGGCATATCTTGCTTTTGTTTTTATTTGATGCAGATTCTTATCAACAGAACTAAGTCAAAGATAAATAAGATTTACTAATATAAAAGGGCATGTGTTATGTATGTGGCTATTATATGTAATCAGTGGTTCTCACTCTTGTTTATTTGTAACACCAGCATATTGAAATTAGTCCTTATGCATACCATAGATCTTCCAGCCAGGGGCTTTGTGACATATCTTGAATAACAGTAATGATGTGGCTTACTGGTAGTGATTAGCAGAGTAAAAGCACTAGATAATATGCTTGTACTTCATGACTTCTGCTTTGGAAAGCTGTACTGTAGGGTGTAATGCAAAAAGCTGGTAGAGACACACAAGGTGAAGTGAGAAGGAAAAGCTGGATGCTTAACCATGGGCGGTTCTTCTGAGCTGAGCAGTAGACAGAGGTTCAGGAGAAATTAATTTTGATGTAAACTCTCAAAATCTTGTTTTCATCTGAACTTCAGTTCCATGCCCCTGACTTGTCTTTGTCATTCACAGGACTGGATGGGCTCATGCCCTGGTTTCAGCCAGGACAGCATTAATAGTGAACCCATATTGCTGACTGGTGAGAGCACACCCAGGACAGCCAGACCACTCAGCTGGGAAGAGCCACCACCTTTATGGTGTGGCAACAGGGAGTGGGGCAAAGCCATAAAAACATTTTTGTTTCTATTTTCCTTTTCAGCCCTAGTAAATAGTCCTTATCGCAACCACCAGTTCTATTTTATTTCCAAGTCTCTCCCTCATCCTACTTCATGTAAAATGAGCGAATGGCTGTGTGGTGCTGAGCTGCTGCTGGGTTAAACCACAGCAGCTGAGACCTCTGCACCTTGCATTTTTCAATACTCAGCTGCATTTTCTAAGCATGAATCTGACAGTATCATACATGAAATATGAAAATAAATAACTAGACTAATTTTATTAAAAGCAGATTTTTTTTGTCATATAGTTCTCACTTTTATTTAAAAGTAGGCAATATAAAATAGTCTAATTAAATATTATAACATTCAGTATCATATTAATTAAATAAATGATGTGAATATGTATCACTGTTCCAGATCACTGACACAGATCATTTGCCTTGCTGTAAAGACTGATGTTTTATGTTAGCACTGTTAGTTTGAGTGATTATCAAAACGTTTTCCCAAACTTGGAATTGAAACATTGGTATTATTTCATTAAATGCAGAATTAATAGTCATTGCCTTAATCTCAAAATCAAATGTTTATTCTACAGCATTCATTGGTATGTTTCTCAGATCAGTGGTTTCAAATAGAAGCAAGTGATCTACAGTGGTTTTACAGTTCTTTCAAATGTTCTTTTACCTTTTTGGTGCAGTGAAATTCATTTATTGAGTAGCAGGTTTTCATTAAAGTCTGTGTTGCCAATCAATGGCTTAATTTATCCTGTGCCAAATTTTTTTCGGCATAAAGATAAATGTTAAGTTTACATTCCTTTATCAGTTTTTCAGGCCTCTCTATTTCATCTATATACGTTCTCATTCAGCTCTCTGGGCTGCCTCCGGCAAGGAGGAAGCACCAGGCATGATGGTATTCAGATTGTGTTAAACCTTGGGAATGAATGATCTATTTAAGCAAGACCAAGCTGAACTTTAAGGGATGGAAGTTGTTGCAAGTTTATTTTCCTAGTCTATCATCCATGTAGAGCCTGCAACATCTAGTAAAATCTTTTTCTAGTTAGTTTGTTTTTGCTCTTTCAATACGTGGTCACTGGAGTTCAAATGAGAAGAGAGGATATTTTTAATCACTGGTTCTATGTAACAAGTTCTTACCTCCTGTCAAGTACAGATGGTCATTAATGAACATATCAAGTGCAATCAGGAATTGCAGCTAAGGAGTGTATTTTCTTATTGCATATGATATTTAAAAAACAACAAAAAAAGAAGAGTGTGAGGTTCTTCATATGTGTTCCAGTACTTGGAATGTAACACATTTCCTGTCTCAAAAGGCATCTTTAGAAAGAAATGAAGCGTGTGGACTGAGCTTATATAGAGTTAAGCAAGTCTTTGTTTTAATTACCCTAGAATTAACAGTAGTGTGTTAAGTTTAAAAGAAAAAAAAAAAAAAAAAGCTAAAACTCGAATCAGAGTTTTCTTCTGGGCTTGGATGTATTGTGTGATCATTGAACATATAATTATTTCCTGCCTACTAAATAAATTTAGTGAGTATTTAAACCATGCTCATCTAGCACGGTGTTTAACCATGATCAAGCTGTTTATCCTCAGAATCTCATATCTCATTATTTTTTTCCTGCCACATAGAATTATGGTGAAAGCTAAGTTAAAAATTACACCATTAAAACATTACGTAGAGTTGACTTAAGGCTTGCTGTACATAAGTAACTCTGAAAGTAATGCCTCCTATTAATTTCTATGGAAACTACAACAGATACAAAGAGCACAGTAACACTGATTGATAAAGGAAATTCACACCTACAAAGCACTGTTTCATTATAGTCACCACCTTTTGCTCTGCATTTTTGCTAGCTATGAGAAAGAGACTGCATGCTGTGCTTGCAAAAATCTGAACCAGCAAAGGTGTCCCACTGTTTCACAATTGCTATGATGGTGTTGTTGCTAGGAAAATGTTGCCCACTCAGTCCGTCTTTCATCAACCCAAACAGATGGAAGTCAGAATCTGAACCAAATTTGGTCTATACAGTGGTTGTGGTAGGACAGTTCAGCCAAGACTGTCAGTGTGCTTCATGGTCTTCAAACTGGTGTTGTATCTGGTGTTATTGTCTTCTCTGTTCTGACTCTGGAAGTTGAAGTCTTCATTTTAAGTGCAATTGCAATGTAGTGGTCAGAGCTGATGGTTTGTCCAGGATCCAGAAGGATGATCTTTCCTATTCCAAAATGCAGTGCACATCGCTGTACACACTAAAGGCTGCGTTTTGAACTTTTTCTTCAGTGTGGAATTCACATGTCCCTACTCCATGAAATGCCATTTTGAGTGCTCTTGGCTTGTCACTGGTGATGATGCAATACAGGAAACTGTCAGCCTCATATTGCTTCAATAGGTGCTGACAAACTTGCATACAATGTTCTTTCTGTTTCTGTGTGACCATCTGTGGGATTTACTTGGTGCAAACTCTGCAATGTTGACATTACTGTTTCCAACACACTGAAGTCAATATTCATTTCCATACACAGTTTCTTTATTGTAATCTACTGATTCACGCAGATGAACTGATAGAGACACTCTTCATTTAAGAGTGTGACAGCTGTGTGAAGTTGTCTGGAATGTGGCTTGACTTTCATGTCGCTGTTGTCACTGCTGAAATGCACCATCCACCACCTCAATATGTTCACATCCACTGTTTGGTCTGTGTAAATGTACAGCAAGGGTCAATGGGTGCCATTTTTTCCACATGGAGGAATTCAGTGACATATCTTTGCTTCATAGACACTTCCATGTCAGACACCATTTTGTCCCACTGCTAGCATCTGTCACACAGCAGCAACATGTAATGTATCAGCAGAAAGGTTCAACCTCCTCTGACATACCACCAACATCCTCCTCTGAAGTCATGGGCCAACATAATAAAATAAGAGGCATTACTTTTGGAGCAACTTTTGTAGTTTGGACAGTACACTATAAATGCCTCATATTTCAAGAATATGTAAAGGAAAACGTCTTGCTTAACATACTTGAATCTCCTGATGCCATTCTCAATTTTCTCATGGGTTATAAGACATCAGAATGTAAAAAAAGTTTTGATGTCTGCATTTTTAATCCCAGAAGACACGAAATCTACTGAATATGTATATCACACCAGTCTTAAAGAGTATTTACACTGTTGTGATTAGTATATTTTAGAAGTGTTACTATGCAGTTTAAAATAAATTAACAATCTGCTCAGAATCTTCTGGTATGTAGATCAGATTCTCCAATCTGTCATTCATACTGTACATATACACATAAATACACACATTTATTTACACATAGGCTTATATACCTTCAGCAACTTTTTCCTTTTGGAATTTGATCTATAATTTGTCAAACAATGTTTCTATGAGGTTTTTTATGCCATTGTATCTTTTTATAGCATTTTAATACTAGCACTTTTCTTTCAAACTTCAGTTTTGAAGGCACTTCCACAAAATGTGTGAATCTCCCTATCTGCAGGGTGTCCATGCTTTTTTCTCCAAATTGGAAGACTGATATATTGATATTGGAAGATAGCTGAAAGTGTGTAGTAGCTGTCAAATCTCAAAACAGGCTGTGGGTGATCTTATCACTGATTTAGCACATACTGGGAGCCAAAATAATACTAAATAGTTGGCTGATTTTCCCCCTCTGTGTTTGATGGCTAGAAGCTTGATCCTCAGAGACAGTTTCTCAGTACGGGGGATCTGTAAGCGCTTCCATACTCCCAGAAGTGTGTGTGTGTTGGGGCTGGTCACCACGCTCTTTTGTCTGCTGTCACTTAAGAATGAGTCGGTGCACACTCTGGCAAAGTCTTTGGTCCGAGAAATATTTTAATCCAGACTTGAGCGAAGGCTGGGGTGAGATGACAGTTGCTAATGCTTAGCTTGACTGTACTTGCTCTATCATCACTGTGGGGTGCATGAGAACTCATCGACAAAGATTCTAGTTCCCTCATCCTGCTTCAGCAAGTGAGGAAGCAAAAGGGTGGGCAGGAGGAGAAGGCTTGCGGGGATCTGGTGGGAAGGAGAGGTGGTTGTGGGCACATTATCTCTGTATGCTCTATGAAGGAAAAAGAAACTGAGCTGTAGTTGACTCTAGTGAACTCCAGATAAATTGTGTGGCACACAGCAGCCCTCCAGCCTAACTTTGGAGCAGCTCTGTTAAATTCAGCAGTTACATGTAGATGTTCATACTTAATTTATGCCTTCCATGATGACTGGCCGATGTTCTTCTTTTTATTTCCTCTAGCAGGCATGATGTTAATCACAAAATGAAACAATGCAGATGAAGAAAAGCAGATCAGAAAGCTCTGACGGATAGTGATCTCTGCACTGCCTCTTGCCTGCTGTGTTAATCTTGGGTGATAGCTTATGAGCTATGATAGTTCTCTGAGAGTTTTTACTGCATGAGAAATGATTTGTTAAGGAACACCATTCAGTTTTTCTACAATGATAGATATAATAATTAATTTAGAATCCCTCATATTTTTATCCAGTCAACAGTTATTGACAGTGGGTCCCATTCTCTGCTGGGACAAAGTCATCATTCATAATAATTTATTTTGTTAAGGATTCTTCTGAGGCTCTTCTGTCTAAAAAAGAATGCTTTCTGGACATTCAGAATATGGCCCTAGCTGAAGCTTAGTAAACTGTACATGAGGAATTGCGTGATATTAACATTAGATCACATTGTTTTAGGCCTACATCCTGCAAAGTGCAAGGGGCCTGATGGAACATAGGAAGGGCAAAAATGTCCAAGGACCAAGTAGTCTGTCCCTGATGGTGTGTCCTGTGATGAACAGGGCAGCCTACAGAAGAAGTAGTTGTGTATAAAGAGAAAGTGTGAGAGGGGTTCAGGTGTGGGTTCACCCAGTGCTTCGGCAGAGCTTAACACAATTGTAAAATCCATTCCCTGGCAGGCAGTCACTTCTCATCAGAATCTCTCTGCCTGACTAGAGTAAGCTAAGCCCATAATAACATGTAAATATTTGCCTTGTTGTTGCTGCATATCTGGAGACTGGACTGTCTTCCAAACAGAAACAAATCCCTAGTTTTTGATGAGGGGAAGAGCAGAAATTCTGCTACTATACGCAGCAGCACAAAGAAGTGTCTAAAACATGCAGCAAAGCTTTTTCTTTGTTAAATCAAAGTGCACAGTGTTGACCCTGTGTGAGACCACTGTTATGCATTTTTAACAGGAGTATTGTGAGCACTTGAGAAGCTGCATAATGAATTTCAGGCATTTCACTGTGTGTTTGTTCTGGTTTGTGCCCTCACAGTGAAGAGAGGGGAACAGTAAACCCTGAAAGTAATGTTAATAAGTCATAAGAAACTTCAGAATGCATGAAGTGACCTTCTTTAGAGAAAATGTATAGTGTATTCTAATTATATCACTTAATATTAGCATTTCACTTCTGTTAAAGGGCTTTGAATGTCCCATAGAATTTTCTAGTGAAAACTTTAGTTCTGATTGCTAGCATAAATTAAAGATTTCTGCAGAGATCATTACACTTTGAGGTATCTCTATAAATAAAGAAAGGTGAGTCTTACAGTGCCATGAATCTAGATTAAATATAATATTAATTTCCCATTCAACATTTTCATATCATCTCTGAACAAGGAACTCAAGTTATTTTTTCTTAGTCATTTCACAGCAAATAACAAAAAAACCTCCCCCCCACACCCACATTTCTCTTTACAAGGGCTGATGTGACTCAATTTCCTCATTTTTTCCTTATCAGAGGAAGGAGTGTAAGCTCTGCAAAAGTGAACTTGGATTTACAGATACCTTGGAAAGCTGCTGTGCAGCCAGAATCGTATAAAAGAGCCACAGTACAAGTGACAGCCTGGCCAGCAGGGACATACGAATGAGAGAAGAGGTTATGTGTCTGATATCTCTCAGGAAGTACAGCAGTTCCTAGAAGAGGAGGATACGTCTCTCTATAAAAACTAATCCTGCACACAGTGTTCTTTAAGAAAAAACAAAACAAAACAAAACAAAAACAACATAGCAGACTTTTCAGTATAAAGTATCAGTTCTTAATCCCTTTACAATAGTAAATATTGTTGAAACTTTAAATACTTAGAAGGAGTTGAAATTATGTTGACAAGTAAAACACTTTTTTTTATTAAGAGAAAAACAAAACATAAAAATGGGAATGGTTATAAATGCTGAAGCAAGCTGAGTTGGAAGTTGAAACTTGTCACTTGATGTAAACGCACACTTCCTTCAGGTGTTGCAACTCTACTTAATGTGGGGAGAAACTATAAAAAGATATCCCTGGGCTGTTTGTAATCACACAATAGTAGGATTAGGAGATTATGATGAAGCTTCTTCCTTTGCAAATTTATATCACAATGAAAATTTCTTTATTCCCATTATGCTGAAAATGTGATGTTTACGTTTCTTGGGAAAGGTGAAGGGAATGGCATCCAGCCTGGGAGTACTTCTTGGCCAGCTTTTGTGTGTGACACTGTATTTCCTCCAAACTGTGGGGGAAAAGAGGAGAATGAACACAGCTATTCATGAGATGTGGAAGATTTAAATGAATGATAGTAGTGATTATGAAGTGTTTTTGCAGTTGTTTTATGCTGTGAAGCATTCTATGTCATTTACCTTTTCTCTCACAACAATAACTATTTTTGTTATCTATCTGATGGGAAGATAGTTTTATTATAACGCCATGTAGGAATCTGAGTTCTGTGAACTAGGGGTTGCTTTCAACAGCTTTCACTAGATCACCACAGTGGACAGTGAGGGTAAAAGCATGACCTACATATATCCCATTCCCCTTAGTGAAACTCATTTTATGAATTTCCTTGCATCAATAAAGAAGGCTCATCTCATGTTAATTTCAGAGTATTCTTGGTGTGAAAAGAGAAAATACAAGGGGCTAATTTTAGCATGTACAGGAGGAGACAGGAAAAGAGCAAAACCCTAGTTTCTTTTAGGGTTGCATTGTATCTTGCTTTTCCTGGAAGAAAGGACCGATGAGGAAGGTGACTTCCTGTTCTTTCAACCAAGGGCTCAGTGCTTAGTGTACTTTGCAGTACATGGCCAACAGTTTGTACACCTCCATGTTCACATGAAAGGGAGGGGTAAGAAAGGGCTGAGATCTTGTCTCTTTCTTCAAGAGAAGTGGTTGTTGTCTGTACCCAGACAATGACATCTTGCTGAGACCTCATGAGCAATGTGACCGTCCTGCAGGTAGAGGGGAGGGGTGAGAAGAGCAAGGTATTGGATGTGATTCTAAGTCATGTTCTACTTTGCAGTCTCCTCCAAGGAAGCTTGGATCTTGTTTCAAGGTCTCTCTGAGCCATTAAGATTAGTAATTAAGGACAATAAATTTTAAAGAGAATGCAAGGGAGAAAGTTGCTGCAGGACTGCAAACTTGGCTATATTATTCTACCTACTGAAGATAGCCAGTTTATCTGATTTATTGCCTTTGGTATAATAGCTTAATATATGTATGTACTTTCTCTTCATCGAATTAAATTTTGCAAATACATTCATGTCCACTTTGAGTCTGTACTGGGGATAATGTGGTGAATATACATAATAGTTAAATTGTGAGATTATTCTAATTTAAAATCAATGTTCTTCAAATAGATTTAACATTGACTTCGCAATGGTACACGATATTACTAAAATGTGCCAATTATATGTGCAAACAAATGAAAAAAATATCAAGAATGCAAGTTTTGATTTCAGTTTTGTCCCATGCATTCCTAAAATTTAGTACTATTAAAGCAATTTTGACTGAATTTCAGTCAGTTAATCATTTTTTTTTGTTGTTGTTGTCTCATAATTTTGACAGTGGTTTGTATGCACTAAGTAAAAGGTAGGATGAATGGCCTATTTCTGTCTCTTTTCATTACTGTACTCTTTCTGTGTGCTCCATCTTATTCTCTGTGCATGCCTACTGGGACATTAAAGATTCTGTAATTATTTCAATAAAATGAGGGATATAGATTTTTTGTTCCACTTAGTTGTTTGCTAATAAACCTGCCCCTGTCATGAAGTCTAACAAATTTCTTATTTAATCCTTTATTTATTTTTTTTTTTCATGGTATATTAGAGAACATTTTAAAAGGTCAGGATTGTGCAACTTGCTGTTTTCCTTTGCTATTGTAATGATCTCAGAGTAGCTCCATAACTGAAAACTCCAAAGTCATCGTCATCCTTTTGAAAACATAAATACTAAAACTGATTTATTTCTGACTTCAGAATTTGAATGAAATTGGGACAGTATGAGATATTTCATAGTTTAATCCTTAGTATAGTTTTCACTCTGGAAAGAAGCATTCTTATATCACAGTTAAGATGTCAAAGGACCAGCATAAGCTGGATAAACTGGAGCAGTGCAAGAGTATCTTCTTCATATGTGTTCATAGAGTTTTCCCTGACGCCAAGATCTTTGATTTTGTTGCTGTAAAACACCATTTTTAACTATTTTCATCACACTGTTTCAGTCCAGCATAGGGTGGAGGACTAGAGGACTAGATTTTGTACAGGCTAGCGTTCTGAGGTGTGCCCTGCAAATGCTTCAGACCTGTGCCCAGATCTGAGACCCATTTCAGTAGTTCTGCCACTTCCAAAGTTGACATTGTTTTCAGGTAAACTTCCCTGTTTCTTAAAGTTATGCTTATTCTTACATTCAAAAGTGCTCATTTCTGACAGTTCTGAGTAAATAATTATCAGGTCTCAATGCTATGATTCTAAATAGCTCTTGGAAGAGACAGTGCTTTCCTGAGATCACTCTGCTCACTGAAGAGTCATTCCAGGTATGAAATCCAGTTGCAGATTCTGCAGTGGCATCAATTTTCATGTTTCCATCTGTAGTTGTACAGAGCTTGTCTTTGTAAGCAATTGACAGTTACTCAGTCCATGTGAGACTTATTTATCGTTTACTTAAGGCCTGCATCAAACATAACAGTTACTGTTACATCAGATCTGTCAGTTGTGTAGAGCTAAGCCCTTTGTTTCTCTAGCTCCCAAACTGGACGTTGTCACTGACTCTTTTTTGCCTGCTTTGTAGTGACAGTGTGGCACTTGCTGTCTTAGAAGAGTGTTTTCCCTTACATACCTATTCGGAAAGCTCTTCCTTGTCTTACTGATACCTCCCTTATAATTGACTAGCATGTATTTTTCTTTTAAGTTTGAATAAACAGAGGACCTTCTGAATTGGTCTTGTCAAACGTTCTGGAAATTGTATTGGGCTTAACACACATCATACACTTTATAGTGAAAGCTGCTATTAGCTCTACTCAGTAGCTAAAGTAATTTAGCCGACTGCTCTACAGATAAATTCCATCTTTGCAGTCTGGTATTTCCTGAGACCAAATGGAGTTCTGGGACCTCAAATGAATTTTTTTCACTGCTTTTTAATGCCAAACTTTGTATACCCTAGTTTCAGAAATTATTAGATGTCCAGTGCTAGCACATTTCAAGAAGTGTGTGTTAAGTTTCTGTTGAGGATTGAAGTCTTCCCATGCCTCCTCAACTCTTTGATGTTTCCCAACAAAACTATATAAGCTTCTGCTCTAGTTAGCACTCACTCATCCAGAGCAGCAGTAGTTCTGTGAAGGATAAAGGCATAAAGGCACACTGAATATAAGACAAAAAAAAAAAAAAAAAGAAAAAGAAAAAGAAAAAGAAAAAGGAAAAAAAAAAAAAAAAGGCAACAAGAACTATGGAATCATTAAATTATCTGGGCTGGAAAAGACCTTCAGGATTATCAGTTCCAACCATCATCCTGGCCTACCAAGTTCCATCACTAAACCATGTCCTTTAGTGCCAGATCCAAACACCTTTTAAATACCTCCATGTATAAAGACTCCATCACTTCCCTGACCACCCTCTCCATGAAGAAGTTTTTCCTGATATCCAATCTAAACCTCTCCTGGCACAACTTCAGACTGTTTCCTCACATACTATCACGTGTCATCACCCTCGTTGCTGCAACCTCCTTTGAGGCAGTTGTAGAGAGCGATTAGATCTCCCCTCAGCCTTTTGCAGATTAAATAACCTCTGTTCCCTCAACCATTACTCGTATGTCTTATATTCTATCCCTTTACCAGCTTTGCTTGTCTTCTCTGCACATACTGAGGCAAATCAGTGTGCTTATTATAGTGAGGGATCTAGAACTGACAACTATATTAGAGTTGTGATCTTGCCAGTGCCCCCAGTGTACCAGGGAGCAATCACTTCCTTGGTCCTGCTGGCCACACTATTTCTAACAGTAGCCTGGATGCCATTGGCCTTCTTGGCCACCTGAATACACTGCTGGTTTGCATTCAGTACCAAAGCTCTAGGACATTAACTCATGAAGAAGAGTGATCATAGCCACTCTCACCTGGCAAAAAGAAAATTGTAATAAGATGCTGGAACAAGATACATAGAAATATTGCAGTAACTCCCTCACTGGAGGGTTTTTCTTCAGGAACAGATTTGGTGCTAAGCTGTTGGGAACTGCACACATATACTCAGCTGTGTGTCAGTGAAAGAAATGAGAAATCACTTGAGACCTGTATTGCCATTACACTATGAGAAAATAGTTAAAGGACCGGGGTATTATGAGTAGTCTTATATTTACCACCACCATGATAATGTAGGCACATAATCAAACACATAACAGGCTCATTGATACCCACCCCTCTATGCACACTCTCAGTGTGGGCATTAGGGCATTGTAGGATGAGCCTCTGCTGGATAATGGCAGGGATGCTAAGAGCCCTCCAAAAATATGAATTTTATCTTTGGCTTTCTGACTGTCTGCGCTTTCATTTACCTGACACAATTCCTGTTGTCTTGAATTTGTGTCGCTCAACAAGCAATGCATATGAGATGATACGTATAATCCTGGATAGCAGATCATCTTTTGCTGGTTATTTTTAAAAATCTGTGGTCTAGACAGATTTTTAGGTTTATGAGGTGCTAGGCTAATGTGTAGACCAACCTCACACGAAAAGGCCAAAAAATCATACTGAGTAACTTCTGCTTCAGAACTTCTGCTTTGGTTTTATAGTATTAATTTAGGGATTCTATTTAAGGAAAACATTTCATGTTGGTACATAAGTGGCTTCTATGGGAAATTATTCTCAGTCAAATATGTATGCTTTCTGTTTGGCATGAATTACCTGTTCTAAATTTTAAACATTTCTTTAGTACTAAAGAACTCAGCAGTATAGCAAATATCTTTCCTTGAGTTCATATTTGCAGTTTGTGTTCAAAGCTCCTCATAACCTCAATTTCCTTTTTCATTCATTTTGCCCTGAACATTTCTTCATGCTTCAGGATATTAGTTGAAGTACAGCCATGCCAGAATTGGAACTGATATTCCAGTACTGGGCTAAGTGGTGACTTGCAGAACTGCTGCTATTCTTTACTCCCCTGTTTATGGAAGGATATTCCCTGCTCTTACCTATGCCATGTCATTTCTATCTGTTACCCTGCCAGTTCATGTGCATCACTGTCATTTTCCAGCTTTGACATCATTCATTTATGAAAGCAGCCTTTACAAAACTGTGTTTGAATGCAGTTCAAGTGAGTCCACTTCCAATACCTCATTCCCTTTCTAGTTAAGGTTTCATGAGCTCTTAGAATTTCTTCCAAATTTTCCTAGGTGAGGGTCAGAGATTCTGCCTGTCTTTGAGTTGAGAGTGTTATGCCAAGAAGAATTTACTTGATATTCTTCCAAAAGCAGTTTTTCATGTGTCAGTTAACTGGATATTGCTGTTTATTACAGATTACGTTGAGTTCATATACTATTTTAATACAAGTGAACTGAAATCTAATTGATGAGAGAAGTACAACCATATTGTGTCATTTCAGCTATTTTTGCTAGCCATGCTTGTGATGTCATGATAAAACAAAGATTTTTTTAGTATATTCTTTACCCATAAAATCAACTTCAGTGCTTCTATTTCACCTGTCTAATTAGTATGTATTATTACATCATTTGACATTCTTTGATGAATTCAAATTCAGACTAAAATGATTCTTGTCTGCCTCTATGATATTTATGCTCCTCAAATACGGATACATTTTGGTTTTTATACCCAGTGCACTCAAGCTTCTCCAGTATTTGAGGGTTTATTAAAAAGTAAATCAGGGGAGGACACCATGATTTCCTGAGCCTATTCCTTCTGAAACTTTCAGCAATAGTTCTCTGATCCAGTGAGTTTATTGTGTTTAAGATGTTTAGTAACCTACAGAGTTAGAAAGGAACTCATGAGTATTTGTTTCTCACTGCAAATAATGAATATATCTTCTTTCCTCTTTCTTAAATATATATAAGATTTTGTATCACAACAGAGAATCTCATTGCAGTTGACCAGAATTCATTGGTTCATGGCCCTGAGTATACCAGAAATTTTGTTTTCTGCTGTCTTCCATACTCAGTAGCCTACATTTCTAAACTACTGATTTGCACTTCTGCAAGTCCGTGTTTTCCTTTTGCCATATTTGAAAGAAAAAATACTCCAGCTATTTTTCTTCTCGGCTGGTATATTATGCCCAAAAAACCTCTTCTTTAATGACTGCAAGATTATGTGGTTTTTATAATTTATTTTGAATATTCTTTTACATTAGAATACCTACTTTGCGCAGTTTTGTTTATAATTGTCTTTGAAATTATTTGGGAACACAGATATATGTGTGATATATACACACATGTGATACTGCTTTCACATTGCAATTGCAATTCATTTGTAATTGTTACAGGCAACCACCAGTTTTAGGCAATGTTCAAGTTTTCTTTCTGTCACATTAAGGCCTAGTACATAATGTTTTTATGTTGTTTGCTTTACTTTTAGTGTTGGTAACAAAGGTGAAGTTTTAAGACATTTATAAGTAATCTATCAATAGCATCAGAGGTTTTCTACATGTTTATACATATTTCTAAGTAATTTTTAGACTCTCACTCCTTCTGTTTTCTCATCTGTGTTGGAAGCTGTGAAAGATCTGATACTGTTCACAGTCAGATACAACTGTCCTGAATTATCCTGTAAGTCTAAAGTATGTAAATTATATCTTTAATGTGCAGTCTCACATCCTTGCTCCTCTTGGCTGTCTTTGATATTTAGGTTTTACTGCTAAGTTTTAGTCATGTGAATCACGCCAGGTTTCAGTCCTACCGAATCATGTCAAATTTCTTTATATCAGCATAGAAATGTAATTTGTAGTTCCTCTTTAGTGCTCACAGAAGAATCTATAGATCTCTTTAGTTTTGTTTATTTGTTTGCAAAGATGTTAAAGTTTACACTTCATGGCTATGTATTAAATAATCCTTTTTCACCGCTGTTTAAGCTCTTGAGTCTCTTGTTTTCAGGCGCAAGCAGAATTACTTGGAAAAATCAGAACCATACAAGCTCAGTCATGAGAACAAAACAGTTTTTTACAGGTTTTTTTTTGTTTTTTTTTGTTTTTTTTTTTGTTTTTTTTTTTTTTTGGTTTAGCTTGTGGTTGTTATGTAATGAAGAACATGTACAGACTTTCTTTCTCTTCTCTACTCTTTGCTTAAAACAGATCAAGGTAAACAGTTGAAGCTGAAGGAAACCAACTGTTTTTCCATTCACCTTATTATTGAGCTGTGGTTAAAAGAACTTCCTTTTCGGTACTATCAAAAGATCTCAACTTAAACTTCAGTTAAACATGGAGTAGAAAGAAAGTCTCTCAGGGATGGGAAAACACACAGATGCACTTACTTTTGCTTAATGAAAGGCTAAAAAGCGTTGCGTTAATTGTAATTTGCATTTCTCCCTATACACTTTGTCATATGCATGAGAGAAAACAGAAATATTTATTTTTATTCTTTGTGATCAAACGTTGGACTTTTGATCTTATGAAATACCTTACATCACTGGTAATCACAGTGTGTAATTTTAGCAATAGTGGCATAAAATAGAAACACTAAAGGAACTGAAAAAAGGGAGTATTTTAGAAACATGAAGTGTGAAGCCCTGCCCAGTTTAGTTGATAACAAAACTTCTGCTAACTTCACCAAGGCCGAAATTTCACACAAAGATTGTAACCAAACAAGAAAGCACAGCTAGCACTGTATTTCTGGGTTATTGTTTCATGCCTCAGGAAGTATTACAAGGCATGAAACTAAAGGATGCGTGAATTTAACCACCTGAGAAATGTAATAACCACCCGGGGGTGGGGAGGGCAGAATTCTGTTACAAAACTGATTTTTTTTTAATATTTTTTTTCCCCTAAACCTAACATCTGACTGCTGAGAAATATGGAGATGGAAAGGGCTTCACATGAATAATAGATTTTGTACTTAGAGTTGCAAAGTTATGTTAGAATGAAGAAGAGGCACTGGATAAAGTAGAAGTGGAAGAGTGGGAGATGAGCCACAGGTTGTCAGCTTATGGGTGCAGAAGAATCTCTGTTCTAGTCAGTCTTTGTCATAGTTAATCTTGGGGATTTTTTATTTTATTTACTTTATATTTTATATTATTTTATATTTTCTGTCTGCAGTTTAAACAGGGAGGGATGAAAACCATTTTCTTCCTTCCTCTCTCCATTCCATGGAGCTACATGTAAGTGATTTCAGCAGTCAGTTTGAAATTATTTTCTGCTCTCAGACCTGCCTAATTTCAGGCATTTATTCAGACAACGAGGCTGGGATATGATGTGTCATGGGCCCCTTTTTTCTTGGTAGATCACGATCCACATTTGGAAACTATCTGGAGTAGATGGTGCAAGGGAGGCCCACACTGACTGCAATGAGAGCTCGTGGTTATTGGGCTCTTACTTCAGTAAGGTATATAACGTTCATGGTGACAAAAATAGGCGCAGGGTGCACAGGACACACACTTTCATTCTGACCACTGGCGTTCATTTGTATAGCTTAGCTGCCAGTATCAATAAGCAGTGGTGTGTGCAGAGAGCATGCAGTTATTCTGACTTGATGCCTCCAAATGTACTCATGGCTGTGTCATTTTCTTGTCAGGTTTGAGTACTACATTTATGGAAGTTCTTCTGCAACCACTCCATCATAAGGTTTTAAGAGCCATATTTTGCACTGTGCTTCAAAATATGTATAATCCTTTTGTTGCGGAAAAAAAAACAACTCGACATCAGTTCAGCAACAACGATAGGCAGATGCTTTATTTGGAGATGTGCTTGTTTTATCATTGTTCAAGAAAGGTTTTCATAATGTGCATAATACGCAGTATTTAATATGTTTAAGTGCTTTCATGAATAGAAACATTTTAAGCACATGCTTAACAATAAATACTCTCTTAAATGTGTGGATGTGTTTTATATATATATACACATAGACTTTTTGCTCTGTGAGCAGCTCTGTAGAGGGCATATAACTGTTCACAGATGTAAAGACAAACACATGAACAAGGGATTTCAGGTTTAGGGTTTAATGTAAAAATACAAATTGAAGTCTATATTAAATTACTTTTCTTTACATTACACTAACTGGTTTGTATGTGTTCCCTGCTGCAAATGTATCTGCAGCTATTATTATAGGTTCTTACTCAGCGTTCATCAAAAATGATCCTGGAATGTTCATTTGCCACTTGGTAGTCACTGGTCATAAAATGATGCAAAAAAAAAACTAGTTGATCAAAATAATAACACCCAGTGTATAACTCTTAATATGTTCTCTATGAAAGAGTTTTGGCATTTTGTTTTTTAAACTTGTTTCTCTATCTGTTGGTTTTATTTTGTTTTGTTTTGTTTCTAGCACAGAATAACAGCTTTCCTGTTTGGCAAAGAGCAGTCCAAGACAAGCATGTTTGGTTGTTATGGTTTTATTGCATCAAACTAGACTAGTTGCAAAACTGTCTCTCTATTCTTATGCAGATTTCCTCTGATTTCTGCTTTTCTGCTCATGATCAGTCGTTTTTAGAAATTACTGCTGACAAATTACAAAATGTGTTTGTCTGGACTATCTGAACACAGTTGTTCAGTCCCAAGATGAAATGGTACAATTTCATCAACAGCCGCCACAAACCCCAACACAACTAGTTTATGGATACAAAATTTATTAATTAACTAATAGATCATCAGAATGAACCAGTTCTGAATAGAATATTCTCAGTTTGGGAAAACTAGTTGCCAAGCTGAGAAATAGGATTACTCAGCTCTAATCAGCGTTTTCAGTATCGTCCTTAGTTGTAGTACTGAGAATATGGGGGCTGCTTTGAAGTTAAATGACTAAACAAAACCTTTATCCTCACCGTAGTTTTAGTCATGCATGTGTGTTCTGGTAATTCTGTTGTCTAAAGTCACATATATACTGTTCAGGTTTGATCACCTCATGATGTAATTTTTGATGGTACCCTAGTTTTTGTATTTCTGCCCATTTTCTATGATACATTTTTATTTTTATTTTATTTAATAATTAGTCCTCTATTTACTTCATCGGTACAGGGCAAATCCAACCAGCAAAGAGCTGCCTTCTGATATTTATCCCTTTCATTGTCATTTCTCTTTAAACATTTACATTTTATAATCATAAACATGAAATTGAAGATGGAATCAGTTCTAGAAAGATTAATTCACCCCTGCTCACAGCTGTGAAGACTGTGGAAATAAATATCATTTTGCAATAACGTATTCTTGACAAAGGGCATAACAAAAGAATGATTTCTATTCAGAGATAGTGGGATATTTATTTTGCATGTTGGGGGAGGGGCTGTGGTCGACTGCTTGCGACCCTGACCTAGTTTTGTAGCTGCTTATTATTCAGCTATATGTTTGAGAAATCTCTGTAATTTAATTTGGCAACCTCTTCTGCATGTCTGCACCTAGCAGTAGGTGCTCTTAATATTGGCCGTGTCCCATGCTGAATCATATTTATTTAGGAGGAAAAAAAAAAAAAAAAGCAAACAACTAATGCACTCATAACTCAGAAAGAAACTGTTAATTGTTAGCATAGAACCGCCTGATTACAGACTGGATGTCTCGTCCAGGGCCCTGCCATAATTAGTAACCACTGTTGACATTTAGATTTAAATTGAATTTTCTTCTAATTAAACCCAGAGGGGGTTGATCCTCTCAGATGTACAGGTTAATAAAATTAGTCAGAAACTGTTAGACAGTAAACTGAATTCTCCAAGAGAGCTTTCCCAGTGTATTGTTAAGAATTCTGTAATTAATATTCAAAGGATTCATTAGATTTGGAGTTGTCCTTTTTTGTTTTGGGTTGCATCTGGGTTTGTTGCAGTTATTTCTTTAATTAGGTCTGTTTGCTTTTGATATCTACAGTAATACTAATTTCCATCATGTTTGTGCATGTGTAATTATAAGTGCTGTAACACCATTCATCCATACCATGCAACTGTTATGTGTAATAACAAGCTGCTTTTTTCCTGAGCACATTCAAAGAACAGTAATACTAAATACTAAAAACAAGTATTAAACAAATTGTTGGAAGATAGGCCAGGATAACTGGTTTCTGTCGTTGTCATACAAATGTTAAAGCTGCCACAGTGTCATTGTTTTTTTTCTTGATCCTTTACAAGCTTTTTGTTTAAATAGGATTATCTTTCTGATGAAATCTAGATTTTTTTTCTTTTTTTTTCTTTTTTTTTTTTTTTTTTACCTTTCTGAAGTACCATCAATTGAATTGAGATCTCAGGCTACGTGATATTAATCACTGTTTTTTGCTTCCCTGTGCTGCACAAAGATTAAGTCAAGAGTATGAGTACTGTTAAACGTGTGCCAGGAAATAGCAAGAGTATCAGTGGTATGAGAAAAGTAGAGTCAGAAGTGTTATAATGAGACATTTGAATATTAAACTAGGAAAATATCAGAATTTTTGCAAAACTGCTCCGTGGGAGTACAGTTTCTTCTTCTTTAACAAAGGTCTCATAGCTGAACTCCCTTGTAGGTTTTCATAGCTGACATACAGAGGGAAATATTATTGGGCCTCAAGAACAATTTAATACCAGTACTAAAGGTTTAATATTGGTTTCACAAACAAAAGTGAACCATTTAATATATTAAATATGTTATAGTTTTTATTTATATCAATTTATGGGCCACTGCAATTAAAAAAAAAAAAAAGATTTTACAGAAACACAAATGATAAATGAAAACATATAAGGAATGAGTTCATCAATGATACCTTGGAACTAATAAAACTTGTTCAATATTGTTGAATTGAATTTAATCCTAAAATAAATATCATTTCTATCCCTTTCTCCTTAATCACGTGAGACAAACAAAAAATATTTATGACTTCATTTTTCTTGCTTACTCTGACTAAATAAATTGGACTAGGTAAAGAATGCTTCTCACTCAGAATTGTCTTCAGATGGTACAAAAACACTAAAAATATATGCAGTAATTCTCTGCACTGGCATACAGTAGTGAGGAAATTCCTCTTTCCTTCAGGTTTGTTGTGCAGAAAACACAAGGAAGATCAAACCAGAAAGGATGGAAACTGTAAGGCCCAGAATTGCAAATTCTAGCCCATTTAGAAGTGTTGTTGATCTAAATGATACTTTAATAGGAACCGTTTACACGGACAACAGCTTCTGGATTCAGGTGCAGCCCTCAAGGAAACATATAACTGAAAAGTAAAACCAAGAAAAATAAAACAGAAAACAAACCTCCTTAGACTAACCCAATCAGTATCTTTACACTGGAAAGAGACTTAATACTGCTATTGATTTTTTCACAAAAGTTATCTACTGTGGTGATGGGCAGCAGTTCAACTGAGATCGATAGATAATTAAACTCTCAATGAGAGTGCAGTCTTAAAATGGATTAAAATAAACTTTTGCAGTGGTTGATTCCCATTATCATGAAAATACACCAGAAAGTCTCAAAAATGACCTGTAATCATCTCTAAGAAGCCATAAACTTGGTCATAATTTTGATAACGTAATAGCTTTATTACATGGAAACTTAGCTTCCAGGCATGGATGAAACTATGCCAAGCACAGTCCCTTTATGAGATGGGAAGAGTTGTTTATAGTCCCTAGCAACCTTAGACGTTTTCCCTGATGATCAAATAGAAGCTTAACCACTGGCAGAAACACACATGTGAAACTAAAATTTGTTTCTTGTATAATTTTTAGATGATGAATTAAGAATAATGGGTTTTCATAGTCTTAACAGCTGTAAATGCAAGTGAAAGCAGATGTGTGATTACTGTGCTTTTATTAAGCTACGTGCATCTCATAGATGCCAGTCGGATGTCAATAGAGAAAGGAAATAAAAATGTCAGTTACCAAAGAAGCCAATGGTAGGCCCATCAACTTTGATAATAAATACTTCAGGTCAGCTGACAGTATTTCTCCTATCCGGAAATGTAGAACTGTTTGTGTTTCCTAATTTACAGACAATTCCATCATAATGCAAAATTATTAAAGAGCAGGAAGGTTTGCCCTGCCAGTTGATTAAGAAAGGTTATTGTACACAGAGCCTGGACAGCCAGTTTAAGGACTTAAGGACTGTAATTTGGGTCACTATGACCTGGATTAGTGTAGGGCATAGCTGACCTGTTGACATACACCTTGAACTACAGAGGAACCAAGCGTGGGTTAACCCAACCAGATTGTGAAAAGACTGGATCTTAGTAAATTTTAAGAAGAGAAATACTCCGTTTACATGTCGATATGTGATTGCATGAAGAAATGTGATGAGATGATGCCAAAGGTTTTCTGGGAAAAAAAAGGGGTAGAATTGCTAATAGACAAATAGCTGAGGTTCTTTTATGAGTCTTTCATTGAAAGGTATCCTCCACCATTGCTTCCTGTTTATGCAGATTTTTGAACATGCTGTAGCAATATAAGGAAAAAAGAACCAGTTTTTATACCATAGCTTGATCTTAGAGGCTTACATTATAATTTTTCCTTCTTTCATTTTTGTGCAAGGTTCTCAAAGATGGATAATTAAGTAAGTATTCACTACATAAACTTGTTAGATATAGGACTGTTGTCAAAATCAGTTCTCGTTTGTTTGAGATACCATTTTAGATACTTCTGAAGGAAGTTATTGATTAATTTTTTTTTTCTGGAAAGTAAATCACAACTTCTACATAAAAATAAAATCCAAACCTCAGTTTGGATCAGTTTCAATCACAAAAATACATTCTACAGGCGCTGCTCTGAAAATAATGGATCTTATTTTATCATGTTCGTCCACGACATCAGATGGAATAGCAGTAGAGACTGAACCTTCCCCACCAATATTCCGTTACATTTTGTTGCTGTGCAACAGATGGCAGTAGAGGGGCAGTCTAACAAGACGATGTCTGACATGGAAGTGCCAATGAAGCAAAGGTGTGTCACTGAATTCCTCCATGAGGAGAAAGATGCACCCACTGATATTAATTGTCAATTGATTTATGTTTATGGGGACCCAGCAGTGGATGTGAGTACAGTGAGATGGTTGTGGTGTGTTTCAGCAGTGTTAACAGTGACCGTGGGTCACCTTTGCTGGTGCAGATTTTTAAACAGCATATAGGTTCTTGTTCAGAGCTGGTAAAAAGGAAAAGCTAATGGTGGTGACTATGTTGAAAAATAGTATTCTGTAGCTGTGAACTTGCTCTATCAAGCAATGTTATTGTGCTCCTTTGTATCTCATGTCATTTCCAAGGAAATCAATAAGAGGCAATACTTTCAGAGCAGTCTATGTAAATAATCTGCCCAAGGATTTTTATTACGAAAAAATATTCGGTTGTGGCAGTATTCTTTATCATCCAAGTAAGAGGATAAAAAAAATTAGAAGAATTGCTAAAGTCATTGAAATTCATTTTTGCGTTGTAATTAGTTTATTAATAACATTTCTAAGGGTGAATAGCGCCTGTGTTAATGCTTATATTGTGAACTGCCAAAGAACAGGCATTATATTGCATACTCACTCTTCTATATCAGATATAAGTTTTATGTTCCCCAGGTGCTCCCAGTCAGCTAATATTTTCTATGTCAGGTAAAATATTTCCACAACTGCAGATTTTTGCATGGAAACCGAGGAACATATTCTATATTTACTCTTTGTGTAAAGCTTTCATTTATGTCAGTGGGAGTTCAGTGCATAGCATGAGGACTGTATATTTCTCTAAGTTCTTGTAAGAAATATCTCCTTTTATACACTAATAGATTTGTCACATAGTAATTTGTTTTTTCAGTTATATCAGTTATATGATTGTTCTACCAAAGCAGCAACAAAATGGAAATAAGAAAGATAACCTGTAATGCTAGATAAATTACATTTGATATACCTTTTTCTTTTTATCCTCAATTTCCCATCACCTGTACATGATGGCTCACTGTTCAGCCTTTATGTTGTCATTGAACAAATTACTTGTGCAAGTAAGCACATTGGCTGCAATAGGATTACTTGCATCAGTTGGCTTTCACAGGCAGAACAGGGCTGCCCAGTGTAGCTCTTGGCCTTTTGTCACCAGGCGCCGTGTTCTCCTAATGAAGGCGATGGGGAGATTTTCCTCAGTAATTGGACTCCACAGTTCATGCAGGAGAAAAAGCATCAAGTATCTTCATTCGGTTTTTGCCATAATTCAACTGTGTGTTCCCTCTCCCAAATAAATTTTTGTTCAAACCTAGCTGCAAATGGAGCAGCGTATAGCAGAATGTCTCTTTACAAACAGGAGACTTTGCCATAAAAATAAGTTTGCAAACAATGAAGGATTCAATAATGAGAAGTTCCTTGGCCTCACTCTGTACAAGTTGAGAGAAAAAAAATGTAACGTTGCAGATTAGGAGGAACTGTGGAAGTCTGTGACACTGCAGGATTTATTTTTGTAACCTTAGCAGGTGCATTCTTTGATGTTTTTTTCTGCCTTTTCACAGCACCCATGGAAGATACCAATGTGATACAGATTGAAACATCTAACATATTGAGTTTGGAAATTCTTGGAAATAGTTGGAGCAAAGCTATAAAATCTATTCAATTTCTCCATCTAGGAAAACTTTCTGGAACTAGTAAGTGGGAGGAAAAAAAACCGTAGACATTTTACATTAAGAATGACGCTGGGACTGTCCCTCATGAAAGAAGGTGATTAATATGTATTTGTGACATCCTGTCAACTACAGAAGCAAATATCCAGATATATGGTATTTTTTCCAGTGAAAGTAAAAGAAATTTCACAGCACTCAGACCAGTTCTGATAATGCTAATATTAGCATTCAAACACTTTCAATATCTGATCATCATGTGTAAGACACCTCTTTGGTCTTAGCAGGTAAACAGAGAGACAGAGTTCACATAGAGGCATAATGTGTTCTTTTAAAACATGCTATATGAGATTAGCATTCAGTAAAACTCATTATTCAGTGGGTTAATGCATATTTTGAGGTATAGCCCTGTGCTATTTTACAGTTATAAACTGAATGGTGCTTTCTCTGCTTATAGTTATATTGTGAGTCTGGGGTTTGTATATTTTGAACTTGCTGAATGTTCCCCATTTTTACTGAGTTTTGGTGAGAACTGACACTTTGCATGTGCTCAAGAAGCATTCAACAGAGGAGCAGTTGGAAAGAAAAGAGACACTTCAGAGATTAGATCTGCTTATCTACTTTTATGTGCATGCATGCTCACACACACGCCTTCATTTCCTTTCTGGTTATGTATGTGTATGTGCACATGCACATGGCAAATCAAGATTTTATGTGGAAATGTGTGAAAAAATGTTGCTTTTCTGATCTTGCTATGAGTTAGACCATATGACTTTGTAACAGAGTTGGAAAGAACCTACAGTGCAAGTGTCTGAAATCTGATTTAGCTTTCTAGGCTTCTTGGCTGACAGCACACTGTATTTTGGGAATGTACAGGCAAGTATTTAGTAAGAAAGATGCGCTAAATGGGACAAGTTGTGGACAACAGTGTAACCAAGGTTTGTGAAGTATATATGTGAGGTTTGGGACTTACAAAACCTGTGCGCCATGCATAAGGGACAGGCACCTTGCTTAAGTTGCTTCAATAACCCAGCTCATGGAGAAGAGTGCTGTAGGGGCGCTCCCTGTGGGAGCCCTTAGATTGCTGCTTTACTTCCTTGAAAACAGTCCTGCTAAGAAGGACTTAGAGGTCTTGTAGACTAAAAACAAGAGCCAGAAGCGTGCACTTGTAGACTGGAATGCCAACTGTATCCTGGGCTGCATCAATAGAAGGGTAGCCGGCAGGGAGAGGGAGGTGATTGTCTCTCTCTATTCTGTGTTCTATGTTCTATTCTATGTTCTCTCTATTCTATGTTCCCTTGTGAGGCCCCAGCTGGATTATTGCATCCAGGTATGGAGCCCTCAGGACAAGTAAGACCTAGACCTGTTGGAGCAGGTTCAGATGAGGGCCATGAAGATGATCAGAGGGCTGGAGCACCTCTCCTATGAAAACAAGCTGAACGAGCTGGGCTTGTTCAGCCTAGAAAAGAGAAGGCTCCTGGGAGACCTCATTGCAGCCATCCTGTACTTAAAGAGAGCTTATAAACAGGAGAAAAATCAACTTTTTACAAGGGTAGATAATAATAGGTCAAGAAGGAACAGTTTTAAAATATAAGAGGGAAGATTTAGATTAGATTTAGGATATTGAGGAAATTTTTCACTCAGGATGGTGAAGCAGTGGCACAGGCTGCCCAGAGGGGTTGTGGGTGCCCCATCCCTGGATGTGCTCAAGATTTGAGCAAGAGTTTGCTCTCAGACACTGATCACTGTTGCAGCAGAATGTGTCCTGTAACCACTGATATATAGTTTTAAGCATAAATATTACATCAGGCCAAAAAACACAGTGACTGTCCCTGGGGTCAGTTCCAGAGCTCTCTCCTCACACTGTTATTTGTGGCTGCACACACAGGCACACAGATCTGCTGTGCTGCACTGGGCCTGTGTCAAGGAGCACTCCTAAAGCAAACCATTGATGCTTTTTCTGTCAGCTCACAGAGGTACCTATTGGACATGCAATAAGGCAAATTGCTGGTTTGTGATCTTTTCCCCACTGTGTTAGGAGGTACTTACACCTGTCTGGTAACTGACAGGTGATGTTTACACTTACATAAGGCTTAAGGAAGTAACATTCAATAACAGTCTATTACAAAGTAAGTATGAGGGAGGAGGCTTCTTTGATACTTTTGGTCACTGTGCTGGTGACATCAACCCCAGGATGCTGGATAGTTTAGTGGTGAGATACAGACTGGTCTTCAGTGAGAGCCTGCACACTGGTCTTTGAGTGCAAGGGAAGTATCCTTCCCAGCAAAATGTGTGTTCTCAGAGAACTTCACAAGTCTTGCAGTGAAATAAAACAAAATGGAAAGGAATGTGATTTTATTGTCAGGCAGGTTAGGAAAATTTTGCAGCCTGTATAGGGAAAGCTATTTCCTGCTCGTCCTGCACTTTGATCCTTTCACACATTACTCTGTCTTGCTCTCTGCTCACTAGCAGTTAGCCATGTGCTAAGATTATTGCATCGCATGTCATGCTGATGTGCCTGTTCCTTTCATTTTCATTAGCCATATAAATGTTTTATTTCTACCTCAAGTGTAATACTGAATACTAGCAGGCAAGGTAGCTTGCCTCCATGGGCTTTATCATGAAAAAGAAAAAAAAAAAATCCAAAAGCTTATGCCTCTCTAAAAGTAATGTGTCCTATTTATTTCCATATAAACTTCAAGTGTCAGTGGGTGCCATTTTTGCCACATGGAGGAATTCAATGACACATCTTTGCTTCACATGTTCTTCCATATCAGATGCTGTTCTACCACACTGCCACTCTGCTGCCATCTGTCACACAGCAACAAAATGTGACGGGATATTGGTGGGAAGATTCAACATCTACTGCCATACCACCAAAATCCACCTCTGACTTTGTGGACTGAAATAATTACATAGGAGGCATTACTTTCAGAACGTCCCTCATAATTAAATTGACAACGTAGCTATAAGGTGCAGTTTTCATTTCTTTCAAGGGAGGACTGTGATATTCAATACTGTCTTCTGTGGTGAGGAATGATGAATGGAAAAAAAAATACCTAGTACACTGATATCAGTGTAGACAAATGTGTATATAAGTACTTTATTAGCATGAAGGCACATATGACAGTATTGAATATTTTGAAGCCATTAAATGTAAGTTATGTCATTTTTTCTTGTATTTTCACAATTTAAAATAACCGATTTAAGTCCTCAGAGTCTCCACAAAACACTGCACTGCAAAGGGTGGGTTTAGGAGAGCACTTAAAGTCAGTGCAGTGAGGAGGAAAAAGATAAAGCTGGAGTAAATTGCTGTTGACTGGAATCAAACTACACTAGTTGCTTACAATTGATTGTGTGTTGTTCAACCACAAAGATAAATTAGAACATAGAATACTGCAATAGAAAAGTGGTTTAGATGTCATAGAGACAGTATGACTATTTTTATCTCTCAGTTGTAAACCATAGCTTACAGTGGCTGAAATGACATTGAACTGTTTTTCTCTTTGATGATTTACAGCCTGTGTAGTGCATTTGTAGGAGCAGATGTCACGTTTTATGCATTTGAAAGTGTCAACACTGATGACTTATGTCTGAAGATTCCATGCATGAATCAATAGAATGTAGTGATTTCCATTTCTTAAAAGAGTTTTTTCCGACATAATAAAAAACACATAGTGAATTTTGGTCATTATAATGCTACTCTTGAACTCATTTTTTTTTTTGCCTCGTATTTTACAGTTGCAGTAGGTTGTTATTTTGCAAAATCCACTTTCATTCTTACCCCATGAGCACAATTAGCTGTAGGTAAACTATCTTCTCTTCCAATTAACCTGTTAAATTTGGAAACTGTATAACACACTTCATTCTCTTCAAAAATGAATGATCAAAAAACTAAGATGAATTGATAAAAGAAAATGCGCCAAGGTTATCTTAATGAGAAATATGCCAAGCAAATCCAGACAGATCTCATCCCCCCAGCCTCGACCCATGTTTCAGGAAGATTTTGTCTGAAAAATTTTGGGAAAAGTGCCTGTCACATGACCCATTAAAACACAAAGTCAAATGTGCATGGAAATGCAAATTGTGTCAATCATTTGGAATCTGCACACCCTTAAGTTTTATTCTTTTTTTTTTTTTCTTTCTTTCTTTCTTTTTTTTTTTTTTAATAATAAAAAGCTTCTTTAGGCATTGTTTTGCTTTTGGAAAGTCTGCCAGTATAAAAGGAATCTCTATATACATAATGGACGAAAATTTCATTTTAGTATTGTATTGTTACTTCCAGATCAAAAACCGTGTGGAGGATTTGATCTGGGCATGTGTAAGAATAGATAGGACAGCTGTCCTTGGACTATTTCCTTCCCCCAAAAAAGACTATTTTTTAATATCCCACCAATTCCTCCTATTCCAACTAGAAAAATGTAAAAAAGTAATTTGGAGTATAGCAGAGCCTAAGATTCAGAAGTTCTTTGAGCTTTTGCAGCAGGGTGGATTCCTTTTTGTTGTTGTGCACCTGGAGCATTACCACCATAGAGGTAGCTTCACAGTGCCTCTACCCAGGGACTGTTTCTCACTTCATGTGTATGAGAAGAGCTATTATGGGCTCTGAACCCAGGGCTGGGCTCTGCACTCCACAGCCACGTGTGGGTTTGCAGGCTGCAGAGTGCTAAGGGATGCTTCTGGAATGACAGTGTGCTGCTCCGCTCCACGTACACAGAGCAAGACTGTCTATAAAGGAGATGTTTCAATCTCAGCTGGTTGCTTGTACCTATATTAATTCAACAGAGAGTTGTCTTCCATGAGGGAGAAATGGAGCATGGAATTGTGATTTTAGTTTGAATGGAAGGTGGTTAAACTGCAGCAGGAATGATATGGTGCTTTTAATTTGGGGAGCAAATGTGTTTGCTTTTCAGTCACTGTCATTGTGTGTGCAGAAGCTCTGAGTTTTCCTGGTGGGTGATTACCATGTGATGTCACGCTTTAATTTCATGAACACATTTTTAATTCCCAACAGCAATGTGGCCATGGAATATTGGTGTCAAAAGTGTTGCCTAGTATGGCAGATCAGGGAAACTGATAGAGCATTTCCTCATCTTTCCCTAAGCCTCCCTGTTGCATTCAGTATAACATTATTATACTGACAGCCTTACGGAAATAAAGTTACAGTAAGGATACTAAAACAGCTATGCCACGGTGCACTTAATAGGTAATTAATGCCATGGAGCTCCTGTGTTCTGCTACATGTTTAACATATGGGTGTCCAAGCTTTTGGCTTGTCTGGGCCACACTGAGTGCAGAGGAATTGTTAGGGCCACATCTATGAACAATGCTCTGAAAGCAATGCCTCCTAGTTATTTACTTTGAAACTACAACCAGTACAAAAACCACAGTAACGCTATTTGGTAGAGCAAATTATCAGCTACAAAACACTCTTTTGCAACACAGTCACCACCACTAACCGTGCATTTTCACCAGCAATGAATAAGAGCTTGCATACTGCACTCATAATGATCTGCACAAGTGGAAGTGGCACTCTGTCATTTTAATTTTTCAAATTAAAGCGTATAAAAATGAGGGCAACAAAACCACAAAGCTGGTAAGATATATGACCCTGTTTTCCTGAAACCAACACATCAGTCTGGTTCAGTGGCACTGGTTGCAATTCTTAGCGAGCTCTCATGGTGTTCAGTAGAGATTTTTGATGAAGTTTTACCCTTCCTGTACTTTGCCCTTCAAAATTGTTGTTCACAAATGTATGTACTGCCAAAAGCAATGACATGAATGCAGCGCAGTGATGAAGTGAGGAATATCTCTCTCAGGTAAGAGAGGCTTTTGAAAGTCTGGTAAAGAGAAATGAGCAGATTTTTAACTGCAGCTCTGTTCATCCCATTTGTAAGTTTATAAGTTCATAAGTAATTATGTCAAATGAAGTCAAAAGTAAATGAAAAAAAATTCTTTCAGCAGTATTGAAACCTATTGTCAAATTATCAAAGTGGAAAGCTCAGCTGCATGTTTTTCACTGTTCACAGGACTGTGTTTTCCCAATGTACCAAAATTCTTTAACTTAATTCCCACTAACTTAACATTGAGCCATTCCCTCTCCCTGTCCTGGTTTCAGCCCAGATGGGTTTCACAGTGCACCACTGTTTGGTTCGTGCTGAGGCGCCAGGCCAGGCCAGGCTGCTTGGCAGGATGAGCTGCCGCCATGATCATGACCTGCATGTAGCCCACAGGTTGGACATGTCTGGTTTAATAGGTTCCTGCCTGTAGGAACTTAGAGCCTTTGTGGTGCTCGTGGGCAAAGATGTAATACAGCTTTACACAGGGAGTGTCATATCCCTGCAAGCAGAACATATGAATTGTTTCCTCCACTATGGCATGCATTCCCCAGCCTGCCTAAGGTGTTATTAACTAGGGCTTGATTCTGGTCAAGCTGAGCTTGAACAAGTCCTGAAGTAAGAATTATTAAGAATTCTTGTTTTTCTGATTCTAGGCCCCTATCTTCCAAGTTCCATGCTCTCTAACACAGATTCTCTTTACTGAATTTTATACTTACCTCCATAGAAATAACTTTCTATGGATTCACTTACTTTTCACCACAAAAGTTTGTCTTTTTTCATTAAAAAATATGAAGAAAAAAAAACCAAACATGGAATATCTGGAAATCTAAATGTCATGAAACAATGATTTTTGGAAGTTAGAACTCAAAGCTTTCAGACAACTTTCTGTTGTTGGCAACCTTGGCTCATAGTGGGAGATATCGTCCAGCTAATAAAGCTAGCTGCCATAAAGAAGTCATTAAACAATATCTCCAGTAGTTACTTGAGTGATTTTTCCATGTAGAAATGCATGTATTTTGATAGTAGTTTAAGCTTCTTAGAGGGAGAGATTACAGAAAAATAGGTAGGTTGGACAACAATTTCTTTTTCCTCAAGTATTTCTATGAAAATATTTCCTCTGGCTTCACACAGTACTGAATAAAACCTTTCAGGTTTGTTTTTGCATTAAAATAATTGAAAATAATTGTTTGGTCTTGTTTACTAAGGGATGGTTGAGATTAAAGGCATGGAGAGGTTGTTGCAAGTTTATTCTTAAATGTGATTATTCCTTTTTCATTGAGCATCCATCCTCAGAAAGCCACTCCTCTGCCTGCTTAATTGAAAGGTATCATTTTGGCACCTACTAGACTATGCCAGAGCTAAAGGTTTACATTTCAAGTCAGCTTTTAATTATTATTATTTCTAAAGGTAATAAAAAAGTATAATCTCATAAGATTAATATATGCAGTAACTCAGTGTTCGTACAACCCGACTTTTAGCAGAGTTAGGACTACATCTTGTGTCAGCCACTTAACACACACAGTGTGCTCAAAGCTATCATTGATGTGATCACACCAAATTTTTTTCAGACTCACCACCTCCTGCAAATTCTTGTCTTCATCATTTGGCAGGGAGTGATAAAAAGCATTAACACGCATAGCTCATCTCTGTCTATAGGCTGGTCTGCACACAAAAACTATTACTTTTTTATCGAGTTAAGAGTTCACTTGATAAAGTTTCTACTGCAGTGAGCAAAGCTGTGGTTCTGGATTAAGACAAGGCTCAATTGCTGTTGCTGCATGAAGCTGATTGTAAAACATTTTCTCTCCTTTGTCCAGGTTTTATTCATTAAAGTATCATACCCAAATAACTATATTTTTTCAGTGGGACTTTTGCAAGTGATGCAATGTTCAGTGAACACAAGAAAATTATTCAGGAACAGGTGTTTCTGGTTCTGCCAGGTACGCTTCCAGCATATCCTGAACAAAGCTACTATAGCTAGCCTTTCTGATGGCATTTATTCATTTCTCAGGGCTTGCCAGTGACACTATTCATGTATAATTTAAACAAATACCATGGTACAGTTTTTATACCAACTGTCAGTAATTCTGTTCCTGTAGCATACTGAAGAACATCATCAATAAATATATACTTCTTTCTCCTTGACAACTTTAGGTAGTCTGCCCTGTGGTGAGACTAACCCAATAAATTCATTCACAGTAGTTGCACCAGCCATTTAGAGATGAGGATCAAACCATTGCACGGGTCTCATTCACAGGAGCTATAGCAGCAAGCTTGTTGGTTAACCCAGGGAACTGCATTGCTCATTGTATGTAATTATTAGCAGGATGCAGATGTGTAGCACTGGCAGTGATACCAAGACAGAGCTGTAAATGAGTTGGTGATTGAGTGAGCACGTTGAATTTTGCTGAGTCATATTTTATTCCTCAGTCTCCATTTTGTTTCACGTCCTATTTTTTTCTTTCAGTGGGAAGTTTTCAAATGGAAAGAAATTATTCTCTTCAAAAAAGTGCTTGTATGTTCTCATTCCATTGACTACTTATTTATTTAAGTTATTTATACTCTTCCAATAACAGACCTGCATAAACTAAACCTATTTGTCAGTATGTGTACTGTCTGTTAATGTCAAATGTAAACATTTGCTACGATTGATTGTTTAATTGCAATTTTTTACTTAAATGCAGGGTTTTTTGTACTGACTTATAGCAACTGAAAATACTATAATGGTTAACAAAAAAAAATTAAAATCCAATGTCACAAATGTGTTCATAAGAAGAAGAAGCTTTTGTCACAGAGGTGTTTCTCATCTTTTCAGTGGTGCGGTTATGTGAAAAGTATAGAACTCGTTATTTGGTATTGAATGTATAGTGTCAAAGCCAAGATTTGCTCTTATATTATTGAGTCCCAACATATCAAATTCATGAAATCTTGGGGATGTGAAAGAAGTTATTTACAGAGTCCTATATCTTATTAAATTTATGCACACTATTCTGTTTTTCAGCATGTTTTATTTATACAGGAGAGCCACTGTCATATTGCTGTTTCTAAAACCTAACATGAAAGCCCATATTTTCATGATTCAAACAAAAAGAGTGTGTAATATTTTTAAATAATTAAATATTTCCACCCTTACCACCATTGCATTTCTACAATAAAAATCAAAAAATGAAACTGTCCATTTTCATTGTCCAAAATGTAAATATTCAGTGGATATGAGATTTAGCTTTTTAGACATCATAAACCCACTTTAAAAATTCAGTGTTGAAACTCCCCTGTAATTACAACATGGGACGGATTTCCTGGTTTTAACCTCAATAGATGAGCAGATATAAGGAAAAACTTTTCCTTATTTTGATTGCAGCACGGAGGACAATTGCCCAGGGTGGGCTGCAAGAAGGTACCCTAAATGTATTGCTTTAATGCAGACCTACACTAACTAAAACCTGAAGGGTAGGGTGAGCAAATCTCTGAAATGAAACAGATGGTGCTCAACTCCAGGCTGGGCGTGCTGCATTTTGTCATGCATTTACTTTCTAGAGAGGTGTGACTTAGCATCAGCTCAGATATGACTGGTCCCAGAGACCTAACACTCATTAACGATTTCAGTACATCTGGCAGTTTTGTTTCATCCACAAGTAATCTGTTTTCTATGCTTCACAATGCCTTTATGTAGAGAAATTGCTGGGAAAATACACTTCTCATCTGAGTTAAACACCAAAGAAAGCAAATCCAGAGCCAATCTGTTGAGAAGAGCAGTGAAGATGAAGTAGGAGTTGAGTGGAATGGCATAATTAATGTGTGACTTCTTTCTTTTTGTTTAAAAGCATTGGGAGTAGCTCATGATCCTCCTGCTGGAATTGCTGCAGACTCCCTCACATAGTCATCTGCCTTGTAATAAGACTTAACCCTCTGCTCTCCTATGCTGCCACTGCATGGAGGCCTACCTGCCAGCTGTGGAACTTGCAGTGCTGCAGGCACAAGACGTATTTGCTGGAGAGCAAGGGACATGCCAGCCCTGGAAGCACAGGTGAAAGCAAGACATCTGTGCAACCAGAAGGGGTGGAACCTGGTTCCACTCCTCCCTAAACCTTATTTAAGGGCTGGCTGCCACATGGGAAGTATCTCTGTTGAGAGATCCCTCTTTTTGGAGTACTTGACAGGCCCTGACCCTTGGAATAGGTTAGCAACTCTTATCTTTAACTGGATTGCGGCCATCACCCTTTTTGAGGTAGTTTAAAACTGCCATCTGCTTTCCCTATAGGTGTTAAGTGCAAAGTGTTGAGAAAACTGGAACTTACCTGTACATGGCAAGGAGTGTCAAGCACTGTAAGACTTTGTCATTACAAAAGCAGTAAAAATAAACAATGAAAATGTGGGGTTGTTGCTGAGTCATGATTTAGTGCAGATGGATGCAGGTGAGTCTGAGATTAGTGTTACCTTTTCTGTCTTCACTGACAAAACCTTTTAAATGTTGAGTCTGAATTCAAGGTGGAAGGGATCTACTAGGAGTAGAAGACGGTCGAGTCATCCCTCTCTTGAGAAATTTTAACCTATATGCATCCTGGATGCAAAGAGAGTAGGGAGTGATTGGCGTTAACAGTATCTTGGGCTCTATCAGCAGGCCTGTAGTCAGTAGACAAGAGGATTTTATTATTGTTCTTTCTTTCTGCTCATTACAGTATTGAGTAATCTTGAATTATTTGTCCTGTTTGGGGCCCCCTAAGATAAGAAAACTCAAACCGGAAACATTTGGCCACCAAGGTGGTCAGGGAGAAATAGAAGAATTAAGCCTAGAGAATAGATAGTTCTGGTGTATTTATAAGTAGCCCCCTCCCTTCCCCCCCTCCCCCCCCCAGAATGTACATGGGAGTTTCTGATACAACAGAGCCAGGTTTTTGGCAATGGGTAGATGAGGCAGTGTTTAGAAATTAGAACACAGGATGTTCCGACTGGATATGAAGAACAGAAAATTCTCTGCGAGGGAAATTATGCTCAGGCAACTGGTTACCCAGAGATACTGTGAAATCTCCATCCTTGGAGGCTTTCAAGACGGAAGACTGGACTAGTGAAATCCCTGAGGAATTTGATCTGGGTAGTGTTGATAACCCCTATGAGAGGGAGGTTGGACAGGTGCCCTGCTGCTGCCCCTTGGGCCTGAATTTGTGTCTGACTTTCACACAGACAAATTGGACAGGTTCTGGGAGACTGCCACCCACACCTCATGTTGCCAGGATTTCATGAATTTTATGTTAGACTCAATAATGGAATAATTAAATATAGTCATAAGAGTTTCTGAGAGCCAGTGTGGGGGTTCATGAGATTAGTGACTAGAAAACGTAGTGGATTTACATGTCTCTCAGATGTCTTGCCTTGACCAAGTAGTCATGTCAGTAGATTTTTCCTGGTGAGGAGATGAATGACAGCTAGAAATCACAGATTCCTAGAATGTTGTTTCAAAGGAATATATTGCAGCCTTACTCAATAAATGTCATAGGTAAATTACTGAATAAGTTAAATACTGAACAAATGAAAGTTGTCGTAATAGATAATTTGATAGTTTAACTATAAAAGTTGTATTTCTAAATATGGAGATTGTTTAATTATTCTGTTCACATAAATTGTTTTCTGTTCTCTGTAACTGCCAGAACTGATCAGTGAGGGTGATTCTGGTGAACTAAGAAATGTTATGCAAAAGAGAATCTGACTATCATTGTCTGTCTTGAGTATTCAGAATGGCCTGTACAGGTAGCAAGCAGGGGCTGAGCTGTGGAGGAGTCCGCTGTACTCCTACTGAGATTGCCAGTGATGTGTGTGCATTGTAAAAAGAGGTAGTGAGATGGGGAGCAAAAGTCCTCACCTTCTCAGAGGAAGGTTAACAGGAGATGAAGTGGCTGAAACACATGTAGGGAGCTATCCAGATTTAAAATGTATGTTTGATGTTAAGGTTAATACTTTACATCTATTTGCATTGTGACAGGTGTTTAGTATTACCCCTGGGTCTGGCTTGTAGAGGCTCAAACTTTGAGCTCTACAATTTTCTGCTCTTTTTTGTTTCTATTTTAACTTGACCATTCTTATTGCTCTTTAAAAACAAAAAGAAACAAAAAAACAAACAAAAAAACAAAACAAAACAAAAAAAAACCCACAGACATTCTGTAACTTTTAAATTGGCTATGATGCAGTCCAAAAAAAGAGTTTTCACTGTCTCTGTTATCCCTACCAGCTCAAAAAAGTAGAGAAAATTTGTTTTGATTGGTAGATTGAGTATACCTGGCATGGGCATGAGACCAGAAAAGCACACACAACTTACATTTTTAGTGGATATGTATATACGCACATGTGGGAATATATGCATATTTGTTCTATGAGGACTGTACTCTTACAAGTTACAGGTTTTATGATTTGTGGTCAGTTACCTCCTTAGCAGCATCTGTAAGCTTTCAAATAGATCTAATTGTACAAATCCGTGACAGGAGTGGGTGGCGGTGAAATAAGTGATCCTGCCTGAACTGTAATTTGAAGCCAATTATTATAAACAGAACTCACTGGAAGAGAGTAAATCTATTGTCATTTCTTTTCTTTATGTATTGGCGGTTACATCACAAAGACTTCTTCTTTATATTCTTGATAATAGTGAATTTTACTTATTTCCTTATTTTTTTTTTCATTATAAATTCTCATCTCCCAGTCATTTGAGGCTAATTTCAGATGCTGTTATTTTCATCTGAACAAACTGTATGTCCACAGTCAATTCTTCATGAGTATTAATTTTCTTCCCTTATGAATCTGGTTAATCTTTTTTTTCTGTTTGAGGCCTTATCTGACGTCCATAGAAGGAAACATGGGAGTCTTTCCAATCTCTTAGCATATGCACAAGATGCAGAGATATTTTCTTCTCACTGCTGTAGCATTGAACAGATTCATGATCTAAGGGTACCCTGGTAGCATTTGGCAGCAGATTTGAAGATTTCTTAGTTAAAGAGAAAGTTAAAATATTTTTGTAGATTGGATGATCCAGATCTAAAGGGCCTTGTCTGTAGTCATGCCAACAAAGTTATACACGACAAAGTTGGAGATGACTTTTCTTCAATTTCAGCCATTCTTCGATCTTCAAAAGCAAGAGATAAAGGAGCACTTAAAGCTATGTTATGCAGAATAAATTATTGGTAAGAAGTCAAACAGACAGGCTCAGAGGCCATTTTGGAATCAGCTGTCAGAGGGAGTGATACCAGCTGCTTTGAAGGAGCTGTTATTATTCCTTTGTTCAGGAGACAATGCTTGACATTGACAAGTCTTTCCAATCTCTGCTTTGACTTTAATGCTCTTCTTGTAGAGACTGTACTCTAGCTGGCTATGTTTAATTTAGGGAAGACTGGTCTTATGAATCTGAAGTGAACCTGGCCTAAATCCAAGTGTTGTGTGAGGACATAAGTGAACTGATGGAGACAGCTTAATTTTTGTTTCTTAAAGTGAATGTGGTATTTCATGTGAAATGTCACCATCTCTGACTGTGCTGTTCACATGGCAGGTCCTTGCTTCCATGACTCCATTGCTTGTTCACCACTGTGGACTGCAGAGAAGAGGCATACCAGGAAAAAAGGCACTTATTTCATCTTTTGCCTCGCTTGCAATTTGTATGAATGATACTGCTTTTCTTTCTGTGTTCATTGTAGTCCTGCTGTTACAGGCCACGTTTTCCTGTCACTGAGTGTTGTTTTGGCTCACAACTTAAGTCTTAGGTTTTCTAGCTTTAAGTAGCCAATCTGAGTTCTCTAACACTACAACTGTGTTCACCTATAGTGCTTTATAGATGATCCTAAAATTTAGCAGAATAGGTACACAGCCATTTTAAACACTGCTAGCACCAAAGTACTAACATTATATTTTGCCTCTTTTTCTCACAAGTTGGCAGCAGACATCAGAGCTCTCAATAGCTTTTCAAAATAAGTCTTCCTCAAAACACTCAAAACAGACTGATGTTGTATCATTACATTATTTTGCTGACATTGGCATAAAGAAGTATTTAACCCAAGTCCACACAGTGAAATCAAAAATAGAACCAAGAATGGAATTTCCAAGTTTTTCACTTGCTGTCCAGTAGTAATATTTATCTATCCAGGAAGGAGGATCTGAGGTGTGTTCTAAAGCAACCAGAACCAGGTGTATGGAAAAATAATCCAACAGATTGCAGGGGCTTCTGCTGAAGTCTTTGAAACTGTGGAATACACAAACAGTTTCCTTCAAAATATCTGACAGTTTGTAATATATTTGTACATTTAAAGTGCACTTACATTTATTGCAGAATATTTAAGCTGCATTGGAATTATGATATGTGGCAGGAGTCCAAGGCAGAAGTGACTGTGTGAAACTGTAGCTTTCATATAATCACTTAATGTGGGGGAGGGAAGAATTCCTATGATTTTATTATGAAAAAGACTTTTTACAGTTCTTGTTTTGTACCAGAACTCTGGCTCTTTTGATGTATTCTTTCAAATTCACATGGATCAGAAAATTCTCAGTCACTTGCTTCTACTCTTTCATGAGCAATAAGAGATTTTTTTATGTAAGTACTTTTTGTATCTGCATAGTGCAGGTGGATGTTGTAGAGTCCTTTTACTTTTTTGTTCTTTATTATGGATTCGTTATGTAGATAGTGCGTCTCTTCTGTACTTGGATATTTTTTGGTTGTTTTTTCCATGGAAAGTGTTTTAAAAGGAAATTTGAAGCTAATGATGTGGTGTTGTGGGGATCTCTACTGCCACATTGGAAATCTGTTCTTACGAAATCAAACATATGGTAACATTGCACCATATGTTGACTTTTATATATTTAGTAAATGCATAAATATGATATAACCTTTAAAAATTTCATTTTATTTTATTTTGACTGATAGGGCTTCATTTTCAAATGAAACTAAATTCTTCTAAAATGTGTCACATTATTGCATTTCCTGAGAAATCAATGGAACTTATTAGGATAATGTGAAAAATATTTCCTGTAATTTGTGTGCGCACACCAACAGATCTGGAACTGTGATGCATACAAGGAGATATAGAGCCCCTGAATGAAATGTGTACAATATGTACCTCTGTAACTGTAGTTGTTTAACAACTAAGTGATAAAGATTTGGGACCTATAGTGTGTGAAAGCTCAATTTGAATGCCTCCTCCTTTTTTATTTATTTTTTTTTTTTTTTCCCTTCCTGTATTTTTTCTTTTTTAACTTCTGAACCTGGTAAATCACATTAGCATCTGCCTTGCTGTTGCCATACTATTAATGTTTCCCCTAACTGTGAGTTTTGTTTTGTTTCTTTCTCCTCCCTCTATAGAACTGATGGAAACAATTTGGCTGTCTCATACTAGGCCATTTCCAATGTTCTCTTCAGATTTGAAGAGTCAAATTCAATATATTCCATCTTCAACTCATCTGTCTGCAGTCTTGTGAAAATTTGCATTCCAAGGAAATCCAGAGAACTGCACGACCTCTATTGAGAAGTGAATCATCAAGACCACTCAAGGCCAAATTCATTAGAAGTGATGGGTTACATACATCACGCAAAATAATTCTCATTCCCTATCATAAAACAGCACAATGATTCCTAACTCATTCAGTTTACTTAACTTGTGTAGTGGTTCACGCAAAGATAAATTCTGTAGCAGGTAGCACAATTCCTATTGTGCAAACTCCAAACATAAGCAGCCCCTGTGGCTTCCCTCAGAAAACATTAAACGGATTAGAAGAGGAAGCGTTTCATCTCCTTCCTAACAAGCCCTTATCCCATCCTTCAGAGTATTTTGCTTAAATGATGAGACATCTTTTCTCTTTTTCAGTAATCGTCTCTGCAACAATTTCTAAGCAACCTCCTGCTTTGAGCTCTCTTCTACCTAAAGTGTACTCGCTGTTTGACTTCTGTTTTTATCTGAATATTGGTACAAGCGCAGAACATAAGAATATACTGGAGAACACAGAGGATCAGATGGGGAGCAGAATGACTAAAAAGATGCATACAACCTTCTTGATAACATTTATATCTATGCAGTAGTTAAATAGGTAGTGATTAATTTAAAAAAAAAATACATTTAAATATGAATACACTGCTGTCTCATAGTTAGGCTGGAAATTATCTTAGTACCTTAAATTATTAGGATTCACTGACTGCAAATAGTTACTTGTTATCTGTTTAGCACAGAGTTGTAATTTCCAAGTGAATATTCCTTATGAAGAGCGTCTTTCAACATCAGTCTTCTTACAAGTGTTCATGACAGTATTACTATCTGATGTAAGTAATCCTGCACGCTGAGGAAACAGGGCACAGTCAGTTCTTTGGCTTCATGATGCTTTGCAAGGAAGTGCTTTGCAGGGTTTTCGTTGTTGCTTTGAGGACTCGGTGGTACAAATGGGTAGAAGTATGAATGATACACGAACATCAGGTCAGGCTGTAGGGGTTTTACACGTCCAATTTATGGAAGCAGCAGTTTGTGCTTGCAGAAGGTGATCCTGAAAGCATAACCAGTGTGGATGGATTTATTTATTTATTTATGTATTTATTCATTTATTTTTTGCTAACAGAGGTGGAAAATTGATGAGCTCAGTGAAATACACTGATTTCTAAATATACCTTTTCAAATCAGGGAGGTCTATCAGTCGTTAGATACACTGTGCTTACCATAGTAATCCTGTGGGTAACGTAAGTCTGATGTAACTTGTTCACGTAAAATTTTGCTTTACTTTCAATTTACTTCTGAGAACAATTATTTTTATATACCTTTGGTGAACCACATCCACCAGCTTGAGCAGCAGAGATGGATAGCCTGAGGTTGTCCTGTGAGCTTTCATTATACAGGCACAGATCAGCCTGCCACGTAGAACCAGTGTAAGGAGGATTTCAGCATCTCCATCATATAGTAAGCTCCTGTCAGCAAGAAGATCCTGTGTGGTGATACACTTGTTAAATCTGACAAAGAGCATAGATTGCGTAAATCATGCTGTTCTCATTGATTATAGTCTGAGAGTGCATTAACCCTCCTTAAGGCTCCAGAAATCCCTTTCATCAATGTGAGTAAAACAAGAAAATGGTTAGTGAAGGCTTTTGTGGATTAATTCTTTTTTAGAGGACAGTGTTTTCACACATTAAAGCAATACTTAGACTTTTTTCCCCTTCCCTGAGCACTTGTTTACAATGACCCCTGGAAGGTTAATTTTCACTTATACTTTACAAGAGCATACTGACAAGAAGTTTGAAGTCTGCCTTGTGTTATGCCAACTATGTTAATTAAAGCAGTGCTTTGGATGCAGATAATTTTTTGAGTAGAGAAGAGAGATCCAAGTTTTGAGTTAGGAAGTAATTCCAACAATTACTTTAGACTTATTTTTGCAAGGGTGCTCTGGAAAGTTGTTCCTACTTGAGTATTTTTTGAAACTTTGCTTCTGATCTGTCTTGTTTTTTTTTTCACTGGTAGTTGGACTTTGCTGTTTGAACATTATTGAGGGAGGTTTTTTTCTCCCACTGAAAATGATACTCTCTTTCTGCTTGAGGAAATATGTGATTTACTCTATTTTTGAGCTCCAGGGCTGGTGCCTAATTTTCTTTTTATCGCATTCTTAGTTCTGTAGTAAGCAATTTCCTTTGGCTTCACTGAACAGAAATTCTTTGGAAATCATAATTATAAACTTTACATTGTGACTTCCTGCAGTTATTTTTAAGGAGAGAGATTATAGTGTGTAATTTTGGACTGCTTTTATTTTATTGTCTGTGAGTTTATTAATGTTTGTATATGTAGGGACTTCAGCTGATAGACTATCAACTAGAAGAGGGGCAAACATTATATATACAAGAATTCAAAATCAAGACATAAAATTGCCAAAGTCAAATTGCTAGTATACCTTAATCACATTTTTATCACCACATACTTCACTATAAGGAATGTATTTTTGGCCAAGTTTTATATGAAACTGATCAAGGCATCTCACAGCTCTGCAAGAAATCATTTATTTGTTACAGATTATCTTACTGCAATTCATAAGAGTTTTACTTCTTAAATATTGTGCTAAAATGTTTCTTTCGAACTAGCAGTCCATGCTAATAAATATTAGATTAGATTTGCAGGCAGGGTTGTAATCAGTTTGTGCTGCAGAGCTGTCAACCTGTCCAAAGATTTTCTACAGATGTAGAAATTCTTTACTAGGAAGACCTTGTGTGAGTGCTTTTGCCAGTTGCCATAGTCAGTTCTGTATAAAAATGCCCACTACTATTCCCTGTGATCCAACCTGCTCCTTGTTCCTTACGTCTGTTGGGAAATGTATCACTTGAACAGAACATTCCCTCAGGCAAGGAAAGCCACCCTGGTGTGTCCTCATAATATGTACCATTGATCTTAAGGAGAACCAGGGAAAGGAGATTTTGTTGGAGTTTTCCTGTGCTTCAGTGATGCCATTTTCATCCTCAGGCATGAGGAGCACTTGGTCCTGGAAGAAGACATTACATACTGTATGCCATTACTCTCCACTTCCCTTTCACATTATGGTCTATAACAATTTGGATTCATCTCGCAGCTTTCTAGCATGTTGGATCAGATGTGTTTGTCCTGGAGTTCCTCTATAATCAGCTGACGAGAAAATCCTACAGGCAGCACAGCTGACCCATCATGAAAGCTTACTCCTGCAGTCAGAAGTTCAGGTTTAATACCCATCATCCCTGTTTCAGTCCTTTATTTCCTTCTCTTGTCAAGATGCAGGTGCTGACTGTCACCTGCCTAGTTTGTGGGAGGCAAAGCACAAATGCCTTAGGGACTTCAAGAGAACATTACTCCTCAGGTTCTGCTTTTCTTTGGATAAGACATAAAAATGTATTATGAAAGGAACTCTGATGTGGAGTAGGAGGGCTGTTCACTGAAACTGGAGTAAAAAGGCAGTGAGTAGTCTGTGAGTAGTTTTAGAATTGTAGAATCATAGAATATCCTGAGTTGGGAGTGACCCAAGGATCATCAAGTCCAGCTCCTGATTCAACAAAGGGCTGCCAATAAGTCAGACCATATGTCTGAGACAACAAGAGAGACAAGTCTTTAAGATCCCCATTTTATTTAATTGTGGTACAACGATCGTTCAGTGAAGTCATAGCAAACCTCCTCTGTTCATTCAGGTTACTTGCCCATCTAGTGAATATATCTATAAATTGCTGAGTTTTATACTGGACTAGAATGTATTCCTGAGCAATGTTCCTTTTTTCTTTTTTTCTTTTTTGCTGTAGAGGTGGTTTTGCTTCAGTACTAATTTATATTTCTACCAGTGGAGCGTTCCAGGCCTGAATCTTCTCTTGCATTTATCTTTCAAAATGGCTGCTGCAGTGAATGGGCACTGAGTACAGATTAAGGGCATAGTCCGGTCAATATTTGCGAAGTACTTTGGAGTACTTGCGCACGAAAGGCAACACATTAGGTCAATATTATTTTTATTACGAGTTAAATCCTGAAATCTCTACTTCAAATGTTTGAATTTCTGAGCTCAAGAGATGTGTGTATGAAAAGATTTTACTTGGACTGAGTTTGCTTGCTTACTTGTTGATCCCAAGTGAAGTGAAGATGTTTTTGTTTTGCTTGGCTGGGGAAAAAATAGCAACAGCCCTTCCTACCTGCAGTCTCCTTGTTTTCTAGCTGAAAAGAGCAGGCCAGCTCAGAAAAGGAAAACAAATTTGAGTTTGTTGACAGTTAGTAAAGAAGGAACAAATGGCTCATGTTTTGACATTTACCAACAAACAGATGCCTTTTTAGGACATACCGTTGTTGTGTAAGCCAGATGTAACAAACTGCTTTTACTCTTTCCTGGGCACTGTTGTGCCTCAGCAGTGAGGCCATGTTACAGCCGTGCCCAGCAGTGACATTACACTCTGGGGATGGCTGTTTATTTGTGCAAGACTTGCATATTAAGTATTTGTTGTCAATGCTGTAGTAACTGTCAACCAGAAAAGTAAAATATCTTATTTTTCTTCCCTTCCAACCACTGATTAAACAGCAAGGGCATGCATTTGTGTTCAGCCGTTGAGGGGAGAAAAAGCCAGGTGAACCAGTGTAGTGTTGCTGAGTCCTTCCTCACCCCTTGTCTCCACACTGCAGCTCTCAGCTTGGGCTGGTGATTGGAAAGGTGAAAAGAAGCACTAAGAGGCACAGTGCCTTCCTCTCTTCTCCAGTCTTCCTATCTTTACATGTCTCCCCTTTTTCCACTCTCTGCAGTGAGTATATCATTTATCGGTTAATAAGTTGTCTGACAAGATAACCACTTTGTACCTAATTGTTCAGTTTATTTATGTATTATTGATGAGCCCGGTCTTGAACTCTACTTTCCTTAGAGGCTGCTTGATAAATCTGTTGGTTAATCCTATCTAAGGCGCTGAATTACCTGCTGTAGCATAATACATGGCACAGCTTTTACTTTGTATTCTTAAAAGGAGCTGGTTATACTTTTCCAGTGATCTGTGTTTAACAGTAAGAAATAAAATCAGATACATAATTCACATTGCTCCCTGTGTTAACAAAAGATCTTCAGTGATGCACGGCATGAAATACTTGCTTAGCTTTTAAATCAATGTTCTGACTATTTCAGATTGTAAGGGCTCACGCAGCTAAAAGAACTTCTGAACTGCAGAATCTTGATTATGTGTAAAGCTATTAGATGCGTCAAAACACTTATAGAACTGTGTATTTCTAATATGATCTGAATATATTGGGAAATTAGCCACATTGTACTTTCCAAGGCGGTAGTTACTATTGCAAATGAATGAATAAAACACCAAATTAATTTTACATCAAAACATGAATCTAATGACAGCACCGTGTTTTACTCTGTTATTATTCCTGAATATTTGACTTGTAGACACTGACATAAGGGAAAGTTGGGAGCATTAAAAGAGCTGTGGAACAGAGGAAGAAACAATACGAAGCAGTGATACCGTATGACTAACTACTTATGAATTCAGATATTAAGATTCTGGAGCCTATGCAGAACTTTAGTGCATCTTAAAACCTGTCCTAAATGAATGGCACTAAACATATTGCTTGTGACACCGAAAGAGACTGTGTGCTGAACATGTGAGCCTGTTTAGTGAAAGAATGAAAGACAAGCAAGCTGCAAGTTAAGTAGAGCTTCATTTATTTGGCTTGATTAATGGCTGTTCTTCTTGATGTTAGTTTTGAAATCAACTGAATTATGTCAATTGTTTTGTTGCTGTTTTGGTTTTTGGTAGTCTCATGTGGGGCCAGAAGGTGGACTTGATGATCAGGTTTCCAGGGAGACCCGAGAGCAGACTTCCAGTATCTCAAGGGGGACTGTAAAGAAGGGGACACTTTATCAGGGTCTGTTAGGATAGGACAAGAGGAGATTGTTTCAAACTAAATGGGGAGTGATTTAGATGTGATATAATGAAAACACTTTCTACAATAAGGACAGTGAAGCACTGGAACGGGTTACCAGAGAAGTGACAGATGTCCTGTCTCTCAAGACAGTCAAAGTCAGATTGGACAGGGCCCTGGGACACCTGATCTAGCTGTAGGTGCCCCTGTTCATTTCAGGGCCATTGGACTAGGTGACCTTCAAAGGTTGAACTGAAATGATTCTATGGTGCTTGTGGGTCCCTTCCAACTTGGGATATTCTGTGATTCTGTGATACTAGCATGGATGTCAACCACTACCCTGACATAGGCCCCACTTATGAAAAGGTGTTTCATTCTGATTTGTATTCTAATTAAGCAGAAATACTCATGCATTTTTGAATAGAATCAATTAGTGCTCTGTGTGTATTTTTAATGTGAGAGAAGGAGCCAAATATGTTTTTCGTAGTGTTTATGCAGCTTTTGTGTTCCAGCTGGGGTTGTATATCTGCAAATTAAGGCATGATTTATCAATTTGATCTTCTGTATTTCTGCTTTTTTCTTTCTTGACCTAATAATTACAGAATTAAGATACTCTGTGCTTGAGAAGTTTACCTTAGAAATGAACTTGACCATGTGAAGAAAATGTGTTCTGAATGTATATATGGTAGAGTCATGATCTCAGGTACAGCCTCTGAAACTGTAGTGTCAGTGAGTTTCTCTTTAACTTCAAAACTGCTTATATACATTTCAGTCTTCCAAACACAAAGAACACTTTCAAACAAAAATTATTCAAGACATTTATTTCAAGTGTAATGTGCACTCATTTAATGCTTTTTAGGCATAGCAGATTATGGTAATTTTCATCACAGATTTTTATCAAGTCAGAAGGATGATGTATTAAAAATTCAGCAGCTTATACAGAGAGGTGAGAGAATATAATACAGAACTCTAAAATGATAAGGCAGATTTTCCATGACATTAATGTTATACAGTACTTTTGCTGATTAATAAAATGTGTAAAGAGTCTGGGTAGGCTATGAGATTGCTGAAGTTAAACAACAATTATTGTACAATTGGGTAAAACAGAAGCAGACACTGTGATGCTGTGGGAAAATGAAACATCAAAAACTAATAAGCCATTTTTATGTCGTAAAAGCATAAGAACAGCTCCATCATGCTTTAATTATGTTGTTATATTATGTATTTATTGTAAAGTTATGTCAGCTAATTAGCAGTGGATATAACAATGATATTTATAATTACAGTGTATGCAAAGTTTTGCTTCTGTTTCAGTCACTGAATGCACAGACTGTGTGATATGTAAGATTATCCTTCCAAAAGCATCCCTTCTGAGATTTAAATATTGTTTTGACATCAGTGTCACGATCCACTTCAAAAATGCTCACACCCACTTTGTTTGGACTGATAGTTTTAATGTCAGCTGCTTCGGCCCAAGGGAGGAAGGGCAGGAGAACATGTGCTCACTTTGTCCACAACTCTTCTCCTAGACCTAGGTGAGTAGCTGTGTCTCTCTGAGCTGTGACAAACAAGAGTTTTTCCTTAAGAAATACTCAGGACCAGAACGTTGTTTCTCTTCAAAGCCAGAAAGACCAATACTAGCAAACAAATTCTGTGAGTGAGAGTACTTAGCTAGATACTAGAGAGCTTAATCCAAGTTGACTCTATCAAGTGTATTAGGAAAGTTCATGGTGATGAGAAGCAATATTGCAAGGCTGTCCTAAAACTATGTAGCTGTGGTGCACAATTGGTATGTAAGGGAGGAGCAGAATAGGTCTGTACTGGGGCTTCCCACTGCATTAAGATCTGAGGAAAACCCAAAGTATGTTCTAAATAATGTTTGTAGGGAGGAACAGGCTGATGCATACTCACAGTATGGATGATCCCTGTATTGAAACTGTACTGAAAAAGTTATCTTGGAACAGAGAATTTGGATTTGTCTACAGATATGCTTATTTTGGACAGCATATGAGACGGTGAAAAGGACATCTGCAAGGTAGAAAGCACCTTAGAGGCTACAAATGGGAAAATGTTTTTTGGGGGGAAAAAACATTTCAGAATGTAAAAAAGTTTGAAATAACATGCCTGAAGAAGAGTGCAGAGTATCTGTCTCAGTGTGTTCAGAGCTGTTATTGAAAAGCAGCAGTCACTGTTCTCCAGAATGGAGAGTGGAAGAATGGAAAAAGGTCATAATATAAACAAGAACAATGCTGAAGAGTTTGAACCAACTGGGAACCAACACAGAAACACCATTTCTGGAATTGTATCTGAGGCAGCATTTGGCAATAAGCCTTCACGGATGCTGAGTGAAACCTATTCTGTTATTATTCAGAGGATGGATTTGCCTGTCCAGGGAACTTTCTTCCAGCTCTAGTATGATGTTCTTTTACTGATATGCATGGATGGCTTCTTTGAAAGGCAATAGGTGTGAGACTAACAGTGCCAGGTCTGAGTAACTTTTGCTATCTGATTTGCTGTGAGAAATTCACGGCAGTAATAGATTCAGAATGTTCTGGTTGGGGAAAAACAGTAGCCAGCACTGAGAGTTGTGCTGTTACTGCAAGTAGGAAAGAGAAGGAGATGGAATATTTATCATCTAGGAAGAGTTTTGGTAGCAAGGTGGCAAGTACAACTGTAACTATATTTTAAATCCTTCTGAATTAAAACTAAATTGAAACTTGCACTCTTTTTTTTACCTTATCAGTTAAATCCATCAGATGTATACTGTATACATCTCTTTTAGTTCTGCTTCTGAGTGATATTTTCAACATTTCTAAGCATCTCTGCTTTTGAATGACATATTTTGAAACAGAATACTACAAACCATTCTGTACTGTCCTATTATTGTTTCTCAGTTTGCCTGTAGAACGTATAGGAAAACAATAAATCAGTGCTCCTTGCTTTGCCAGACTTTTGAATCTTTGTCGAACCTGTAAACAAAAAAATCATATTGCTTCAAATTCACTTAGACTGTGTGTGAGGCTCCTGGTGTTTACTTGATGCAGGCATGAATTTAAATATGTGTAGCATTCCTCATGAAAGTAATCTGTGGAATTAATGGAGTTCCTGTTATGCCAAAGTAACTGTGAATAGAAGTGGGATTGTCCATGTGGCTGCAGTAGTAGCTATTTTGCTGAACTATGATCATTTATCAGCCCTACAACACATTGTAGTTGTCATAACAAGACCTTGTCAACAGATGCACGTGTTTTGCTGAAACTTAGCAATTAGTCATTTTTGTTACCATCATCTCCTGGTCTCAATTAGCTGTACCTAATAAGATCTTATCAGACCGCTAAATAATTTGGTTTAACAGATATTTAAGCTGATTATGTTTGGCAAGTACTTCACTATTTTATGGCTATTCCTGCACATTTCTGAGATATTGAGGCCCTATTTCATCACAAATTTTGAGTGCTTGGTTTTAAATAGTCCTACAGTCTCATCTGCTTTAACAGGATTATTTTAATTCATATGCTCTAGTGACCTGCTGCATTAGTGCAGGGTTCTTAAATGATGAAGTTCTTTGTATACTTTTTAAAATTACAAATAAAAGTCTTTAGTGGCTTTCTTTTCCTTATGGTTTTAATCATGAAGTGTAACAGTATGTGGATAAGACTTGCTAGTTATCTGATAACAGTCATTACTTTAAATTTCTGTCAAATCATGCGATTTTCAGAATAATGGTAGAGTTTTGCTTATGCTTTTGTTGTTGCTGTTGTAGTAGCCCATTTTATTTCTAAGTTTCTTCCATGTAGAAGCAGATGTAGTTTCCCCCAGGAACTATATATACACCCCATTCACTCTATAAATAACATAGTGGGTCAAATTCTGTCCATGGGTCCTTGAACACAGCTCCCATTGTAGTCATGCAAGTGAATGCTTTTGTCCTTATTGTGAAAAATTTGTTTGCTAAGATCTGTGGAGTCTTCTGCCATTAAAAAAAAAAAAAAAAAAAAGCACAAAGATCTCTGCATGAGGATATATAAAACCTGCTTTTTTATTCTGTCATCTGTCTGTTCTCTGCAGATCCTTTTGATTAAGCTTTTCTACTTTATTATATTATTTATCATATGAAATGACAGGACCAAGATGAATATCAACAAAAAATGACTCAAACTCAGAATTAAGAAAGGCTGTGTTGTCTTATCATTCTGATTTAGTTCCCATCCAAATGGCGATAGCAAAATTCTCCTCCCTGTCCAAGATGCAGGATTAGACCTTGTTGTGAAATAGGCCAGATGTGTTGGGATTAGAAAATACTGCAAGCCTACCAGGTTAAACAAATTTTCTCAGCAACTGTGGTCTGAAAAATAAAGAACTTCTCTTATTAGTTATTCAAACCTTTCCACCTTATCACCCTATCTTCACAGTGGGTGGTTACATCTATAATTTAGTGTGGATTGAGTAAAATAATAACAAAAGCATTTGCCACTTTGATCTCGATATGTTTATTTAACGTGTGTTCAATATGCAAGAGATAGTTTAGCATGGGAGTCCAGACTACACTGTGTAGTGGTTGTTTTTTTTTTTTTAATTTTATTTAACACCCAAGGTTAAAAGGAGCAGGAGCCCAGCCGAGTGAGTTCAGAGTTCATCTCTGCGTGCTCACTGTCTTCCATTTAAATGTACACAAAAGACTAATACAGTACCCGCTCTCCCCTGGGCTGTCTTTGATATGTTCTGCTGTGCCTGGGCTCTGCCACTCCTCCTATCAGTCTGATCCTACTTCTATTAGCCCGCTGTGCTCAGCACTGTAACCTCATTCAGCTAGCTCTCTGCATGAAGGCTAACAACTTCAAGGCTCTGTCAGGCATTGACACATGCAGGCTCCAAGCGGGAAGCTAAACACCCCCCTTCACCTCCTCTCCTGTTCCACATTAACCTCTATTAAGTGCAGGAAAAACACAAATGCTTTAGTGCCATCATTCAGGTTTTAACTACCAGTGTATATTTAGACATTCAGTCGGTTTGCCACCTCTGAGAACATACTCAGGAAACTCTATGGTTCTTCCCCTTTCTCACAACCAGTGCAATAAATAGCGAGCTCACTTAGGGAACACAGCAATGTAAGGTCTAGTGTAGGTATTTATGACATAGATAAGAATCTGAAAGAAAACTTTGACACTGCTGCCTATACTCTTTGAAGTGATGATATGTCTTATAAATGGAAAATAAGACCAAAATGATCTAATTTTAGGAGAATCAAGTAGGGTATTTTCAAAACACTTCCACCTTGAAAGGCAGGCTGCAGGAATGGCATAGTGCAGTGCTAGCTTGCTATCATGCTTTGATCCAAGCACTGAAGCCTACACACATCAAAGTCATCTGGGTGCTCAGGGCAGAGAGAGTTTTGTTACAGTTTGTTGTGTTTTTTTTTCTCATTATAGACATCTGACAGCAGTTCTCTAGGAAGCAGCACCCTCACTGCATGCACTGCCTGCACCCATCCAGCTCATTGCTCACTCCAGTGAGCCATGGAGATTGGGGCAGATTCCTTCCTAACTCCACCTGGGAGCAGAAAGCACCTGCTGGTATCATAGCTACCTGCGAATGTGCCTAAGCAGGGCCTCCAATCACATTTTGACTCTCTCAGGAAGGGCATATGCCCCTTGAAGATGATACTTACCCTGCATAAAAGTAAAAGATGTGTCCAAGGCGGCAAAGGTGTCTGTTCTGCGACAAGAGGAGCAGGTGACAATATGCTTAGCCAGCACATCAATGTACTTGAATTAGTTAAATGTGTCCTACCCAACATTCATAGTTTAGACAATATGTATGAGAACGAAAACATAGGATTCATAAGGGGTTTTCCTAATACTTCACTCTTGAATTAATTAAATTAATATAAAAATAATAATAATCTTGGGACACATCAGTTATTCTTTACGGCTTTGCATGAGAAACTTTCTGTGACCTGGAGGGCCCTTAGTGCTGTAAGCGGGACAAGGCTTCTCCATGACCTTCCAGCCTGCAGTGTTTGACCTGTCTTGGGCCATACAGGTACATCCAGCTCTGCAAAGTGGTTTAATTTCTTTTTCGTATGGTGCTGCGTTCAGATGTTTTCACCCAACACCAACAGTCTATTCTTTCAAAAGACATTTGTGGAAGGAGGGAGGGAAGATGGAAGAACACTGACAATCAAAGTCAATGATACTAGATTGTTTTCTGACAATTTTCCTGTGATACTCCTTCAGCAAGGTGTCAAGCCCTTTCCTGGAAAGGTTGCCTGTCTGGAATATATTACTATAACCTGTCTTGGGCAAATTTAAACACGTGTTCAGTGCAGAATACAAAATGGAGTTTGGGAGACAAAACAGTTTCAATTTAATACAGATATGCCACTCTCCCAAACTGTATGGGAAAGGAGGTTTTCCATCATGCAACGCTGTTTACAGATCATCTCTTTTATGTTTGATAGTTCATAACAAAATCAGCTGTTTCTTTAGCCTGGTCATTTGTTGATTTATGTTGCATCCCATCTTTATTTTTGTCTCAGTTAAGCATCTCTGAGGAAAATAAAACATCATTCTGTTTGTCATTGAGCCACCTGCAACAGACTACTCTTGTCATTTGGTTTAAAATGTACAAAATTACCTAGTTTTAAAGCTTTTTCAGTATTAGTGACTTCTAGATAATATTAGTAACAAATGGTATATATAAGCTGTAAGCAATAAGATCACTAAATCTCTAGAAATGAATAATCTTTTTCTGTAATGTTCTTCTGACGTTTTTCTAAAATATAATAAATTGTGTTGCAGGTCTATTAGAGCAAGGTGAGCTGTAGTTAAAGGGTTTGGCTAAAGCTTAAAATTTAATCTGGTTTCCAGTTCAGTCTAGGGTGGTAGAAATTTGTATTCAGATTACAATTAATAACACAGGCTTTGAAGATTGTTAAGATCCTTCAAAGAAACAAGGATGGCTAGTCCATGTGTCTTCACACAGCAGCTGAACTTATTAAATACAGCGTTTTTTACCAATCAGATTATTTCTTTCCTTGCTTCTTATCCTTTATTTCAGAGTATTTCTGCTGAGATACAACCTGTACATGAAATGCTGTGGATGGGTTGAGGGGAAGCAACAAGGGACAAGTTTATTTTGGCTTGAAAAGCCATATCTGCTAGTGTTCATCATGCTTCTATGCCTACACTGCAGCTGGACAAGCTGTAGTACTATCACATTGTGTTGCTTTCCAGTATAAACTAGTTTAAGTTTAGGTCAGCACTGAGGCAAAGTACCATGGAATTAATGGTTTTTTTTTTTATTTTTAACCTTAGGTAGCGTAACTATACCTGCAGAACTTTGGGCACATATAGCTACGGGTATAAAGAGAAAGCAAATGGGCACTTCTCTCAGAAAATAGGAAGTGTGGCTGAAAAGGAAGCAAAATATACCCTTGCTTCTCCCAGCAACAGCAAAGTTGTGAAAGCAAAGTGTGAGGTAGCGAGGAGGCAGTGATAAAAAGAGGAGAGGGGATTAATTTTCCCTGTAATCCAGATAGCACAGATAACCCTTGTGATGAAGACAAAGTGAATAATGAACAATAAATATTCTTTAAGTTTGGTTCTCCATTTGATGATATGTAGCCTGGTCATAATATATTTGTGACAGAGTCATATTTAAAGAGTAAAAGAAAAATAAAATACAATCTTTGCAGGCTCATTACTTCATAATCATCATTATGAGCAAATGCTGGCAGATTTGCCTGCGATGTAAGTCAGGGAATGAAAACAGGTTTACTGTCACTGTGCAGCTGATGCTGTGCCATGCTCATTGGAGACCGAAGTCAACTTTGGATCCTTGGCTAAATCCATGTCTGATAAAACAATCTTTCCATTCTGGACGTTTGCTGAACTCTATCACAGCTCTTGTAGCAGTAAAAGTCAGGCAGTGTTTATGTAAGTTTCTAACTTACATGAATAAATTGCATTTTATAGCACTGCTTGGATATTTTGTGGGTGTTGCTTGCCAAATGTCTTTCCAAATTGTCTTACAATATGGTTATTCTCTGGGCAATTCTTAATGACCATGTGATAGTGTTGCCTACATATTTTATTTCTAATAATTACTTAAAGTGTATGATGAATTCTGAATATACGCTGAAAACAGCTCCCAGTTATATATATTTTCATATTAAAATGCAGTCACATTCTTAGTTTACTCTCACCCAAACTTCTCATGCGGTTACACTTTAATATGAAAAGAAATGTTGTCAAGAGTAGTTATTATCACACATCAGAATATTGTATTAGAGTTCACTTTTAATAGATTAAAATGAAAGATTTTGAAGTCTGCCCTTAATGATACTGAATGTTCTTGGAGATGCACTGGGAAAGCTTTAGATGAAATGTCATATGATATATATACATCATACATAGGTTTACAAAAGGCAGTTCATTTAACTGCCTTTGCTTGTATTTCATCTCTTGTTTGGATGAATCATCCACAGGTTAATTGATGCTTGTGCAGTCTATTTGCTTGAAATCAAGCACAGTGAGTAGCAGGGAAGTGTGTAGGAAATACAAGGTTCTTGTAAACATGGGATGATGATTAAAATAAGGTGATTTTGGTAGCATTATTGGAGCTGTCTTTGGGTCATATCCACAGACTTGTTGATTCACTGTCTACTTGGATAGGCTGCTTGAACTGCTGTCTCAATGCAGTACGAGGTAGGGATCTTACGACTTAAACTGTCCTGGAGGAGAATTAACAGATAAAATGGTGCAGAACCTGCAAGTTAAAAAGCAGTATATAGAGTGGTGAAATAAGTAGATATTGGAGAAAGTATTAATTTCTCAAGTTTAAGGGGCTTGTTTTGGAAGTTTGATGCACCTGCGATAAAGAAGTTACAGGATTTTCTAGCTGATAAAATTGTCAACTTTTTTTTTTTTTTTTTTTTTTTTTTTCCCATGATATATTGTATCAGTGTGGTCTAGTCTGGTGTTTCTGGAGGTGTCAGTGCACTGCATCAGCATCTCCGAACTTCTTTTTGTTATTGAAGGCTTGTACATTTTATTTTATCATGAATTTGTAGAACCATAAAATATCTGGAGTTGGAAGGGAACCACAAGGATCACTGAGGCCAACTCCTGGCTCCACACTGGACCATCTAAAACAAAAACTGTTGCTGTCAACCCAAATCCCCAGATTTGTTTCCATGGGGCTGTTCTCCACCCTGTACATATATCCCGGGCTGTCCCATCCCAGGCACAGAATCTTTCTTTCCTGAAGTGGCCTCAAGTTGAGCCAGGACGAGTTTAGGTTGGATATTAGGAAGAACTTCTTTACAGAAAGGGTAGTTAAGTACTGGAATAGGCTCCCCAGGGAGGTGGTTGTATCGCCATCCCTGGATGTGTTTAAGAGCCGTTTGGATGTGGTACTCAGGGATATGATTTAATGTAGGGTTTTTAGAGTTAGGGTTCTGGTTAGGCTGCGGTTGGACTTGATGATCTTCAAGGTCTTTTCCAACCTGGGTAATTCTATGATTCTATGAAACTTCATGCAGTTGGTGATGGGCCTATCCTCAAGTTTGTCAAGATCACTCTGCAAGGCTCCTCCACCCACGACAGAATCAGCAGCTTCTCCCAGTTTAGTGTCATCCCCAGACTTGCTTGGTTTACCTTCAAATCCTGTAACCAAGTCATTGTTGAAATCATTAAAGAGAACTGGCCCTAAAATGGAACTCCACTTGTGACTGGCTGCCAGTCTGGTGTTCTGTGACTCTTGGAGCCTGATCTATCTGACAAATGTTCACTCACTGCACTATTAACTGTTTTACTAGCTATATGCTGAACATTTTGTCCAAAAGGATACTGAGAAAAGTGTGTTAATGAAAGCTTTGCTACCAAAAATATTACATCAGCTGGCTTCTCTTGGTCAATTAGGTGAGCAATCTTGTCATAAAAGGATATTAAATTTTTTAAACAGGACTTTCCTGTTATGAACCCGTATTGGATGTTACCAATGACTGCACTGTCTTTCAGGTATTTTTCAACAACACCCAGAATAATATTCTCTATAATTTTGCTAGGCACTAAAGCAAGGCCAGGATCTTCTTTCTTGCCTTTCTTGAAAATCGGGATATCTGCTGGCTTCCAGTCACCTGGGACCTTCACACATTCCTGAGACTGCTGAAAAATAATTGAGTGGTCTCTCAGTGATATCAGCCAGCTCTTTGAGTACCCTGGGATGAATAGCATTGGGCCCAAAAACTTATATGCGACCAGCTGGAGCAGCGAATCCCACCCATATTTGGGGATGGCTGGGAGTTCTTCATTATTGCAGTCAAAGTCCTCCAACTTGGGGCACCATTGTGCCTGGGACCCATCATCATGTTGAAGGCAGAGGTGAAGAAAGTACTGAATGTCTCTGCTTTCTGTGATCCCTATTTTCGAGATGACCATCCTAATTAAGTAATGGACCAAGGTTATTTCTGGACCTCTTTTTGCTGTTAACGTACTTTTTTGAAAAGACCTTTGTATTGTCACCCACAGTAGTGGCTGGCTACCAGTCTAAATGGGGTGGGTCATAGAGGTCATCTGTATTCCACACTTTTTTGATAGAGATGATGAATAAACTCAATACTGAAGTAAACCTTTTCTTTTCTTTATTTCTTTTTTGTTTTTTTTCAACAACTTTGGTTTACATAAATCATAATTTCCTTTAGAAAGATTTTAGTAAACGTTAATAACTTATTCCTAAACAACTGCTGTAGAAAATGTATGTATATATGCTTTCTCCTTCAAGTTTACAGTTGGTTTGCAGGCTTGTGTCTGATGTCTTCAGGACCACCAAGGAGTCATGTACCACACTGCACTTGTGCTGTAAATGTTTTTACATTTACAGCATTTACTATAGCTGTAAATGTTGTACAAGTACTAACACGGGGGGCACTGTTAGTGCCATCTAATACAGCCTGCATTCTGCAAAACACTATAAAAACCACATTCCATCTTATTAAACCATACAACCTGATATACACTATTTTATGCATGCTTCTAACTAAGTTTAAATAGTACAGTGACTAAATTCCATGCTCAAATATTGGAGAAATTAGGTAATAAATCAAACATCTTCTGGGAATTTTTAGATGTTAATAGGCCTCTCTGATTTTGCAGACATTATGTATCAATATATTTTTTTTCTGAGAATTTACCCTATCAAACTTATCCAAAATGTTGCATAAAATCATTTCTCATTTATCGCAGTAAAGGCTAGGAGGTTTAACTTCAGGTATGGGTTGTTTTTGTTTTTTTTCTACTTTCATTGAGGTGTAGTTACTTTAAGTTTGCAGACCATATTAGAACTGAAGAATTTCAGAGCTAAATAGAGGGCCACAAGCAATTGGAAATGCTGAGATTAAAGATCCTACCAGTGCTTGGAGCATTGGTAGTAGCAAGACACTGATCAGATAGATAGGAAAGTGGTCCAAGGACAACACAAAGAATGATGCACATTTCCAAGGTTCATGGAAAAATGCCTTTAGCTAAATTTTTATGTCAATGCAGATTTGGTTATTGCAAGCTTGGGAGGAAAGACAGATGACCAAACATCCAAAAGAAGGAAACAGTAGTATACTGAAAGATTAGTATAGTTAACTAAGAGTCTTTTCTCAAATCAAAGGCTCAGGTGTTACAAAAGGCAAAAAAACTTTATTAAATTAAAATTATAAATTAAAGAAAGCCAGGTGTCCAATTAACAGCCAAAGAAAGAATTTTATGCAGGATTATTGCAATGGAGTATATCATATATGAATTATGGCAATGCTTGTAATGCAGAGTAGCAAGTATATGATTTTTACAAGGGAAATTAAAAATGGGAAACTCAAGGAATCATGGTTTCTAAGACAGGTATAACCACCATAACTAGCTAATTTAACTAATTAGTCTAATTAATTAGACTAATTTTAGTCTGTTCACAGTATTTATCACAAATATGATATAGAATGCATTTTTTTCTAAAAAATATATATTAAAATTAATTCTAAAATCTCCAAGAAACCATGACTTTGTTGTTGATAAAATGCCTAATTAATATCTAAAATGGGAACCTTATTTCAGAAGTGTATTCCTTTAACTTCCATCTCTCAACTCTAAATCTCATTACGTTGCTGTCAGAAAGACTGACGTTTTGCTATCAGACATCTTTCTGGAGTCTAAGTACCAATTGCAGTGATCAGGGCACTTTTCAGTCTTTTGCCTGACGAAGTGAATGAGTTGAGCCCTTGCTGGCCTTATACTCGAGTGGTTGGTTTCCAATAGCAGGCTGTAAAATACCTCCTCAGAATTTGATCTTTCCATTTATTTTCTGGGGAAAAAATAAAGAAACAACCTTTTAGTCCATTGTTCAACCAATCCAAATGCTGAAAATGCTCTCGAAGATTCTGCCTTGAATGCAAATAAATAGGAATGCTTTTGAATGAGGATCCTGAAAGAAATAGTAGGTATAACCAAAAACAAAACAAACACACACACACAAGAACAAACGAACAAAACCCAATAAAATAAACTTGAATAAACAAAAAGGTAGTCAGTCCCTGTTTTTAAGGTCCTTAGCTAACTGCCTCTGTTCCACCAGACTTTAGAAATGCTGAACTTCCTATGACAGATCTGTGTCTCTAACATCATATTTTCCCTCCATGAAAACAGGGATTCTAACAGATAAGCTGTGACTATCTCTTAAGTTGCTGTCCAGGAAGGGCAGACCACTGTCTGCTGTGCCAATAGCTCAGACATATTCATTTTTTACTCTTGCTGTTACGAGGCTTGTAGCCTCTGGCAGAAGAGGGAGAACAGCTGAAAGCTGAAACCTTTACAGCTGCTTTAGCAAAACTTGTGGAATTATCTGTCAAAGCCACTGTCTGACTTCGTCTCCTTGTGGGTAGAATATCCTGAAAGCTCAGGATGAAATGAACAATGTCCATAGGAAATTCACTACCACCTTCTGTAGGAGTAAAGGAAGCTCAGTCTGTGTTGTTGATTTTTTGAAAATGTCTCTGCATCATTGAAAATAGCATCTCATTTCCAAAATGTGTCACTCTAAACATTCACAGAAGGGGTCAGGTGTAAGTTATTTCAAACAGACCTTGTAACAGCTGGAAATCTATGGTTGATGGCTGGTGATGGGGATTCCTGCTGTTGTGAATTTCTACTTGAAAGGTTTAAAAAGATTTTCCCTACTTTCTGAATGGACGCTGGTGCTGTAGTTACCCTCTTGGCACTGCCACTTGAGTAAGCATGGCAGAAGTTCTGTGGGGGCATTTTCCAGATGGGAATCCAATCTTAATGATTCAATGATTACGTAAGAAATCAGTAGTTTTATACTTCTTTGTGTTGTTATAGGATGAGGCTTCGGTTCTGACAGTTTTTCTCCACCTAGACCCGCAGTTTTTAAACATTTCCTTTCTATCACATTTTTGTAACTTTTTAATTGCAGTTGAGGAGAGAAATAGAACAAGAAATTGCTTCGTATATGTTACCATGACTGGTATTTAACATTTATTGAAGGATATTTTTGCAGTTCTAATTATGAAAGTTCACTTTATTCACATGTTGAGCAAACTATCCTTTTAAGCTATGCATTCTGGATATACTGTTTCATACATTCAGACGTCTGAAAGCTATTTGGAAATGTATTTTCTACTTTCTGGTATGAGTACATTTCAGTATGAGGGGGCTTAATTTGTTTTGAAATCTCAACTCTTGTTCTGTTCAAAAGATAAAGTTGGAATACATTAAGATGCATTTTAGTGTGGTTTCTATTCTCATCTTCCTTTTCCCAGTAACTGTACAATTCATTTAGCACTTCATTACAACCAACAGCAATATGTATACATGATGCACAAAATGAGCCATTTTGTTTTAAAACAGATTGCAGATGAAAGGGAACCATTCATTTCTTGCTTGCTAGCTGTAATTACTAGAGCGCTAATTACTCCAAATCACTGACATCCAGGGTCAATAAGGATGACAACAGGAACATCAAAGACAAGATGCACATGCACAATTAGAAGTCTCTAAAATCAGGCTATAATATTGGTTTATGGCTACTCTTTTTTTTTGTTTGTTTGTTTAGTTGGTTTTTTTTCAGTCACTGATGAAAAATATTCTAGTTTTCTAAATGTTTACTATTATTTCCTTTGCAGTTTGACGGTGAGAACATGTACATGAGTATGACAGAGCCGAGCCAGGACTACGTGCCAGCCAGCCAGGTGGGTTAATTAATCTTCTCTGCCTTGTTTCAAATTGTAATTAAACAAATTCAAAGAATTGCATTGCAAATGAGTGGCACTATCAGTAACTGCTGCAATCAGGAATAATCATAATTTATAAACAAAGCGTTTAAGCCTTGTTTCCAGTTAATGAGATAGAGTTGATAAAACAGCAGAGTTGGCGTTTGTTGAAAGATACTACCTTGTTTCCTCTCCAGAATGCAAGCAGCTGTTTTGCCAGCATGATCTTTCCTAAACAGTTGTTTTACCTTCAGGAAATAAAGTCTTTACAGGTGCATGTTATTTGTTTATCTGACTGCAGACAAGTTAATCATTATAAGCTACACATGTCACAAATAGCTTTAATTACCACTCCTAGGCCAGTTGTAGTTGAAGAATTGCATTTTTAACACGAACGGTATGGCTTAGGAGCATTGCCAGTGTTACAGCATTAGCAGCGTGGCTAGGAAAAATGGCTTAGTCTCCTTTAGCTTTCAGCCCAAGAGGTGATCTGTGATGCAGATATTTGTGAATATTTTTTAGGCCCTATTTTGGAGAACCATACTCTAAATTCTAGTACTGGATGTGTGCTTTAAAATTCTTTCACAAACATTTCCACTTGAGCCGTTCACTGCTATAGATTTCTATAAATCTAAATAATTTAATTTCTTAAAATGCCAAGTTAATTCTGTGTTAGTACATGATGGTGATACTGGTGCTGGTCAGTTACGCTGTGTCAGGGAAATCAACCTGTGTAATTGAACTTGTGGTCTAGGTCATGCAGTGTCTCAGACCAAGCAGTGGCTAGCGTGATACACCTCTTTCCAACAAGACTGAGGGATAACGTGAAGCTCTCTTATTAGGTGGGAAGTGCATTTGGCTGCAAAGTAAATGTGTGTAGGTGAGCTGGGTGTAATTTAGAAATCAGCAGCTCTGGAAAGTGACAGGACACTCAGATGAAATGTCCTCATGAAGTGGAGTTCTTCGAATGGTCAAAACAGGCTACTTAGTCAGAGCGCATAGAATGCAGTTGCACTTGTGGCCTGGGAAGCAGGAAGCTGTGTGAGATGAATTGTACTGTTCAGTCAGGACGACCATCTTCAGAACGTTCCACCATGTTGCTTCCAAGTCTTCTGTTGAAGTTACTGTCAAAATACCTTTGGAGACCAACTGTACTTTGCATTTATGATTTGTACATGATTCAGCTTATTCGACTAAGAACTCTCCAAGATCCAGAGGTAGTTTAGAACAGAATTGTTTGATTAAAAAATGAAAAATTATATTATTAATTTTTCTCCTACCATTAATCCAAGAACTGTACTGACAAGTTTTAGTATTATTATTAGATTAAAGCAGCATAGTATCATCTCATTTATGCCTTAAGGGTTTTGAAGTGCAAGGGCTAATTGAATTTGTTTGAAACAGTAGAAATACAAACTCTGTGAATGATTGCTGTTATAAGGCAGCTGCTACCTCACAGAGAATCATTACATATATCTTAAATAGTTTTGAACAAAGAATTGCAAATCTACATTATACATCAGAATTATTTTTCTGCAGTTGATATTTTTGTACTGTGTGTGTGCATGTAGTTTAAATAATTTAAACAGCATATTGAAAAATTAAGAGCATAAGTTTTAATCTTTTATGCAGTTTCTGCATGTGCTAACAAGGCTCAGATCCATAGAGATATTTATGCATCTAACGTGCTGATTTTAATGGGTTCTTAAGGTACCTTTAAAGATCCAGGGTTAGATATTTTAAGTGCAAATGATTTTGTCTTCAAGGAAAACGGTCTTTCAGTTCTGACATTTCCAAATTCAAAGGTGTTAGAAAACTGTTTACTTAATAAGGGCTGGAACCAGTAAAGGGCTTATATACTTAGAAACTCACTGTGGCAAAGCCTAGCTTTTGGGTGTCCAGCTCCTGAGCGGAATTTAAACCCCAGATTACTTGTCTGAACTCTGTCCTTTGCTGAGCAATCCATGTGGCAAGGAGCTACTACAAAAGCCAGGCACACACAGTGCCCATTTAAGAAAAGTTATCAGCCTTCAGTTGTTGCACTGTCTGTTCTCTCCTAATGCTGCAGACATCTTACACCACTGCAGTGGATTTTTTAAGGGAATATATGTGAAAGCCTGTAATAATAATTTAATACTAAAAACCCCTAATCCTAGGAGGAGGAAAATGGTTGGGTATTGGAAATCCTGCCTCTCTCTTGTTTAGTTAATAAACTGCATAAGAAACCTTCCCAAACCTGTTCCTGATGTAGGTAACTGCTGGTAATTCTTTTAAGGAACGGAGCAATTCTTTGTTGATGTTATTTGATAGGTCCTCGCTGACCACTGTAATGTGATGCAGTTCTAATCTCTGGTGTAAACATTTAGTGGTCACCCAAAATTAGTGAACTGGACACCATTTAGTAGCCAGTGTGCTGTTCAAGGTGGATTATTTTTCAGGAAAAGTAAGATATTCACTGCTGTGAAAATAAAACATGAAAGACTGGGTGTGTTACAGGATAGGGTGAGGAAAAAGGAGGAATATGACTATATATCCTGATTTTTTTCTATTTTCATATCTATTTGCTCGTTTTCCTCTCATTGTTACTGCATGTAAAAAAACTCTAGTCCTGTAAAAAGAGATGAGGAAATTTTCTCTCCCAAATAAAACTCTAGTCACTTAATCCACAGAGTTTTCTGTTTCCATTTTCCAGCTGTGCTCACAAGTTTTGAAGTTGCATGACTTCAGGGAAAGGAGTGCAGGCTTCTTCCCATCCCCAGTAACTCAAATGTTCCCTTGGGAGGTCAGAGGTGAGGATTAGAAACCAGTCAGAATAAGTGAATTCAGTTGTCTGCTTCGCTCAATAGATGCACATCTGTTAACAAAAATATGAATCCCATGTTAGGAGAGGCTGTATCAGAAACTTTTATTTAAGCTCTGATCATGATGACTGGGTCAGGTGTGAGCATCATTTTCTGATTTCAGAGTATGACCCAGCTTATTTTGGAGGTATGTTGGCAGACTGGGTCATGATACAGAGCATCAGAGAGCAAGGAATTTCCTTTAATCTCTCATCAGGATTACATGACTAGATAGGCAAGATTTTGGGGGTCTCGGTACATGCTGACATACATCCTTTCTTATGGGTCCAACCCTGAGAAGTGAGCTTTGCCTGTTTTGCCTTTCTAAGCCTTATCTCTTCTCCTAAGATGTAGCATTTCAAGAGATCTGGAGGCTATAAGATGAAGTGTGTTGCAGAATGAAATAAAATGTAGGCATCAGGAATGTTGCAATTGCTCCAAAAAAGCTAACTTTGCACTTCAGTTCTTTTTGTTTATTGTAAAGTGTTTATATCCAGAACAAACATCACCTTATATTATTTTAAGGGTTTTAATCAATGTATTGCCTTTAGGCTAACATAAATAAAACCTCAGCCATTGGACAGGAAAAAGAGAGTTTTGCTCCTTTTGCTGTGTAGCATCAAACATCTGCATAGCTTGGTAATCCAAGACAAGTTGGCTCACAGCATCCCTCAACAATTATCATTTCTGTTCAATTTTCAAATCAGTATATGCTTTGGGACTTATAGACTAAGTTGCTAAGTAGCAACATATGGCTCACTACTGTTCCTGTGATGTTGCTGCAAGCAAATAGCATAATTCTATACTTGAAATGATTTTTACAGAAAGGCAATGCTGGAGCTGAGCCAGAAGTGTAAGTATACAGTAAAAATTAATGATATTCTTTTAGACTGTCCCAAAAGGCTGTTTGGCAATGTTGTCTCTGTGTACATTTTATATATACGTGTAAGTACTGTATTTTTGTTACGATATATGTAGCACAGGACTCTGCACTGCAGGCATCTCCTAAATGAGTTATGCCAACCATATTAACAAACATATATAGTAAAACTACATGACATTTTCACTACTAATTGCACTTCAATTTGAAAATATTTATCATTTTAAAATAAAGCTATGCCAACTGCTCTGCATTTCAAATTCTCACAAATATATTGTTTTCTCCTCACACCTATAATTGGAATCTTGAAGATGAATTGTTCTTCATGTAATTTCTCCTCCTGTAATTTGTGGGTCTTGTACAATACAGAATAAAATTATATTGTTTATTTTACATTTTTTTCCTGGTCCCAATACATAATGTAATTCAGGACTCTTGTACAGAGCCTCAGTGCTCTTCTAAGGTTTCCTTAGGCTTTATAAATATTTAGATGTGATCCAAAGGGAAGGGAGAGGAACTGACCTGGAGCCAGTGATATGGGGCAGTATCTCAGTTGCCCTTATGGGAAAACATGAGCTACCTGAGGCAGAAGGGTAATACTCTTTGCACAGAGAAGGTATTTTCCTCCTTCCCAAAGGTATGACAGAGACACCTATGCATGACATATGTACATATCCTTTAGCGTAGCGGGCACTAATGATGTCAAAACTGTAAAAAGCACAGGGTACATTTTACTTTGTACAGCTCCAAAGTAAAAATAGATAGAACGACATCTGAGAAATTTTTCATGTTATTAGGAAAGTGTTCCTCTGCCTTTTGTTGCCATATGCACAACTGTAGATTTATCCCTAACTTCCTATTTGATATTTATACCCTAATTACTTATTGGGTTAGGTATTACTCATATGAAGTAGGAATGGATAAATGCTATATAGTAGATGTCCTTTCTTGTTCTCTGTTGTTCCTGTCATAGAATCAGATATTAACTTAGGTTGAAAGGGATCTTAAAGATCACCTAGTTCCAACACCCAAGTGTGGTGTGGGCATGGTTGCCACCCACCAGCTCAGCTGCCCAAGGCAGCATCCAGCCTGGCTTGAGCACCTTCAGGGATGGGGCACCCACAGCTCCTCTGGGCAGCCTGTGCCACTGCCACATCGCCTTCTGAGTGAGGAATTTCCTCCTAACGTCTAACCTAAATCTCCCTTATGTTAGTTTGAAATAATTCCCCTTGTCCTATTACTATCAAATTATGTAAAAAAAAAATTGTCTTCTTGCTCATAAAATGTCCTCAAGTGCTGGAAGGCTGTAACGTGGTCTCACTGGATACTTCTCCAGGCTGAGCAAGTCCAGCTCCCTCAGCCTGACTTTGTAGGAAAGGTGCTCCAGCCCTCTGATCATTGTCATGGTCCTCCTCTGGACCCATTGCAACAGCTGCACATCCTTCTGATGGTATGGGTCCCAAGGCCTGGATGCAGTACTCCAGAAGGGGCCTTACAAGGACGTAGCAGGGAAGGATACCCAACTCCCTCACCCTGCTGACCACTCCTCCCTCTTTTGTTGCAGTGCAGTCTTTCCAAAAGGCTCTTTGTCCTGTAGTGATACTTCCTCACCATTACGTTGCTGTCGTTGCAGCCATCAACTTCATACTGCGAAGCCCGGTGCAAAGTCTATGTGTGCTCCAAAGAAGATATAGCTCAGTTCTCATGGTTAGAGTAGTCTTCTGTAGGTTGATGGGTACACACTACCTTGGAGTGCAAGGTAATCCTACCCAAAATTTGGGAAGCCTTTCCTTTCTCATTAATAGAAAGGCTTCACACTGAGAGGGCAAAGACGCTTGATCTGTCTGCCGGTTGGCTGCAATTTAGTGCTCTTGTAGATCATATCCGCCTCTTTTCCTGGTCCACTATCTTGTGCATCCAAAAGTGCAATAACAACAGAAGGGATTTTACTTCCTGCCCCTCCATTTCTCTGTAGTAGCTGATAGAAGCAACTTTCCAAAATATTGGGATGTAAATTTAAATTGATTCAGTGAAAGAAAACCAACAGAAATCACTTTTATATTCTGAATGAGTGGTTGAAGAGAAAGGTGATGTAGCCCTTTCCCTTTTGTGTAGAATGTGATCTCTTAATATGCATTTGAGATCAGGTCCGGAGTCTGGAAAGTATTGTATCCTTGCTAACAGTACCTTAGTAGTTGCATTAACAAGACTGTGTGTGTGCGTATATGTATTATAAAACCATGTATGGTTGTCATTAGTGTTAACACAAAATGTGTGCACATGCACTGTGTATGTATTCATGGATAGGATTTTGTCTTCATATCCTTTTGTGATCAAGTGCATCAAATTTTATAAAAAATGTCAGAATTACAGCCTGTTGATCTGTGTTTAAAATCTTTTTCAAAGTTTACAAAAAAGACATAACTTAGCATCACTCTCCTTTACTAAAATTGATTTCAGCCATTCAGTAAGTATTGGACTTGTACTCCAACCAGAAGAAGAAATGTATATGACCCTACTTCTCTCTGAAAAATCCATTACTTAATTAAACCGTATTTTTACTTAATGCCTCTTTCAGCTAAAGCCGATTCTATAGCATATGTTGTGAAAACACAAAGAGGGCAAAATCTTTTCCCTAAGGATCCTAGGCAAACATACCCATAATTACAGGTGGATAAACAAGAGTCTCTCTCCAGCCTTCAAAAATCATTAGCATGGATCTGCAAAATTGAGATCACATCAGAAACCTTGGCAACTACAACATATTTTTCATCCCTTTATTCATCTTCTGACTATAGAATCTTTGCACTTATATTTTCTTTACAACGATGAAGTCTGAAAACTTTTTAATGAAAGCAGTTTTTGAGGGTAATTGCCTTGCTG